>NW_024870907.1:3910000-4405000 GCF_019054845.1 Dipodomys spectabilis | reverse complement strand
CTCATATTGGAAGTGCAAGCGTTCATATTGGAAGTGGAAGCACTCATATTGGAAGTGCAAGCATTCATATTGGAAGTGGAAGCATTCATATTGGAAGTGGAAGCGTTCATACTGGAAGTGGACACGTTCATATTGGAAGTGCAAGCACTCATATTCGAAGTGCAAGCACTCATATTGGAAGTGCAAGCACTCATATTGGAAGTACAAGCATTCATATTGGAAGTGCAAGCACTCACATTGGAAGTGCAAGCATTCATATTGGAAGTGCAAGCGTTCATATTGGAAGTGGAAGCACTCATATTGGAAGTGCAAGCACTCATATTGGAAGTGCAAGCATTCATATTGGAAGTAGAAGTGTTCATATTGGAAGTGGACACGTTCATATTGGAAGTGCAAGCACTCATATTGGAAGTGCAAGCACTCATATTGGAAGTACAAGCATTCATATTGGAAGTGCAAGCACTCATTTTGGAAGTGGAAGCGTTCATATTGGAAATGGAGCCAGCAGTTTTTTGTTTTGTTTTGTTTTGTTTTTAGCGGTCATCCATCTTCTGCTTGTCTTGCTGACCTGCTGCCGCATGGGTCCCCCGGGCAGGCTGCTGTCCAGGCTCCCTCCCCCGCCCTGCAAGGTCATCGCTGCCTGGTCAGGAGGGTCCAGCGAGCCTGCATAAGGTGAACTCAGCCCCATCCAGTGAGACTCAGACTCAGGAGTGCAGCTCTCGTCTCTGAGTCTCCTGGTCGCTGGAGTCACAGAGTAAATGAGAGCCCAGGCAGTCCCCAGGCACTCAGAGACAGATGCAGGTCCCCAAGACAGACACAGGTCCCCTAGACAGACACAGGTCCCCTAGACAGACACAGGTCCCCTAGACAGACGCAGGTCCCCTAGACAGACGCAGATCCCCAAGACAGACACAGGTCCCCAAGACAGACACAGGTCCCTTAGACAGACGCAGGTCCCCTAGACAGACGCAGGTCCCCTAGACAGATACAGATTTCCTAGACAGACACAGGCTCTGCTAGACAGACACAGGTCCCCTAGACAGACACAGGTCCCCAAGACAGACACAGGTCCCCTAGACAGACGCAGATCCTCAAGACAGATGCAGGTCCCCTAGACAGACACAGATTTCCTAGAGAGACACAGGCTCTGCTAGACAGACACAGGTCCCCTAGACAGACACACATCCCCTAGACAGACACAGATTTCCTAGAGAGACAGAGGCTCTGCTAGACAGACACAGGTCCCCTAGACAGACACACATCCCCTAGACAGACACAGGTCCCCTAGACAGACATAGGTAGACAGACTCAGGCTCTGCTAGACAGACATAGGTCCCCTAGACAGACTCAGGCTCTGCTAGACAGACACACGTCCCCTAGACAGACGCAGGCTCCCAGCACCCACAGCAGCAGCCTTCCTGGAGTGTCTGCTCACAGGCAGCCATCCTCTGTGTCCAGTCCCTCGGGAGGGAGTGTGGTTCCGCCCTGCAAGGTGCTGAGATTCTTTTCAGTTCAACTTTGAGGAAGATCCAGTCTCTGCTTGCCAGCTGTGGGCTGACACTGGCCCGGGCAGGCGGCTTGTGGGGAGCGCTGAGGAGCCCAGACATGCCCGAGACTCCTGAGTTCTCCCCGGGAGTCCGCAAGGGCCTCCTAGATGACCTCCTCCCTGAGCCATCCTGCCAGGCCTCATGCCTGAAACCAGCCAGCCCTGAGGCCTGCGCTGGGCACTGCCGCTGGTGATCTCCAGGCCAGAGAAGCGAAGCTGGCCCAGACACCTCCCCCTTCCTGCTCCCTGCATCTCTTCCTTCAAACCCAAAGAACCTCTCGTTGCCAGGAGTGTGAGCAGTGTGGTGTGCAGGAGGGTGTGAGGCCGATACCTTCCTCCCAGCCCTGCTGGCAGAGCAGCCCGCCCCGCAGGTGAGGGGTCGGCACGTGACCCTGCGTCCCCACGGCCCTCTCCCCACCGCTGTCCTTCCGGGCTGGTGCTGCCCTCCGTCAGCCCAGCATGGCAGCCAGCTGGGCAGAGGAGGAGACGCAGCTGCAGGGAGCGGTCTTCCACCAGGTATCCTGAAGGGTCTCTGCTGCGGCCATCCGATTCCAGAAGACGTTCTCAGAACCCCCATGGCTTGGAGGGGTGGCCGGTGTCCCGGTGCTTCGGGGCAGGAGGCTCTCATGGTGTGGTTGGGTGGCCTTGGGCTTCTGATCACAGGATCACCTGGTGAAAACCTAGAAGGTGTTACAAGCGATGGAAATCACACACCTGCACACTCTGTGTTCTGATGCACCCGTTCTCAAGTAACTCCAGCTGGCATTTTTCAAAACTGCTTGTTGTTCTGTGGCTAGAGCTAACCTCACCTTAGATTCAAGGAAACAGAGACCACTGAAGTAAGGAGCAGGAAGCTCACTCAGAAGGCTTCAGCTATAGCTCATCTGGAGCCCCTGTGCCACTCAATTACACAAGTGTGTGCTTTCACACCTGTGTGCCCACGTGCAATGGCTCCTGGAGCACCCCATTGTGCCCAGCCTCACCAGCCCGTCTTCCCAGGGGCCAGGGCTCCTGTCAGAGTCAGCCAGCATCCTCTGCGAGAGCAGTGACCAGAATGACCCAACCACCCCCCTGTCATCATTGTGCGGCCATCACCAGCACGCCAGCCCTGTTCCGTCCCCACCACCCAGGTATCAGACGCCAGGGAGCTCCCGCCTGACAAGAAAGATCCAGAGATAGACTCTCCTCATCCATTTCCATGTGCAAGTTCTCATCACAGACTCTCACAAGGGTCTCCAGACCGCACAGGACCCCCTTCTTCATCACAAGTGAGATCTTACACACACATACACACACACACATACATGCATACACATACAGACATACACACATACACAGGCACGCACACATACTTATACACACATGCACACATCCTACGCTGATTTGGGATGTGGGAGCAGCCTCGGGCCCCCAAGTCTGCCTCTCCAAAGCCCCCTGAGGAGACGGACAGTTTTCTCAGAGAGAACATGAAGTGGGCTGTCCATGAGCGATCCTTGCCTGGCAGGTGTTGAACGAGGTAACTCACAGGCTGATGGAAGATGTGGGGCTTCCGGTATCAGTGGCTGGTTTCCACAACAACCGTAATGTGTACCTCAAGCTTCTCCTTGTCCCAGGCCCCCAGCACCAAGCCACCCCAGCCCTTTCCCCAGGAGACTCGTCCACCAGCCAGCTGTGTGCCCAGCTCTTCCCAGGGTGCCACATTCCTCCCAGGACCTGAAACGGGCCATTGATGCTTTATGACCACCAATTGGCTAGCCTGTGCCATCTCCTGGAAGATGTTCTGAGCACTTCAAATGCCCCTGGAAAGGTGTGAAGACTGGTCCCTCTCCTGGGACAGGATGGTGAACAGGCAAGCAGGAAAGCTTTTCCATGGACGTTCCGAAGAGGTAGCCCAGCAGCTAACAGCTTGACCACCGCCACCTCCACCATGAGCAAGGACCCTGGAGACAAAATCCAGTGTGAACTCAACTCCCATCCCCGTGTGGAACAATGAGCTGCTGTGGGCTGAGCCCACACAGGTGGCCAGGATCAGAGGAGCAAGCTGGCCTTTCATTCCCTGTGGATAGAAGCATACCACCTACGTCATCTCTCTGAGAATGCCTATCTGTCATCCATCTGTTGGTGACACTTCGAGCAAGCCAGCGTCATGGCCGACAGTTTCTGCGCCCACCACGTGCACCCTTTTTGTGTCCCCCTGAGGTCCCTGAAGGGTCAGGACCTCGTGACCTTGCTTTGTCCTCCTGCTGCTGCCCACAGCCACTTAAGGAAAGGGTTTGTCACTGTGTTTTCAAACATCCTAGTCTGTAAAAGAAAACAACATGCCATTTGTCTTATAATCCTAAATCAAAATAATAGCAGGACTTGTAGCGGGAACCAGGGATGGATCTGGAGAGACCCAAGGGTTCTCAAGGCCACAAAGCCACAGCTGGTGACTCACATGACCTGGCACCTGTCGGCTGCCCAGGCCCACGGGGAGGGCTGCTCACCGCTGCTCTAAGCCGCACAGTGCCATCATGGTGGGTACGCCAGGTCCCTCTACCACGTTCCACCACAAAGAAGAACCAGAGAGGCTGGGTGAGCGTGAGATTCTGCAGTAGGACAAAAAAAAGGCACTTTTACAAGCACAATAAAAATGCAAATTAAATTAGAAACAAATCAGAAAAGATGCTCATCTTTCCAAAGGATAGCCCCAGTTACATTTCTCTCAAGCGCCTCCAAAGCCCTCCTCTAAAAATGTTCTGAGACCCGTGAAAGTCCTCAACGATTGATGGGCTTCCCTTCCACATTAAACTGAGCAACAGCATCTTATCGGTCAACAAAAAGACGTTTGCGCCTTTTGGCTACAATTAAGATCGAGGCTGGGTTTGTACTTCGCCTTAATTACTAATAGATTAATCCAAGTCTAAAAAAAACCATCTTGTAATTAGCATTTTGTTGATTGATTTGTTGCAGAGAAATGACCCTGATGATGTTCTTAGTAATCAGTTTATAGCTAATTGGCTTTCTTTCATTAAATATAAAGAGCCATCCATAAAGCCTGGCCAAGGTGTGTGGGTTCTGCAACCGCTCAGAACCACTGCCACTTGTCAGAGGGGTCCCGCTTTGATTTTTATGGAAATCTAATTATTGAGTGAATTAAGGGACTTGACCTCCACAGAAACACAGGCGGGAGACTCCCAGACACCGCTCACCCCGGGAAGGCCAAGGTCGTCCAGGGCCCCGTGGAGGAGGCTTGTCCGCGGCCACAGCAAGGGGTGATTTATGGTTGACAGGAGCGGTAGCGGCGGTAGACACTAATTAAAGACTTGCCGCACGGCTCAAAAAAAGAGGCAAAATATTCCGAGAACGCAATTAAATCCTTGGCAGTCACAATGCCTACCTAATTAGGTGTAATCCTTCCTTCTTTCTCCAGATAAAACAATACACAACAATTCCCAAAGAAGCAGAAACAGAATGGGAAAACGTCCTGTTTTCGGTAAAGGTCAGACTCAGACAGGAGCATGCCTGGCTCACTGCCCTGTGATGGGGTCCCGCTGGACGGTCAGCCTGCGGCCGTCCCATGCCAGGCTGGGGAAGCGGTGCACAGGCTCTGCTCCAGCCACCGGGTACCACGGCACGTGGCCCACACCCACAGCCTCGCCTACCACAGCGCCCGGCGTCGGCCGGCCCTCACACCCAAGCAACCTCTCTGCTTTCCTCAGTCATTACCACAGTTCTCTGTGCTTCCCAGTGTCAGGGGTTAAAGCAATGGCATGTTCTCCTAGGATGCACAGCATGTGAGCCGGCAGACGCAGAGGGCTTGGACCACTCCTGCCCAATGGTAGGAAGAGAATGGGGTCAAAGGCCCTCCCACAGGAGAGCCCAAACATGCCATCACCTGAATCCTTGAGAGCGTGAGAGAAGGAAGGCAAGGATCAACCATGAGCAGGCGGCGGAGCAGCTCGGCCTTCCAGAGGAGACCCCCACCTTCGCCTGCTGCTCACCGAGCCCCGCCGAGCCTCCCGGGCTGGGCTTCATCCACAGCCCTGACACAAGAGACTGAGTCCCAGCACCATCCTACGCTAAGCCCGTGCTGTATGTGCAGGGAGCCAGCCTCCCTCAGCCGGCTGTGTCTGCCGAGAGCTACTGGCCCCGCTCTCCTGTAGACTCAGGTCTCCCAGGGTCAGCAAAGCGCGTGTTACAGACACCCCTGGCCTCAGTGTTTGGTGTGAGCCTACAATAGCACTGAGAAGCTGCTGAGCTACCAAAAATCACAGGGCAGGGCAGAAGAAACAGCCCGCTCCAGCAGGCAGCAGGCCGGATGAACCCTCAGTGACCAGCAGGTCCACACGCAGAGCCGAGCGGCGTCTGGCACGGGGTGGGCGGCCCAGGGCACAGGCACCGTGTGCCGTCGGCGGTGCCCAGCCTTTCGCCCCCACCCCCACCCACCCCACCCCCCGTCCTCGGGCATGTGCGGCTCCAGTGGGTAGGTGGAGATTTCAGCCACGGTTCTGTCCTCACCACCCACGGGCAGAGCTGCTGTAAAAACCAGCAAGAAGCTGGTGCCTCTGCCCGGCTGTGGGACCTCCGAGGGGATGATTTTCAGCTCAACTAGCAGCAAAGGCTGAGGCTTTGCTGTGGTCAGTTGTCTGGCACCTGAGTGGATTCTGTCTTGCTATGCATGTGGCCCTCGCAGCCCCACCAGGCTACCTTTGTTTGATCCTGCGGCTCTTGGTCCCATGACCCAATCTGGTGTCCAAGGCAAAGCTGGCATTCAGTGGGTGACAGGCCAAAGGCCCCTCGTGTGCCTTGGGTGGTGCTTCTCTCAGGTGCACACTCGCGAGGCTCTGAACTGAGTTCCCAAAGGCCCACGGATTGAGGACAGGGAGCGGAGGCCCCTAGACGGACGGCAGATGGTGAGGGAGGAGGCTGGTGCCCAGGGCCGCCCACAGTGACAGAGCTGGCCGCGGCATCTGGCTGAGCCTCCTCCCGGGGACGCAGCCTCACTCCACCGAATGGAATAATCGCGTGCCTCAAAACATCGCATGATACGGTATTCGTCGTGCACAATTTTTATGTTGTCAGTTGTAAAAATAAATTTAATTTGGATTTAGAAAAGAAGCAGAACAGCCAGGCAGGGGTAGGCGGGCGAGCGGGGAGCGCGGGGAGAGTTCCTGGTCTCAGCCGCACCACAGCAACGAGAAAGGACACGCGGTAATAAAAATAATAGGCAGGTCTTATCTTCCGACAGTGAGAAGGAAGGAAGGAAGCCCCAGACTTTAAGAAGATTAAAAAAAATTAACGTAATAGAAGACAAAATGGGATGCTCGTGAAGCTGACGCTTAATAGGAGGGATAATCTCTCATTTCTCTGCCAAGGAGGAAAGTGAAACAGTCCAGGGACTCAGACTCACCAGAGGGCAGAGAGTGAAGAGCCCCCAGGTGGGGGGGATGGGGGGCGGGGGGAGAGGCTTTCCAGAAGGACAGGTGTGCACTGGACCTGAGGAAAGGGAGCAGGGTTTGAGCGATGAGCAGGGAGAGTGCAGGAGGCAGGTGCAAGCCCCAGCTCTACCACCAGACCTCCACGCATGCAAGGAAATTTCCACGCAGAGCTAGCTCCGGAACAGGAGTGCCCCCAGCTTACTTCACAAACAAGAATTATTTCACCGAAACTTACCGTGATCAAGACCTAAGAGGATGTTAAAAAAAAATTTAAGTCCAAAATAAAACAAGTAAAATCAGCTTGGTCTCACTTGTGCGGTGCTACGAGGAAGAGCAAGTGGGTGAGCAGAAGGGTGTGAGCAGAATGCTCACACCACCTTCAAACAACCCCCCCTCTCCCCCCCCCCACAGCAGCCACTCCAGGGCCACTCAGAGCCACTCAGAGCCAGCACTGTGCCCAGGAGCCCAGGAAGCTCAGGAAACGCCCTACGAAGGAATTTGAAAACGGCATGTCAACATCAGCAACTTTTTCTAACAAGAACTTGGATGGAAATAGCAAAAGGAAACAGCTAGTCATATCTACTGAACCTGTGAAGTGCATGAGCCTCTCCGCTGGGATCAGGGGCTGCGTGGGGCCCTGCCTCCGCAGCGAGTGGCTGTTGAGAAGAGCCAGCTACCACTACAAAAATGGACACTAGATGCGTGACATGTGTACACGTGACACGTTCTCTCCCGGTTGGTGCTACATTTGTATGCCTAGAACTCTCTAGTGATACAAACTACTGCCAAAAAGAAGGCCTAACAACAGGGCTGGCCTGAGCGGAAACAGCAGTTAATAGTGTTCCTTTCTGACAATCAGTTCCTAGAAATACAAATAGAAAAGATGCTCTCCTGTGGGCCGGTGCCCGCTGTCCCAGGCATGGACACTCCCTGTCCTCGGATGCTGCCCAGGGCCTGGGAAGGGCATGGGCACCTCTGCCCACCTGCAGACTCTGCCAGGACCTCCACCGTGATCACACAACCATGGGGCAGGGTGGCCCCACAAACCAAAGAACCACGGCCCCTGCATAAGGGCAAAAGGAATCCTTACTACACACCTCACACTGTGCACAAAGCCCGCACACTCTCCAGACAGCTAGATCACTCCGGTGTCCTCTGTCCCCAGTGGAATACACCTAGGAATCAGTGAGCTGAAGATATATCAGAAAATCATCTGGAAATTAAATGCACCACTAAAGAACCCATAAGTCAGAAAGAAAATAGAAAACATTTCAAATGAACATTCGTGGAAAGCAGCATATAAAACCTTCTGGGTGGTCAGAAGGAAATTTAAATCCTAAAAGACTTGCATTGTCAAAGAACAGAAGCTGCAAGTCAGCTTTGTGGCTCTGAATCCTGAAAGGCCGGAAGGGTGTGGCCAGCCAGCTGGAGCTAGCACCAGGCAGGCAGTGAGCGGCGGAGGACACCGGCAGGACAGAAAGCCCATGGGACAGAGACAGCCCAGACCAAAGCCGGCTCTTCGGAAAGCACTACCAAAGCACAGAACCCAGTTATGAGGAGCAGAAGGGGTCTCTCCTGAGGGGCCCAAAGAAGAAACATACAGACGTAAAGAAAAAGGAAATCGTGAACAACTTCGTGCCAGTCTGCTTGACAATTTACATGACTTAGACAAGACAGACAACACACATGTGCAAGGCACCGCCTAGCAGAGCTGACGGCAGAGGAAGAGAAGCTCTGAGCTCTTCTACAGCTGTCAAAACCAACTTTGCTCACGAGTCTCCTCATGGAGACTCTCCCGGCCAGACCCCGCTCCAAGCCAACAAACCCATCTGTATTTCAGCACAGATGGCAACCAGGTCTCACCGCCTCCTCCAGAAACGAGAAAAGAGGCGAAAGACCCCAGGGGAGCCAGGTGTGTTACAACCCAACCACCCATTCACACAGCAGTCATTCACAGACCCGTTGCCTCCTGAGCTTGCAAGCAGAAGCCCTATAAGAGAGATGAATAAATTGAACTTTGCAATTTGTGAAACCTAAGATACATCATGATCGAGCAAACTTCATCCCCCCCAGTGCAAAGGCAATTTAGCTTTAAAAGAATTAATTAATGCACTTGGCCCCATTGACAGCAAAGGAGAAAATGCAGACAACCACTTCCACAGAAGATGCAAAAATCACTTGATAAAATTCAATGTCTATTCATGTTAGAAGCTTTTAGCAAACTAGGAATTGAAGGTAACTTATTATAGAGGTGTTGTAATTAAGGAAGCTGAGTATTGCTGTAAGCACAGAAGGAAAAAAAGACCCAATTAACAAAATGAAGGGTCTGCAAAGCTACTTGATGTACGACAAAGGTGACCTCCGCCCAGCCAATGGGGAACGTGACATCTTTTTTGCCGAGCTGTGTTGGATCGATTCGAGGTAAAGAAAGTGAATCCTGGCTCCTACTTTATATCATCCTGGAGGTTTGTTCCAAGTAGACTGTGATCTCAATGTGAAGATGGAGAACGCAAAGGCTCGAAGCAGAAGCAGGATGGCATTCTTCCTGACTTGGACAGAGACCACTGAATGGACCCCAAACCACTCAGGACTAATGAAGTGGATCCGTGAATCAACCTTCAACAAAAGCATCTGTCCCGGAAAACAGCTCAAAGAGCAGGACTGACCAGAACTGAAGGACACAGGACACTTACCCCCCCCCCCCCACACACACACACACGGCCCAAGCACGTGAAGAACTCCCCAAGCTTAGCCTGCGCTCAGGAAATGATGGTCCACGTCAGTAAAGCACAGAACAAGATCCCAGCCTCACTGGGCCCCAGAATCATGAGTGTTGAGTCCCTGGGCTGCACCAGCCTCACCCACAGAGCAGCCAGCGTGGAATGGGCAGAACTAGCTGGGCTGTGACACACTGGAATTCAGACCCACTGTGTGGATGTCAGTGGGGGAAACTCCAGAAAACTGTCTTCAGTATTTTCTAATGACAGGAACACTTCCAGTTTCTGAGGCCAGCAAGTCCACGGCTGGTGTGTACCAGTAAACCAAGTGCCTGTGGCACAATGCCAACCGCCACAGCATTCCCGGTAGCTTCCCCCCAGCGCTGTTCCCAGAAGGACAAACACAGAGAGGCCATGACACACAGCGGGCACAGGGTGGTGCTCTTGTAGTCACTGCCACAGCTGCAGAGCACAACTGGACGGGAACTCTGCTCCTGTGAAAGCCGCAGGCCGTGAGCTTCACTGCATGCTCTCCAGAAGCAGGTGAAGCCAGGAGGCATGGGGGCTGGGGAGAGTGGAAAGAAGCTGCGGGTTCAGGAGACACCCGTCTCTATCTGCCTGGAGCTGCGCTGTGGCTATGCGCACTCCTCTCCTAACAACACAACCGGCCCTGGCCAGGCTGTCAGCCAGAGAGGAGGAGGTCACAGCTCCTGGTGGTAGCTTTCTCATATGTACAGCAAGACTGGGTGGCTCTCCTGGGATTGTGTGTCTCCCCACAGCCCCACCCTGGTTCTGAGTCCCTGGCGCAGGCCCCTGTGTCTGCTCCTCCTCTTCCCATCCTAAGCTGTGTGTTTTGTCATCTGCCCTCTGACACCTTCTCACCAGGAAGCCGAGGTCATGGTCAGCTCTCCACCCTGGAGCAGACACCTGTACTGCCCGGGACAGGGCGTGCCCAGCACAGCTGAGCACCCAGAGCCGCCGCCTCCGCCTTGATCTGGCCCGGCCGGGCCATCGGCGGTGGCAGGGTAGGTGTCGGCATCTTCTGCCAGTGGCCATTGTGTCCACCCGGTCTGGCTGGGCAGGCTGCTCCCTTTGCTTGTCTTTGGGAGATGTTTTTACCTTGATTGTTGGTCTGCAGAAGAGGTTTCTGGAGAGAGGACATTTGCTCTTTTCATGTAAATCCCTGTGGTTCCCAGGGCGGCCCTTTAGCATTCGTTGGCACACAGAACACATGAGTGTCAGTTTGTTCATGTACAGAAATGGTCATGAGCCTGTCCCACCCAGCAGCACCAGGAGGGAGTGCTTAGTTCATATCCTTCATGGGAATTCCAGGAATTGTGTTTTCTCATATCAAATAAAGCATCACACCTGCCTGAGGAGGGGCCATGCCTTGCCTGGGCCAGCCCACAAGCTCAGTGCAGTCAGTGGGGTCATATGAAAACAGTCCACGTTTGCACACGGCCTCCTCAGCCTTCCAGCCCACTGCACCGGCCTGCCCCCAGCAGTCAGCCACAGCGCCCTGAGCTGAGCTCACTCTCACTTTCAGAGTGACACTCCATTGTGGTCACCACAGAGGTGCAGCCAGTTACAGCGTGATCCCCAGCCCAGCAGTATGACCAGTTACAGAGTGATCCCCACTCCCAACAGTGTGACCAGTTACAGGGGATCCCCACTCCCAACAGTATGACCAGTTACAGCGTGATCCCCACTCCCAACAGTGTGACCAGTTACAGCGTGATGCCCACTCCCAACAGTGTAACCAGTTACAGCACGATTTCCACTCCCAACAGTGTGACCAGTTACAGCACGATCCCCACTACCAACAGTGTGACATGTTACAGTGCAATCCCCACACCCAACAGTGTGACCAGTTACATTGTGATCCCCATGCCCAACAGTGTGACCAGTTACAGGGTGATCCCCACTCCCAACAGTGTGAACAGTTACAGCATGATGCCCACTCCCAACAGTGTGACCAGTTACAGCATGATGCCCACTACCAACAGTGTGACCAGTTACACTGTGATCCCCATGCCCAACAGTGTGACCAGTTACAGAGTGATCCCCACTACCAACAGTGTGACCAGTTACAGGGGATCCCCACACCCAACAGTGTGACCAGTTACAGCATGATGCCCACTCCCAACAGTGTGACCGATACAGTGTGATTCCCACTCTCAACAGTGTGACCAGTTACAACATAATCCCCATACCCAACAGTGTGACCAGTTACAGGGTGATCCCCAGCCCAGCAGTGTGACCAGTTGCAGGGTGATCCCCACTCCCAACAGTGTGACCAGTTACAGCGTGATCCCCACTCCCAACAGTGTGACCAGTTACAGCGTGATCCCCACTCCCAACAGTGTGACCAGTTACAGCGTGATGCCCACTCCCAACAGTGTGACCAGAGAGTGTGATCCCCACTCCCAACAGTGTGACCTGTTACAGTGTGATCCCTAAGCGCAACAGTGTGTTCAGTTACACTGTGATCCCCATGCCCAACAGTGTGAACAGTTACAGGGTGATCCCCACTACCAACAGTGTGACCAGTTACAGGGGATCCCCACATCCAACAGTGTGACCAGTTACAGCATGATGCCCACTCCCAACAGTGTGACCAGAGAGTGTGATCCCCACTCCCAACAGTGTGACCAGTTACAGCACAATCCCCACTCCCAACAGTGTGACCTGTTACAAGGTGATCTCCACTACCAACAGTGTGACCAGTTACAGGGGATGCCCACTCCCAACAGTGTGACCAGTTACAGCGTGATCCCCAAGCCCAACAGTGTAACCAGTTACAGCATAATCCCCACTCTCAACAGTGTGATCAGTTACAGCATGATGCCCACTACCAACAGTGTGACCAGAGAGTGTGATCCCCACTCCCAACAGTGTGACCTGTTACAGTGTGATCCCTAAGCCTAACAGTGTGACCAGTTACAGGGGATCCCCATGCCCAACAGTGTGACCAGATACAGCGCGATCCCCACTACCAACAGTGTGACCTGTTACAGCATGATCCATAAGCCCAACAGTGTGACCAGTTACAGCGTGATCCCCACTCCCAACAGTGTGACCAGTTACAGTGTGATCCCCACTCCCAACAGTGTGACCAGTTACAGCATGATCCCCACTCCCAACAGTGTGACCAGATACAGGGTGATCCCCACTCCCAACAGTGTGACCAGTTACAGCATGATCCCCACTCTCAACAGTGTGACCAGTTACAGCAAGATCCCCACTCCCAACAGTGTGACCAGTTACAGCGCAATCCCCACACCCAACAGTGTGACCAGTTACAGGGTGATCCCCACTCCTAACAGTGTGACCAGTTACAGCATGATCCCCACTCCCAACAGTGTAACCAGTTGCAGCGCGATCCCCACTACCAACAGTGTGACCAGTTACAGCGTGATCCCTAAGCCCAACAGTGTGACCAGTTACAGCGTGATCCTCACTCCCAACAGTGTGACCAGTTACAGCGTGATCCCCACTCCCAACAGTGTGACCAGTTACAGCGTGATCCCCCCTACCAACAGTGTGACCAGTTACAGCACGATCCCCACTCCCAACAGTGTGACCAATTACAGCATGATGCCCACTCCCAACAGTGTGACCAGTTACAGCGTAATCCCCACACCCAAAAGTGTGAACAGTTACAGGGTGATCCCCAGTCCCAACAGTGTGACCAGTTACAGGGGATCCCCACAGCCAACAGTGTGACCAGTTACAGCACGATCCCCACTCCCAACCGTGTGAACAGTTACAGCATGATGCCCACTCCCAACAGTGTGACCAGTTACAGCGTGATCCCCACTCCCAACAGTGTGACCTGTTAGAGCGTGATGCCCACTCCCAACAGTGTGACCAGATACAGTGTGATCCCCACTCCCAACAGTGTGACCAGATACAGTGTGATACCCACTCCCAACAGTGTGACCAGTTACAGGGTGATCCCCACTACCAACAGTGTGACCAGTTACAGCGTGATGCCCACTACCAACAGTGTGACCAGTTACAGGGTAATCCCCACTCCCAACAGTGTGACCAGTTACAGCGCAATCCCCACTCCCAACAGTGTGACCAGTTACAGCGCAATCCCCACACCCAACAGTGTGAACAGTTACAGCACGATCCCTACTCCCAACAGTGTGATCTGTTACAGCGTGATGCCCACTCCCAACAGTGTGACCAGTTACAGCACGATCCCCACTACCAACAGTGTGACCAGGTACAGGGTGATCCCCTCTCCCAACAGTGTGACCAGTTACAGTGCAATCCCCACTCTCAACAGTGTGACCAGTTACAGCGCAATCCCCATACCCAACAGTGTGACCAGTTACAGCGTGATCCCCACTACCAACAGTGTGACCAGTTACAGCACGATCCCCACTCCCAACAGTGTGACCAGATACAGGGTGATCCCCACTCTCAACAGTGTGACCAGTTACAGCGTGATGCCCACTCCCAACAGTGTGACCAGTTACAGCGTGATGCCCACTCCCAACAGTGTGACCAGTTACAGGGGATCCCCACACCCAACAGTGTGACGAGTTACAGCATGATGCCCACTCCCAACAGTGTGACCAGAGAGTGTGATCCCCATGCCCAACAGTGTGACCTGTTACAGGGTGATCCCCACTCCCAACAGTGTGACCAGTTACAGGGTAATCTCCACGCCCAGCATCGTGGCCAGTTACAGCATGGTCAGCCCACTATTGTGGCTACTTGGAATGATGCCCCCCCCCCAGGGTAACCTGTGGAAAAGGTAGCATCTCACTCCTGGGGAATTATGGAGGGAGAGCATGCATTCAGATCATGGGACCTGGACCACCAGCTCCTCCCTCTCTGGGGACCAGCAGGTAGACACCACATGCCCAGGGCTGAGGGCCTGCTGGAACACAGTTCCTTTTCTTCCTACTCATTCACCACTAGCAGCAGAAGTGTCTCAGGGAGGGGAGCAGAGCCAGGTGCTGGAGGGAAAGGCAGTGGGACAGGATCTGTCCTGTCCCAGAGCTGAGGAGGAGTCCTTCCCTGAGCGTGAGGATGCCCACTCAACCTTTCCAGCCCTTCCCCCAGCCATTCCCTCACCTGCCAGAGAAGAGGCTACATGTATTCCCAGAGGAACTGAATACCTCATTACCACAGGCAGATAACAGTGAAATTAAATGTATTTTGAACATTAATAATGTTGGAATTAGCCAAACTACTGCTTAATACACATAGAACCCCAATGAAAATAAACTTCTATGTAAAGCGTGTGCATGAGTCCATGTATATGAGTGGGTATATAAGCAGTGTGCATGTGTACACACATCATGTTTGTATGTGTGTGCACAAGTGTGCAAGTGTGCATGTGTATATGCATTGTGTGTGCAAGTATGTCAGTGACTTGTGTATATACATGCATTGTGTTTGTACAAGGGGTGTGTTTGTGCAAGTGCACATATGTTTGTGCCCATGTGTCATGTGTACATGCATGTGTATGCTCTTGCATATTGTGCACGTGTGTGTGCTGTGTGTGCATTTATGTGAAAGGGTGAAGAGCAGAAGAGGGAGTTTCATCTACTGAATTAAAATAAATATGGATTGCACAGCTGATAATTAATAACAGCAATTTTTGATTAAAAATGAGTTCATTTGGCAGATGAGTGTGGTAGCAGTGTCTATCTAAAAATAAACTGAAGAAGAGGCCCTTGTGTGGCAGGATCACGAGTGTACAAGTGTGACCCTGGTGGCCCTTGCTGAGTGATAGGATCACCACGAGTGTGCAAGTGTGACCCTGGTGACCTTGCCTGCCACATGGCAGGATCACCACGAGTGTGAAAGCGTGACCCTGGTGGCCTTGCCATGTGGCAGGATCACCACAGGGTGTGAGTGTGACACTAGTGGCCTTGCACGGGGCAGGATCACCAGGAGGGTGTCAGTTTGACCCTGGTGGCCTTGCTGTGTGGCAGGATCACCATGAATGTGTGAGCATGACACTGGTGGCCTTACCCACGCTCAGCCTCCAGGAAGTGCCCTCCTCTTCCAACAGGCTAGGAACCAGGGGCCATGCTGCGGGTGGACTGAGGGGCCATGCTGAGGGTGGACTGAGGGGTCATGCTGAGGGTAGAATAAGGGACCATGCTGCGGGTGGACTAAGGGGTCATGCTGAGGGTGGACTGAGGGGCCATGCTCAGGGTAGACTGAGGGACGATGCTCAGGGTGGACTGAGGGACCATGCTCAGGGTGGACTGAGGGGCCATGCTGAGGATGGACTGAGGGGCCATGCTCAGGGTGTACTGAGGGACCATGTTGCAGATGGACTGAGGGACCATGTTCAGGGTGGACTGAGGGACCATGCTCAGGGTGGACTGATGGACCATGCTGAGGGTGGACTGAGGGGCCATGCTCAGGGTGGACTGAGGGGCTATGCTGAGGGTGGACTGAGGGGCCATGCTGATGGTGGACTGAGGGGTCATGCTGAGAGTGGACTGAGGAGCCATGCTGAGGATGGACTGAGGGACCATGCTCAGGGTGGACTGAGGGACCATGCTCAGGGTGGACTGAGGGACCATACTCAGGGTGGACTGAGGGACCATGCTGAGGGTGGACTAAAGGGTCATCCTGAGGGTGGACTGAGGGGACCATGCTGCGGGTGGAGTGAGGGGTCATGCTGAGGGTGGACTGAGGGGCCATGCTCAGGGTGGACTGAGGGGCCATGCTGAGGATGGACTGAGGGGCCATGCTCAGGGTGGACTGAGGGGCCATGCTGAGGTGGACTGATGGGTCATGCTGAGGGTGGACTGAGGGGCCATGCTCAGGGTGGACTGAGGGGACATGCTGAGGGTGGACTGAGGGGACATGCAGAGGATGGACTGAGGGACCATGCTCAGGGTGGACTGAGGGACCATGCTCAGGGTGGACTGAGGGGCCATGCTGAGGGAGGACTGAGGGACCATGCTCAGGGTGGACTGAGGGGACATGCTCAGGGTGGACTGAGGGGACATGCTCAGGGTGGACTCAGGGGCCATGCTGAGGGTGGACTGAGGGGCCATGCTGAGGGTGGACTGAGGGGTCATGCTGAGGTGGACTGAGGGGTCATGCTGAGGTGGACTGATGGGTCATGTTGAGGGTGGACTGAGGGGACCATGCTGTAGGTGGACTGAGGGGACCATGCTGTAGGTGGACTGAGGGGTCCATGCTGTAGGTGGACTGAGGGGTCATGCTGAGGGTGGACTGAGGGGACCATGCTGAGGGTGGACTGAGGGGTCCATGCTGTAGGTGGACTGAGGGGTCATGCTGAGGGTGGACTGAGGGGCCATGCTGTAGGTGGACTGAGGGGTCATGCTGAGGATGGACTGAGGGGTCATGCTGTAGGTGGACTGAGGGGACCATGCTATAGGTGGACTTAGGGGCCATGCTGAGGATGGACTGAGGGACCATGCTGAGGGTGGACTGAGGGGCCATGCTGAGGATGGACTGAGGGGTGATGCTGAGGGTGGACTCAGGGACTATGCTTAGGGTGGACTCAGGGACCATGCTGAGGGTGGACTGAGGGACACAAAGGAGCTTAAACCATGATATGCAGGATCTCAGCCTCTGGAGTATCTAGCATTATAGATGTTAGCCAGGTATTAGCACCCAGCAGCTCCTACTGTGCTTTTAAAAGAATAGGAATAAGGAAACAAGTTGTGTGTAACACAACGTGCGTGCTTGTGTGTGTGTGTGTGTGTGTGTGTGTGCATGGCTGAATTTCAAGCCAGGTAGTCCCATTCACCAGGCAGACCCATAGCCCCATTCAGTATTGGTGTTCTTCAGAGTTTGAGACAGAAATAACTGGATGGATGGATGGATGGATGGATGGGTGGATGGATGGATGGATGGACTGATCAATTGATGGGTAGATGAATGGGTGGGTGGGTGGGTGGATGGGTGGATGGATGGATGGATGGATGGTGGGTACATAGATGGATGGATAGATGGATGGATAGATGGAAGGATGGAAGGATGATGGATGGGTGGATGGATGGATAGATGGATGGATGGATGGATGGATGGGTGGATGGATGGGTAGATGGATGGATGGATAATGGGTGGGTGGGAGGATACAGGAATGGTTAATGGGTGGCTGCAGGGTGAGTGGGCTGGTAGGCTGATGGTCAGATGATGTATTTTATTTCACTGGGCTGACAATAAAGCCCTAGAGTCCTTGTGTCTGATTTTTCTCTGTGTGCAGGTCTCAAAGGTCACCTAACTGTTAGTGGGCAGAAAGCAGAGGGGATGACTGGCCCTTTGGCCCTGCATCCTGGTGCCTCCTCACCCTCCGCCGTACCTCGCCTCTTTCCTTTGTCTGGCTCTCTTGTTTCATCTCTGCGTCTGTCTTTGATTCCTGGCGATTTTTGTGGCCTTTGCCCTTCCTTCCATGAGCCTCTCATCTCACTTCTCATTCCCTTTCTCAGTGGATGCTGAAGAAACTTTGATATGCCGTCAGACTGTCCCCTGGCCATTTCCATGTCCATGTGCTGTGCGTATGTCCATGTTTGTGTCCCATGCCCGTGTCCACGTCCATGTCCTGTGCCTTGGCCGTATCCTATGTCCTTGTCCGTGTCCCGTGCCCATGTTCTGTGCCCATGTCCCATGCCCGGGTCTCATGGCCATGTTCTGTGCCCACGTCCCATGCCCGTGTCTCGTGGCTATGTCCTGTGGCCATATTACAGAGCTCACAGACTCCCTGTCCTGGCCTTGTCAATCAGCAGCCATGTGCACAAAGGCAGAGCTCTACTGGTAAGGAAAAGGAGGATCAGAGAGAACATCGCTGACATAATTAACCTGGACGTGGCTCAGATGTGCAGACCCTTTGATCCCCTTTGTTCCTGACTCTCTCTAGCCCTCTATAGTCTCACTGCTCCAGCCCTCTGTGGGCTCCCCTGTCCAGCGGGTGTTCCATGGACTCTCCTGTCCAGCAGGTGTTCCGTGGGCTCACCTCTCCATTGGATGTTCCGTGGGCTCCCCTGTCCAACGGGTGTTCCGTGGGCTCTCCTGTCCAGCGGGTGTTCCGTGGGCTCTCCTGTCCAGCGGTTGTTCCATGGGCTCTCCTGTCCAGCGGGTGTTCCGTGGGCTCTCCTGTCCAGCGGGTGTTCCGTGGGCTCCCCTGTCCAGTGGGTGTTCCGTGGGCTCTCCTGTCCAGTGGGTGTTCCGTGGGCTCCCCTGTCCAGCGGGTGTTCCATGGACTCTCTTGTCCAGCAGGTGTTCCGTGGGCTCACCTCTCCATTGGATGTTCCGTGGGCTCCCCTGTCCAACGGGTGTTCCGTGGGCTCTCCTGTCCAGCGGGTGTTCCGTGGGCTCTCCTGTCCAGCGGTTGTTCCGTGGGCTCTCCTGTCCAGCGGGTGTTCCGTGGGCTCTCCTGTCCAGCGGGTGTTCCGTGGGCTCCCCTGTCCAGTGGGTGTTCCGTGGGCTCTCCTGTCCAGTGGGTGTTCCGTGGGCTCTCCTGTCCAGCGGGTGTTCCCTGGGCTCTCCTGTCCAGCGGGTGTTCCGTGGGCTCACTTCTCCATTGGATGTTCCCTGGGCTCCCCTGTCCAGCGGGTGTTCCGTGGGCTCTCCTGTCCAGCGGGTGTTCCCTGGGCTCCCCTGTCCAGCGGGTGTTCTGTGGGCTCTCTTGTCCAGTGGGTGTTCCGTGGGCTCCCCTGTCCAGCAGGTGTTCCGTGGGCTCTCCTGTCCAGTGGGTGTTCCGTGGGCTCTCCTGTACAGCGAGTATTCCGTGGGCTCTCCTGCACAGTGGGTGTTCCATGGGCTCCCCTGTCCAGCGGGTGTTCCGTGGGCTCTCCTGTCCAGCGGGTGTTCCGTGGGCTCCCCTGTCCAGCGGGTGTTCCGTGGGCTCTCCTGTCCAGCGGGTGTTCCGTGGGCTCTCCTGTCCAGCGGGTGTTCCGTGGGCTCACCTCTCCATTGGATGTTCCCTGGGCTCCCCTGTCCAGCGGGTGCTCCGTGGGCTCTCCTGCACAGTGGGTGTTCCATGGGCTCTCCTGTCCAGTGGGTGTTCCGTGGGCTCTCCTGTCTAGCAGGTATTCCATGGGCTCCCCTGTCCAGCGGGTGTTCCGTGGGCTCCCCTGTCCAGCGGGTGTTCCGTGGGCTCTCCTGTCCAGCGGGTGTTCCGTGGGCTCTCCTGTACAGTGAGTGTTCCGAGGGCTCCCCTGTCCAGAGGGTGTTCCGTGGGTCTCCTGTCCAGCGGGTGTTCCGTGGGCTCTCCTGTCCAGCGGGTGTTCCGTGGGCTCTCCTGTCCAGCGGGTGTTCCGTGGGCTCTCCTGTCCAGCGGGTGCTCCGTGGGCTCTCCTGTCCAGCGGGTGTTCCGTGGCTCTCCTGTCCAGCGGGTGTTCCGTGGGTCTCCTGTCCAGCGGGTGTTCCGTGGGTCTCCTGTCCAGCGGGTGTTCCGTGGGCTCACCTGTCCAGTGGGTATTCCGAGGGCTCTCCTGTCCAGCGGATGTTCCATGACCTGTGGTTCTGGAATCAAGTGTGACCACTGGATACGTTTATGTGTACAAATTTGGTTTTTAAATCTTTCCCTCTCTATTGTCAATGAAGCAATCCAACTGCTTTTGTGTGGAAGAAAGGGAAGAGAAATATAAAGTGCATGATAGTAACATATAAAGGAAATGGTAATGAGTGCACACAGGTGAAAATGCAAATGCCCCGTGTGTCGTTGTAACTGGAGGAGTGAACGCCCCTGCCGTCCTCTGGGCTTCCATCGATATGCCAATTATCCCGCAGGTATCTAGAAAATACTCAGTGTTTTGCGCACCTTGTGAATCCTCTCACTTTGCCCTTGATGGGGGTGGCGCACGGCGTCCGCGAGCATTCTGCTGGGAAGACGTGGGATTTAGAGTCTGTGGAACAGAGGAGACGTGGGATTTGCACGTGCTGTGGACGGGGAGACAGAATCACCCGTTTCTCTGTTCTGCATCGGGGTTGAGCTTCTGTATGGAGGCTCTACCGAGAGTCTTAAAGACAGGCGGTCCGTCTGTCACTCGGGGTCTCTCCTCCTGAGCCCCTCATGTCCCAGGTCCTGGGGGCCGTGGGGGCCCCTGCCCAAGCCAGGCCTTTGCAGGGAAGGGCCTTCAGTGAGGGACATGCCCCACCTCTCAGCACCCGGGACCCCAGGCAGTCAGCCTGGGGCTCACAAGCGGACAGCTGGCCTCTGCACAAAACCACTTAGCAAGAGCAGGGCCGCTGAGCCTCCAGGAGGCCCTGGGGGTGGGGGGGGCCAGCAGCCACCTGTCCCAGCCCAAGTCCAGAGTGGGCTGAAGGCACCGGTGCAGTCAGTGTGGAAGACAGGGCTGCGCGTGTGCGGATGCACTTAGCACCGGGGATCAAAATGGAGGAGACGTTGCTAAGAACTCTAAGAGCCACTTTAGAGATGAGACATGGGCATGGGAATTAGATTCTAGATCTTTCTAATTTCCATGAGTGCCACCCTGGCTATCTCCCTCGTAGCAAGGGGTAAACGGTCATCACCTGCAAATGATGAGGCATCATCTACACCTGAGGCAGGAGCCATCGCCGAGACTCCACCGTCAGCACGGGGCACAGACACAGGGCTTCCGGAAAGGGCAGTGCTCGTGAGGGACGGGATCACTGTGTTTTCCCCACACTTGGCATCAGTGGTAAGTGTCTGGAAGGAGCACAGAGCAAATCGCTGGTCATCAGCCTTCCAGAGGGACGCGAGGCGCGTAAGAGGCACGAAGGAAGGAGAGAGCCCTTAGCCAGTGTTGACTGAGCTCCCCTCTATGCAAGACACCCACAGCCCATAAAACCTAGTCAGGTGGCGACAAAGCAAATGAGCACAATGGCCTCACCCAGCCATGTTTACAAGAGGGCAAATCTGGGGAGGGTTTCAGGAGTCTGTGTGTGTGCATATTCACGTGTGCATTCATGCAAGGGTGTGCTTGTATGCATGTGCCTGTGTGTGCAGGCTTACATTTGTGTGTTTGTAGGTGCATGCTGCACATGTGTTCATGCATGTGTGTGTGCTTGTGCGTGTGTCTCTTTACTTCAGGGGCCAAGAAGGGGCTCACTTGGGAGGTGCTACTGAGAGAGCCCATAATGAGAGCGAAGCAGCCCCAAGGGGCAGGGCAGACAGGACGCGGAATGACCAGGAGCGGCAGCCAGGTGTTCCAGGGGCGTGGGGAGGGCTGTGTGAAGAGTTCCCTCACCGCTGCAGAAAGAGGGGGGTGGCGCATGCAGGACCCATGGGGTGTGTGAAATGCTGGTGGATGGATGAACACAAGTTCGCATCTGTCCCGAACCAGCAGACCCCCAGCCTGAGCCTGGACAAGTGCCGGAGCAAGCGTAATCCTGGCAGCTGGTCCCTCCCACCCCGCGGCCTCCTTCCAGACCCGGAGCTTCTGTGGCTCGCAGCCACATTGTGGACTCTGCTGTGGTGCCAGGAGGCTACTCTAAAACCCATGGAATTATTGCAGAGTTCCCCAAGAGAAAGGAGCTGGAGCCCGGGAAGGCGGGACGTAGGCCCTCGGGGCCTGGAACGGGACGTCGTAGTGACTGAGGCACCGTGGGCGCCGGCGGGTGTGGACGGGCAGGCAAGTGCAGACAAGCGCAGCAGAGTTCCAGCCGGCGAGCGAGGCCCCTCCGGAGGAGCTGAGGAGCTGACCCCCCTCCGGGATCTGAGAAGAGCTGCAGTATCCCCTGCAGGCACTGGCACGCCGGCCGGGCCGCGCTCCCACGTGCTTCATCTCCAAAATCACAATTCCAGAGAGCAGGAAACCATGGCGAAAGATGAAGGAAGGTTTTCAGTACATGTGTTCAAGCCATGAGCTCTGAAGAGAGACTTGAAAGGCTTCATAGGTGTTAAAGCCCAGTAGAGCCGGACATGGTGCTCGCCCGTCACCTACCTACTACTTGCAAGGCTGACAATGAGAGGATTGTCCTTTGAGACCAACCTAGACACATATTACAACAAAAAGTCTGTGAGACCCGATTGTCTGACTGGGAGGAGCCGAGTGTGGTGGTGCACACCTGTCATCACACACAGCTGCAGCAAAGGAGGCTGAAGCAGGGAACCCCCTCCTCCCCCCTCCCATCCTCCCTCCTCCCTCCTCCCCTCACCCTCCCCCTCCTCCCCCCCCTCCTCCCTCACCCCCCACCCCCGCCCCCGTCAAAGCCCAGGCCTCAGATGGCCGCGGGGCCGCACAATGGAGCCGTGTTGTATAGAAAGGTGTTTTGAGTGAGTCTGTGTGTGAGTCTCTTCCTCACCTGTGGACCCCGTCTACCTGCCCGGGACAGACGGCCAACCAGTGTGGACACCCGCACCGCACAGCCCGGCCAGGGGCCTGGGCACCCCCGACACTCCATGGCCCTCAGAACTCCTTCCCGCATTTGGGGTGCATGGAAGTGACACAGAAGTGGCGTTTGCTGGGAGCCCGGGGCGCTCACAGGCCAGGGGACAGCTGCCCACCGTCCATTCCTTTCACAGCATTGGCCAGTGGGGCTTTGGTGGGGCCTCAAGGAGAGAGTTCACACCATGGGTCATAGAGGCCTGTGTGTTCTTTTAGAATTGCCTTCTGAGTTTCTGAGTAAGATGGCCTTGATCGAGGTCTGGGTCAACAACTCCAGTGTTGTGTAGTTCTGGTCTTCGACAGGCCACCTCTGTCTGCTCTGAGCAGCAGGCTGGCCTTCCCCACAGGCCAGCACAAAGGGACATCTGCCACAGTGTCATTAGTTTGCGTGGAACACTGCCCTCGGCCCATGTCCGTGGTTTCCGCTTTCTCCCATCAACGTGTCACATCCCAGAAACCAGCATTCAGAGAAGCTGACACCTGGAATGAAGGAGCTTGCTCTCTGCCTGGCTGGAAATTGGTCAGTGTCTGTACCTGAATGCAGATGGACAGACAGATGGCTGACAGTGAAGGAGGGAGAGCAGGGAAAGGGGAAGGGAGAGGGCATCGGGCCTAAGCAATGCCCCCTTCCATCACCCCCGTGAGCCATGCCCCAGACGCCCTCTCCTTAGGACATGAGCCTCGGCATAGATTCCATCACTCCTGAGTGATTACCGGCACAGTGTTAGGCTCCGGGACCCCGTGGGGACACAGGGGATGGGGATGCTGGGTCAGGACACAGAGGCGGAGGACACTGCTGCCCAGGCCGAGATGAGTGGAGTCAATGTCGTGTCAGACAGCTCCTCAGCCTCCAGAGCCGCTTCCAGGGTGGTGGCGGAGCGCCTTTGAGGAGCGAGCAGACCCGCCGCGATGAGGGCTCCGGCGGGCGGCTGGCCACACACTCGCCTGGCAGTGAAGTGCACCCCACTCTGCGGCCACATCTCAACAGGATCCCGTGTCTGTGCAGTGCCTCAGCCCAAGGAATGGCGTCGGGCTCCCAGGGCTCCACGGCCTCTCCACCCACACCCCGCGGCGCCACGCCCTCCCGTCTGTGTCCACTGTGGACGCCTTCCAGGCAACATCCTCTGAGGAATGGATGGAGAGGTGTCTCTTGGTCGCTCTGGATACCGATGGTACCTGCCGATGCTGTGGCCTTGTGCGGTCTCCTGCCGCCGCCGCCGCCGCCGCACCCACGCAGCTCCTCGTTACCCACTGCAGTTAGCGTTGGGCTGTCAGGCGGTCTGCGATGCCTCAGCTACTCCACAGAAAGTGAAGGAGGCTTTCCAAGTGCTCTCAGCAAGACAGCACCAGAGAGCGTGCAGCGGCAGGCTTGCACTTAGGGTCCCAGACAATGGCACCCCTCCACCCCCAAAAGGGGGCTTCACCCCTCTGGGAACAGGCTGACCCTCGGCCAGGCTGCTCCGCTTGGCTCTCCTCTCTCTGTCCCCACAAGGACAGTCTTGCTTTCATTTTAACCCTTCTGAATCCTGCCCACATTGCCAAAACAAGAGGAGAGGGAAGACAGGGAGAATTTAAAAAAAAAAATAACCTCTCTCTAAGTAAATGAGGCTGTGGGGTTTGGGAACCTGCCAACCCTTTCTATGAGGAGCTGTTCTGTCAGATTTCTCAGCAAGAAAGAAACAAGGAAATTAGTGAGCAGTCGAATTGCAGACTAAAATTAGCCATCTTGGAAAACAAATCTCCAATAAATACAACCAGGATTTATGGCTAACATTGCAGGTGGCACAGCTGGCATTTGATGGTGCATCATCTCAAGGGAAGACATTCCTTCTGCATGAGAGCGTCAGTCGGAGGGCCCCGGGAGCCGTGGGGGTCTTACAGCACACACAGCCAGCTAGTGACGCACACGCTGTGGGGTGGAAATGTTGGGGTCACAGAACTGGCTCTGAATGCTCATCCCGGCCGGCCTCTGCTTTGGGACTGATTGCTAGCTGCCGCTGGTTTCAGGAGGCCTCAGTCGGAGCGTCCGTCAGGTCTTTTCCATGCTCCTCACCAGAACTCTCTTCTGTGGTGGATGTGGGACGCGTTTTCCCATCTCGGGGCTGCCCTAGGCGTGGCTTGGGTGGAGAAGACAAGCAGCTCCAAGCCCAGCTGGGCATCATGATGTCCCCAGAGGCATCGGGACGCCAAGCGCTGCCCTGAGACAAACTGGGCTCTTCGTAAATAGAATCGGCGCAGCAGAAGAAAGGCTCTGTCTCGTGTCACAGCACCTCCACCTCCCACTAGGTCTGCGGGATCCCCAGGTGCAAGAGCACCGGTGCCTACCCATTCCCAGGCACAGCCAGAGCCACCCCAGGGAAGGGGAGTCCACAGCAGGACACCAGAGCCATCGCGGTGACAGGGAGCCCACAACAGGATGCTAGAGACATTGCAGGGACAGGGAGCTCACTACAGGATGCCAGAGCCATCATGGAACAGGATGCCCAAGACAGGATGCCAGAGCCATCATGAACAGGAAGCCCATGACAGGACTCCAGAGCCACCATGGACAGGAAGCCCATGACAGGACTCCAGAGCCATCATGAACAGGAAGCCCACGACAGGACTCCAGAGCCACCATGGACAGGAAGCCCACGACAGGACTCCAGAGCCACCATGAACAGGAAGCCCAGGATAGGACATCAGAACCACCATGGGGACAGGAAACCCATGACAGGACACCAGAGCCATTGTGGGGACAGGAAGCCCACGACAGGACTCCAGAGCCATCATGGACAAGAAGCCCAGGATAGGACTCCAGAGTCACCATGGGGACAGGAAGCCCACGACAGGACTCCAGAGCCATTGTGGGGACAGGAAGCCCATGACAGGACTCCAGAGCACTCAATGACTATCTTGACTTTAGGGAGAGCTGAGGGGGACAGGAGAGGGAGGCAGATGAGTCATCGGGAAGCCTCGTGGCTGAGGGGCATGAAGGAGCCTGGGCCAGGCCTCAACTCCCACCACACAAGAGGGGCCCGCACAGATCGCTCACTGCACGGACCCTTGCTTCACTTTCTATTCGTTCATTATGACCCTAAATGTATTCTTCACCTCTTACCGCTTCAGCGAGGCTGTGAAAGGCTGTTGTCAACCATCGCATGGGGACCGCTTATTTTTAATGCATTTCAGCAGGCTGGCCCTGCTTGGACAGTAGCTGTGCGTTCAACTTACTGAGGCACGGACAACCACACCTAAGCAGCCGCGCAGTGCCACACAGACACCAGCACCCCAGTCCTCCCATCCCTGTCACCACAGACACCAGCAACCCAGTCCTCCCATCCCTGTCACCACAGACACCAGCACCCCAGTCCTCCCATCCCTGTCACCACAGACACCAGCACCCCAGTCCTCCCATCCCTGTCACCACAGACACCAGCACCCCAGTGCCCTGACCCTGTCACCACGGACACCGGGCATCACCAGCCACCCAGTCCCTCCCGTCCCTGTCAACTACTGCTGTGTGAGGTCATCTGGGTTCTGTTTTCCTTTTTCCTGCCTTCCTAACTATAACTTCATCCTGTTCTGGTCTGGAGATTTATTTTCCTTTGTTGGAAGTTGACCATCTCTTCAACCTTTCGCACCCATTTTACCCCGCACAGCCCACAGCACATCGTGGGATGTAGGTGTCAATCGCTGCCCTGGAACCTCCGCGCTAACTGAACTGAATTCGCTGCCAACACTCTTGCATGAGAAACCGAACTATACAATTCTTAAACCACCACTGCCTTTCTTCAGGCTGAAACGAAGAGCATCCAGACATCCATCATTGGAGACAAGCAAACGCGCACCCAGAGCGCGTGTGTTTTATATGGAAAACCCAGCGCTCAGCCTGAGTAGCACCTTTCTTCTTTTCTTTATTATTCAGTATTTCTGATTAAGGGCCCATGCTCATTTGGCTTTCTTGCTCACAGCTAGTGCTGTGCCAGTTGAGCCCAGCTGATTGCTGGCTCATTAAAGGTGGAATCTCAAAGACTTTTCTGCCCAGGCAAGCTTGGAACTTCCATCCTCCAGATCTCAGCCTCCTGAGCAGCTGGGATTACAGGATGGAGCCACTCTGCCCAGCCTGATTTCACCTCTGAGAAGGTGATGTGCTGGTTGGCAGAGAGGAGAAGATGGGAAGCAGAAGTCCTGGGGCTGGCAGGGAGGACACACGCTTCAACAAGAACGGGGGGGCGGGGGCCTTGAAACTACGAAACTACACAATGGTATTTAAAAGAGAAGAATGCATTCTCTATTACCATTTACTCAAATAAATACAACACACATGCGCGTGCGCGCGCGCACGCACACACACATCAGTCTGTCTTCAGCTGGACCTATTAGTAACTACGTTATCTTGATGCTGTAGCCAGAGTGAGGCTTGTGACCACATGACTGTCACCGGCTGACAGGTCAGTCAGGATGGTGAGCATGGCCATCACTGGCTGACTAGTTGGTTTAGACAGCTTTGATTTTGCCACATGACAGTATGTCCTCACAGTGAAGCCAGATAAGACTGGGAATTTTGTTTTCAGATTGCAACACTTTAATAATTATGTAAATACACCAACCACTCAGCACGACACACATGGTTTCTGTGGAGCTTGCGTTGTTTTGACATTTTTATTTCTGATCTTTGTAATTCTCCCCTCTACCCCAGCCAGCCGCACCACTGAAGTGTATCTGAGATTCACTCGGGCCGGGAGAGACAGCATGACACGTATTCCCACTCTGTGGTTAAACTTGTACCCGAGAAGCGAGACACTCCGCAAGCCTTGCTTGTAGAGTACAAAAGATTAAAGTACAAGATTAACACCAACAACGCTGAAGGAGCCACCGCCCTCCCCGGCCTCCCCCGAGGGAGGGAGGAGCCTCCGTCCTGGTGCACACTTGCTGGTGTCCCGGTGGCTGCTGTGAGCTCCTGGCTCTTCCCACACCACCTTCCGGAAACGGCACCTTGTGCTGGGGGCACCCACGGTGAGCGTCAGCAGCGGAGGACGTAAGGGCCAGGGTGAGCAGAGACACTGTCCAAAACCCAGCCCTAACGTGCTAGCCTAGAGCTCTCTGTCTGGAGATCCCGGATAAGCACCCGCTGTGAGCAAGCGGGTCACGCTACAGTCAGCCCAGGACTGGCAGAGGAGCACAGACACCCCGAACAGCCGTCCAGAGGAAGCCGCCTCTGCTGCTGTTAAATTCAGAGCTGATGTCCAAATGCAGAGGTTATTGTTGTTTGGGTTTTTAAGTCCCTATGACACCTGGAATAACGACATTGCAGTCTTGGGAGACAAAAGGAAACAGACCCTCCACAGGCCCAGGCAAGGGCCGTGGGGAGACACCTGTGCTTGCACCCACCCTCCATCAGTGTTCCAAAAGGTGGTCCCAAAGAGCCCCGGAGGGCACCCACAGAACTGTCCAGATTGTTCTACGCAGCTGGAGATGACAGAAAGCTAGAGGGGAGGGGAATTTTTCCTGCCCACCGCTGCTCTTGTTCTTGTTTTCTTTAGTCTGGGGGTACGAAACATATGGTCTCTTTTATTTGCAAATCTCTAAGTCATTGAGCATTCGGATATCTCTTTCAGACATTTGTTAGGTTGTTGGTTTTATCCTTCGCCAACTTTTTAATAATATCATTACAAGTAATAGTCACACATCTGTCGTTTATACTACAAAGCTGTATCCGTAGATCACTTTTATATCGGATTTATTTAAAATAGTTTTCCCATCATAATATTTTAATTTCTATTTGGCAAAAATGGCTTTCTTTTATGGCTTCTCACTTCCTTGTTAAGAGCTGCCTCCTCGTTGCCGGGTTATGGATGAGCCTCCAGATCCTCGCCTTTCTCCATCTGGAGTCTGCTTGGTCTGGTGTGGTATGCAGGCCAGAGCAGCATGCTGCACCCGCGGTACTCACAGAAGTCACTCTTGAAGCTGAGCGTGGTAGTGCATGCCTATAATCACAGCACGTGGTGGGGGAGGTGGGCAGATTGCAGGTCCCAGGCCTCCGTGGGTCCCCTGAACGTAGAATTCATTTCCCCCTGGCTCAGCACCACCGCACTCACAGCTCAGCTCCACGGAGCGGAGCGCATTCTGCCCCTGCCCCCAGCCCGCTGCTGTGACTCTCAGTCCTGGCCCAGGGCTGCTGTCCATCCAGACTCGGTTCACGCAGCTGGGGGATGGGGTGAAGTTTGCATCAGACAACGTTGCAGCGCGGATTCTTTTCCGGAGTTTCTCTGACTATCCCTAGGAATCCCTCCTGGTGCGTGAACTTTCAGATCCTCGAAGGAGAAAACCGGCATGCTGTGCGTCCATCCCTCCACCACCGTCCCTCCGCATGCCGTCAGACTCTGAGGGTGAGGTGGAGCAGGGGTGTGGGGGTCGAGGTGTCCGTGGTGGGGCCTGCGGCGCAGTGGCTGCATGGGGCTGGTGTCTGGGACCCAATTCTGTCCCGCGGAAGACTCGCCCTTTATCGTGAAGAGAATGCTTTGCATTCTTACAGATTTTGCCAGTGCTGCGCACAAAGCGTTCTCTTCATTTCCCTGCGTAGGTACTTATTTCCACTGTGAGCAGAACTATTGATTTTCGAAGGCTCATTTTCTGCTGCGTGCCTTACCGAGGCGGTGTAACACTTCCTAATGAGTCGATTCCGGGAATGTGTGTCTTCCCTGAATAGCAAGCATTTCGTCCAGATTTCAGATTTGTAACTGCACAATGCACATGGAATTCTATGTTAAAATATCTTTTCATTAACCCCATGAAGCCTTTATTGAATACCTGCATTTTTTAGTTCTAACCCCCTTTTAAAATCCATAAAATGTGTGTGGTCTCATTCTTTTGATTAGATTTCCTAGACATCTATCTACTTTATTCGTCTGTTAAGGAAAATAGTTATTTAATTTATTTGCAAATCCACCTAATACATCTCTTCCAATCGGTTATCTCTGCCTTTGCTTTGATTTACCCGGGACCCCTAACTTCTTTGCTTTTACTTTGTTAAGCCTGCTTCTACATTCTTGAGCTGAATGCTAAGTTGTTGTGTTTTTTTTAAGCTAGAGCTTTGTTGCCTGTGCCACACACTGAGAGGCTCAGGCGTTTCATTGAATGTAGGTCTCTCTGCAACAGCTGGAGCCTGTCTTCATTATTATCAGGTCCCAACCGGATCAGCCCAGCCCAGGGATTCAGGTGGTCAGGGGGACTGACCGCCCCAGGCTGTCCAGCGTGGAGGCAGTGTGGGAGGATATCACATAAAGATGCATTATTAATTGGCAGCAGCATCTCCATAATATCTGACAGGCATCGGAGTAGGTCAGGGCAGAGCCGGGCCTGCAGAGCAGCCTTGGGGACAGTCCTGCTTTGTGCCCTGGGCCCTGAGGACCCTGTGGGCCCTTGGCACCTCGCTTCTCCTTCAACAGAGAGAAACCTAGAACCCTGGAAGCTGGGATGAGAGGCAGGTGGAGCTCAGGTCCAACTAGGGGTTGGGGAAATAGGAAATCTCAGGCTACATTTACATGAGAGTAACACACAGGGAGTAGGAGGGTGGCAGGGTCCTCTGGACAGGACACAGGTTGGAGACCGCCCGGCTGCGCACGGCACGGAAGAGAATGCATTCTCCAGCACTGAGAGGCTCTAGGCCCGAGACTACAGGCTGTTCACATCCATCCCCCGGGTTCCCTGCTCACAGACGGCACAGAGTACCGTCTGCTGGAGGACACAGCGGAGACCTGGCTCCCAAGGACTCTGGCCATGGGCTGAGTTTGCAGCAACAGCTGTTAAGTGTGTGTGTATGCATGTGTAGAATGGGGTGTGTGTGTGTGTGTGTGTGTGTGTGTGTGTGTGAAACTGAGAGGGATGGGAAGGAAGGAGTAAGTGTGGAATGGCATTTTGCAGTGTTCCCTCTGACCACAGTGCTGTATCTGCCAACACAAGAGAAGCTGCAGGAGACATACAGCCGTGAGCGGCGCTTTGGGGAGACATTAGGAAACACAGATAGCCATGGACTTTTGTTTCTTAAGACCGTGCGGCCTAGAGTTCAAACACTACCTTTCCTCTCCTTTTTCCTTCCACCCAGAGAAAGTGCACACTTCTATTTTTCTGCAGAGAAATCCAGGGTCATTTCTTTCCCTACTATTTTTGTATTGTCTCCCTTCTTCTTTTCTATGTTTTATTAATAAATAACTGAACATAGTGTGCTGGCTTCAGTACTAGAATTCCTGATGCTAAGGATAATAAAATAAATGGCATTACATAAAGATGCATTATTAATTAGCAGCTACCATCTCTGTAATATTCTGACAAGCACTAGGGTACAAGGAATTAATCTCACATAACTCCTTTGCTCTTCAATTTTTCAAGATCTCTTGATAAGGTCTGGGCAACGATGCCCTGGCTACATCCTTCGCCGACCCAGCTCTGCCGGCTGTGCCTGGCCCTGCATCTTCTCAACAGGAAACCAGAACATTCTGCGGCCAGCATGCCTGGTGCCTTTCCTGAGATGGAACCATGTCCAGGGTCTGACCTCACGGGGTCCTGGGGCGCCAGTCACACTGGGTGGGGGTTGGGGGTCTCACGGGGTCCTGGGGTGTCAGTCACACTGGGTGGGGACCTGACCCCACGGGGTCCTAGAGCAATCCACAGTGAGCAGTCAGACTCTCCGCAGCCCACACACCTAGAGGGAACTGTGGACCTGTGAGCCACGGCAGCCACAGCAGCCATGTTCCCGTAACCCTGGTGACGTTCTCCCGGCCTTCCCATCACACAGACACCCTTCGCCCCCGCCGCTGCCGGTGCGCCTGCACTTCTCAGCAGGGTGGCCTGCAGATGTGGACTTGCTGGTAGGGGGAGGAGAGCCAGCTGGCCACAGCTGGGTGTCTGTGGGAGAACACAGCTGTGGGGGGTGGCAGGGACACGGGGCGGATGGGCAGGGCCTCCCAGAGGGGCTGCGCGGGACTGAGCAGACCGGGACGCTGGCCTGGAGGACACACCGAGGGCCCAGGCCCAGCGCCTCCTCGCCGTTCAGGCTGAGCTCAGGTGCGGTGCCTTCCACAGCCCACGGCGAGGAGCAGAGAGGGGACCGCGGCCCCAGGGCCAGACCCACATCTCAGAGAACCCCAGGCTCCTGCAGGGAGGGTTCACATGTGCGTGGGCGCCATCGCTCCCCGCAAACCCCCCGCACCCCACGGCAGGCAGCGCTTGATTTTCCAGGCCCTAGAGAAAGTGGGCTAAACCCAGCTCACCTCCAAAGTCTGTCAAACCCACCCGGAAACACACCACGTGGCCCAGCATCGTCCCTCTGGATTCTCTTCCCTGTGCAGCCCAGCAGTGCCATGAGGAAAGATCTAGAACTCCACCCTCAGCTTGGGTTGGTGACGACACTGGTGGTGCCACCCCCTGGTCCAGCGGTGCAGGGGACCTGGGACGGTGACCGAAGAAAGCAAGTCCCTGACACGGAGAAAAGCGGCCCAGACGTCTTGTGAGCCTTCCTCATTACATTCATCCCCGCGCACTTATTAATTTAGTGGAGCTTCTTAATTAAAGGCGCGATGAATAATTGAAATGTAGTTTTTGATTATACTGAAGTCGGTGCCATTTTGAGTTATAATTGTAACTAATAAATTAGTTAGATCGGGAAGGTGATGAAATCTTGTTCCCCTGGGAACACTCACAATTTCAAAAATTTATCTACATGTCATTCAGAGGATTTATTCAGCAAAAAAGAAATAGATGATCATAAGAAATCTCAGCTCCAAATCCTATTCATCAGCTAAGTCCAGCCTGTAAATGGCCGACTTGACTAATAATTCACCGGCATTGGCAGGAGAGGCCCGTGGCTCCTCTCCGGAGTCGGTTCGCAGGAGGTAGAGGTACCCTCCACCAAAGCACAGCAAGCAGCTGTGAGCCTGCCTCCCCTCCCTCCCCGTGCAAGGCCACTCTCCAAGATGACCCTCGCCCCAGTGTCCCTCGTCTCCCAACAGGACAGTCAACAGAGCTCACCGAGCAGACCGCACGGTCGAGATGGACTGGGGCGTGGTCACAGAGGAGAGATGAAACAGAAATCATTACAGGAACCAACGGATGGATTCATGGGGCCATTTCCAGCCATCTTAAGTGTTCAGCCCTGAGAGGAGAGGGCGCACCCCAGCTGTGGGGCCCCCCAAGGAAGCCGAGTGGAGAGGGAGATGCTGTCTGCAACCTGGGCCTCCAGTGGTCCTCACCCACTCCAGGAGACCCCGAATCCCCACCCTGGGGGAGGCCACCCCCACAGACAGATGTTAAGCAGAACCAGGCACACAGCACGGCTCATGCAAAGGTGGGCAGGAGAGAGACCAGGAGACCTTTGCCCAGCTTTGGGAATTCCTGGCCAGCCGGGCTGCGCCGTCTGCGCAGCACACCGCCAGGGAAGCCTCGCACAGCCCGTGCAGCCTGGTGCCAGCGTGTGCTCTCCTCACAGGCCTCTCCGGGTACAGGCAAGCCAGAAACTTGTGAATGAGTCAGCGAGCTATCGGACCAGGCCGGGGAATGCCCCGGGACACCGCTGCTAGATGAGCCTGTTAGACAGCCGTGAACCATTCCCCCTGCTGGGCATCTGGCTGGAAAGCGGATTTAGGCCCAACGCAGAGCCTCCGTGTCCCTGGGTCTGAGACGCACCCAGCAGAAGCTGCTCCGCTGGCCAGAGCACGAAGGCTTCACGAGCGCCTACTGTGCGCAGCGCAGAGTCTGCGCCTCAGGCTGCGCCGCGCGCTGCTCACGGGCAGGTTTTGCTATTCGTGTCTTCCCGTAGGCCTGTGACAAAGGTGTGAAGTTGCCCAGCACTGTTTGAAGCGGCTTCCTGCCTAGTGACAGGCACAGAGGACAGAGTCATCCCTGGTGTTGATGGAGAGTCACAGAGCCTGCAGCCGGCAGCACCCGGCGTGGGCCACAGAACCTTCCAGATCTCTCATTGCCATGGTTCCAATGCCACCTGCATCAGAATCACTGAGATGGCCTCACGTGCGGTGCCCTGGACCTCACCCCGCAGGGCCCCAGACCCAGTGCCAACATTCAGGGCAGAGGCCGAGGCCTGCGTACACGCTCCTCTCTGCCGAACCCGGGCTCGGGGAAGGCCGCCACTCCACGCTGGGCTGGCCGCCGCTCGTTCCTCAGCCCGTGTCTCCAACACAGGTCCCCACACGCTCCGCCCTTGCTTCTGGGTGGTGTGGCGTCTTCTCAGGCCCCCACGGGAGGCAGACCGCCTTTGAAACACTGGGTGTGGGTTATGGCTTCCCTTCCTTTCCTAAAAGTCAGATGACAAAGTCTCAGGGACTGAAAGCATCATGTGTAGGGCTCTGAGGCCCGGAACCACTGTGTGCTCGGCTGCAGGGACCGGGAGGGGAGGGCTTTGGGAACTTTCCAGGCAGGAGAGCGGCGCCGTGGTTTGAACTCAGGGCCTCGAGCTTGCAGCGCAGTCGCACTACCACTTGTACTGAGTCAGCGCTCGGGCCACGTCTAGACAGGGCCTCACTCTACTCCCGCTGACCTGGCCGCACGTTCACGTGTGCGATCCCTGGGGTTGGGACACGGGCACACACAGCCCCACAGCCACCACCACGCTCTCCACAGTCAAGGAGAGTCTTGAGGACGATTTTGTGGCTGCAATTTGCCGTCACCTCTGCCTCCGGTCGACGGGATTGCAGGCTGGAGTCCCACCGCCCGCCAGGCTCCTTTTTGTTCAGCCAGTTTCACTTGTGTCTATAATCATTGACCCGCTTGTGTTGGAGTCATTTGGCAATTTATATCTTCATAGTAAACCACCCACTTCATCCAGACTCCAAGAGGAAATAAGTTTCTGCAATTGCTCTCCTCATTTTTCCTATGTGTGCCTTTTTGATTAATATAGGTTTGTCTGAATTAGTTATATTTGTTTAAAAACGTATTTCCTTAATTGTACAGAACCTCTAAAAATAAATGTATTTTTTACTTTCAATTGGCACATAATTGTCCATGTGTAGAGGACAGAATTATAATTATTCTGTCTCCCCCCCGGCCCACTCCTTCTGTCTTGCCAGCCACAGTTCAGGTGACGTCACAATGTTGTCCTAACGCACAGAGCTGCCAGCCAAGGTGCTGGAGCCAGGTGCCATCCAGGAGCTCTGACCAGCGCTGGAGCTGGGGATGATCCCAGCCCGAGCTCAGCTCAGCCCCAGAGGAGTCCCAGGATTTGGGGAGCTGCAGGGAAGGGCAGTGCTGTCTGATCCTCAGGTGGGGGCAGTGTGGATGGAGCTCAGGGAGGGGGCAGTGTGGATGGAGCTCAGGGAGGGGGCAGTGTGGATGGAGCTGGAGGGGGCAGTGTGGATGGTGTTGGGGGCAGTGTGGATGGTGTTGGGGGCAGTGTGGATGGTGTTGGGGGCAGTGTGGATGGAGCTGGGGGAGGGAGCTGTGCTAGCCAGTCCCCAGAGGATGAGGACACAGGAAGAGCCTCCATCTGCCAGCAGGTGGTAGTTTCTACCCTCGGCCTTGGTTATCTTTCTCTGTTCACCACAAACAAAGTTGTTTCCTAGGGCTATGCTACTTCCTGTGACGGCTCCTCAGGCCGTGTGAGATGATCTGGAGACAGTGTCACATTCCAGGACACCGTGAGGTTGGGTGGTCTGCGAGCCCTCCCCATCCACTCTCACTAACTAAGTGCCACTTATCCCAAGAGCCATCCCCAGGTGTGAGGGCCAAACAAAACACTTTGGAACTATCTCCAAACACGGGCAGGAGCATGGAGAGGGAGAGCATTATTATCCAATGATGGCTGGCAACCGTCAATTACTTAACTAGGGGAATCAAAGTACAAATTGCTGGGTTCGCTCAATTACTGCTAAAATGGTATAAAAGCATTTTAATTGTAATCTCCAGTGTGGGTATAAAGGGAATAATGAGCAATCATAAATACAGTGACCCATTTATCTCCTTATCCGCCCACCAAACAGAACCCCTGCATCCCAGCAAACGGATGCAGGGAGCAGAACCGAGTTAATTAGGTTTGCTGAATTAGTGGAACATCTAAATTGGATTCCATTCCAGTGTTTAGTTGAAATTTATCTTAGCTTGGAGCTGGTTTTCTAGCTGAAAAACGAGTGACAAGTAAAATAATGAGCTTAATACAAAGTGATTTTCTGTAAAAAATTAAAATTGGAAAAACTTATTTAATATCTCTCTTTTCCCCTTCTGCCAAGGTGGCGACTCTCAGAGGTAGTGCTTAGGTGAAGAGGCACAGTACTCCCAGAGTAGCTGGGTCCTTCTCTTCCTGGTGGGGACAGAGCACTAGCAGTTAGGATGGAGGACATCTTTATGGGCAGGTCTGGGGTTTGAACTCGGGTCCTTGCGCAGTGAAGACACTAGTGTGGACCGCACAGGCAGGATGCTCAGGGGGCAGACCAGAGCTCAGGGGCTGCAGTCCAGCCCCAAGGGCAAAGATGCAGACATCCCTTAGACTGGAGAGCTCCAGGAGAAAGCACAGGGCTGTGAGGAGAGAGGCACACAGGGCCGATTCCAAGGGAATCGGAAGCCCCCGAGTTCCTCCACAGATGGGCAGGGTCCGGGGGAGGGGAGGGAGTGGCGGGGGGGGGGCTTTCACCAAGCATTTGACTCAAAACCACGTGTCTGTGCCTGCATATTCTGGGCTTGAAAGTATATGGAAAGCTTACATCTGGAAGACTGTGTGGGAGCTCTTCCCACGCAGGGGCCACTGACCAGCCCCGGGTCCTAGGGGGCGCCGCTGGACCAGCCCCGGGTCCCAGGGTGCCACCAGACCAGCCCCAGGAACAAGCCAAGACAAAGTGGCTCTGCCTCTGATCTGGAGTAGATGCCATCTTACTTCATGGGCAGAGAAGAGGGGCTTACAATGGAAGTGAAGGAGCAGATGGAGAAAGGCCGCAGAGAGGTCATCAGAAAGCCAAGAGAGACCAGCTTTGACCCCAAAATCCCTGTGCAGAAAACTTACAAAGTTATGTACCTTGGAGGTGGGCCCCGGGGTGGGAACTTGGTGATGGGAGTGGCCCCTTAAAGCCTTAGTGGCTTGTTACTGAGAGGAGGAGACAGGGCTGACTCTCCCATGGGATGCCCTGCACTGCCAGCCGGGGGGGAGGGGAGGGGAGACAGACTCACAGACACTGGTGGGGGAGTAATGGCAGAAGGATGTGGAGTTAGCTGGCAGGAAATGGAAAGCTGGGCGAGGAGGGCTTCGTTTCTAGTCCTGTCTGCTTCCCTGGCACTCAACTGAAGACACACAAAAGTTGATGTGAAGAACCTAGTTGAAACCTTGACTCTTGGACAAGTTATTCTCCTTCACCGAGTTTCAAATTCCATATGAGTAAACTTAGTCTAATCATAACCAGCCTCAGAGCCAGCGCTGCCAACGCCGGCTGCCAGCATTAGACCACGATCGGTATTCATTACCCACCAGAGTAAAAGCAATGAAAAGCTCAGGGTTGTGGCTGCTAGTTATATTTATAATTTAACCTGTAATTATCATGGCAAAATGAACCGTTTGGGGGTCAAGGGTCACGGGTCTCAGCATTTCCAGATGTCTGCGACCAGGCTCAGCACGCAAGGGCTGAGCACAACCCCAGACGCCCTGTGCCGCGTCTCTGCACCTCCATCTCTATTCTCTCCACGCCTCCCCTTGCTTTACCCATCCTCCTCCTCTCACCCCAAGAGCCTCTGCTCCTCTCGCCACCCATGTCTGCTAGAACCTCACACTACAGGAACAGCACAACACATGCAGCCATTTGAGCTGGCCTCCCTCCGGCCTCCCTCCGGCCTCCCTCCGCAGCCTCCCTCCGCAGCCTCCAGGCGGCGAGAGACACCCACCCATTAAATAGACCCACCTCTTGTGCCTTTACATTGCCAAGTGGCATTTCCTCCTGGGTGTGTTGTTTCCTGTTTGGAGTGCTATGAGTGGCCATCTTACACACACCCATGTGTGGACTGGGATGTGTGTGCGCTCACAGCGTGCTTGAGTAGATGTCCAGGAGGAGGAGAGTCTTCATTTGGCTCAGGAAGGGCTTGTAGGATTGTTTTCCGGAGAACTGCAGTCACGCTGAGCATTTCTGTTTCTCTGGTCCCTTCTTAGCCAGACACACCACAAGACGCGCAAAAGGAGACATCATAGCTGAATCCCAGTGAGTCAACGGGTCTTCATCTCCGGTGGCCTTGCAATTTTGACCCCCATTCCCACAGACGAGCCCACTGGTGATTTAAAAGTCTTCCACTGTGGCTACCACTGCAGCCCAGTGGTAGAGTGCTTACTTGGTAGGCACAGGTCCTGGGTCCCATCCCCAGCATTGGAAAACAAAGGATGTGTGTGATAGTCTTCCTTCCCGCCACACCCCTCAGGGCTTTGGGGCCAGTTACCAATTCCCTGGAAATGCTGCCAGCACCTGCATCCCACCCTCCACTTTCCTGAAAGCTGTGTAGACACCAAGATGGATGCACAAGGCCCCAGGAATCGTGCATTCTGGGGTCACTGGGGCCACAGCTGTGGGTCACCTTGGAGGGAGAGGGGTTCCCTTGGAGGAGAAAAGGGGGAGACCTGGCAGCAGGGTAGAGGAGGGGCCCATAGTCAGCAGGTGGAGACCAGGGAGGAGGATCGGCTTCCCACAACCTCTCCACAGACCCTTGTCCAGCCCAAGCTGGAGCTGATGCTGGGAAGCCCTTCCCTGAGTTAGCTGGCTAGGTACAACAGAGCACCTGGGCCCACGGCGGCCTCCCGCTGAATAAGCAGCAGCAAGGGGACTGGAGGAGGCCACCACTTCCAACAGCAGCTCGGATGCTCCCACATCTGCCTGTCTAACGATGAGTGAAAGAATGAGCCAAATTCTGTCCACATGTTCCACGGGGCCTCTGTACCGGGGCAGAGGGCTCCACCCAGCTTTGTCTACTTGGGCTGGGGGCCTCTGTCCTGAGCTTCCCAGCCTTGCAGCTGCAGCCCCCACCCCAGACCTCAGGACAAAGCTCCAGCACAGCCCTGGAGCCCATCTGGCCCTGCTGTTCCATCTCATAGCACACAAACAAGAAAGAAGCATTGCACTTGGCACCCGACGGGCAAGCGTGGCATTTATCTGGGGACCTTCACAGGTGAGCTACTCTGCACCCACAATCGGGTAGACAGACTTCAGCACAAAGCCATTGGCCGAACTGTGCTGGGTGGGCAGCAGAGGGTCTAATTGAAGGTATTTTATTATTATTTGGCCATTCTGACATTTCACACATCATTTGCCTTCACAATTACTTCTAACTTCATTTTAGAACCATTTAGGGGGAAGGATGGGCCGTGATTCCATTACGGGAGAGAGGCTGCCTCTTTGTCAATGGACAAATGGTGAATGGTGCTGCCTGGCCTGCCTGCATCGGCCCCTGTGCTGCCGCTCTTCTCCCAACAATGGGGTGCTGCTGTCTCACCACATTCAGAGAGGCCCACTGCAAGCTCTAACATCCAGACATAGAGGCCCACTGTGAGCTCTAACATCCAGACACAGAGGCCCGCTGTGAGCTCTAACATCCAGACACAGAGGCACACTGCAAGCTCTAACATCCAGACATAGAGGCCCACCATGAGCTCTAACACCCAGACATAGAGGTCCACTGTGAGCTCTAACACCCAGACATAGAGGCCCACTGTGAGCTCTAACATCCAGACACAGAGGCACACTGCAAGCTCTAACATCCAGACATAGAAGCCCACCATGAGCTCTAACACCCAGACATAGAGGCACACTGCAAGCTCTACCACCCAGACATAGAGGCCCACTGTGAGCTCTAACACCCAGACATAGAGGCCCACTGCAAGCTCTAACATCCAGACACAGAGGCACACTGCGAGCTCTAACATGCAGACATAGAGGCCCACCATGAGCTCTAACACCCAGACATAGAGGCCCGCTGCGAGCTCTAACATCCAGACACAGAGGCCCACTGAGAGCTCTAACATCCAGACACAGAGGCCCGCTGTGAGCTCTAACACCCAGACATAGAGGACCACTGGGTGCTCTAAGATCCAGACATAGAGGCACACTGCATGCTCTAGCACCCAGACATGGAAGCACACTGCATGCTCTAATACCCAGACATAGAGAACCTCTGTGAGCTCTAACATCCAGACATAGAGGCACACGGCATGCTCTAGCATCCAGATATAGAGGCCTGCTGTGAGCTCTAACATCCAGACATAGAGGCCCGCCGTGAGCGTTAACATCCAGACATAGAGGCCCTCTGCGAGCTCTAACATCCAGACATAGAGGCCCGCTGCGAGCTCTAACACCCAGACATAGAGGCCCTCTGTGAGCTCTAACATCCAGACATAGAGGCCCACTGTGAGCTCTAACATCCAGACATAGAGGCCCACTGTGAGCTCTAACACCCAGACATAGAGGCCCTCTGTGAGCTCTAACACCCAGACATAGAGGCACACTGCGAGCTCTAACACCCAGACATAGAGGCCCACCATGAGCTCTAACACCCAGACATAGAGGCCCACTGGGTGCTCTAAGATCCAGACATAGAGGCACACTGCATGCTCTAGCACCCAGACATGGAGGCACACTGCATGCTCTAATACCCAGACATAGAGACCCTCCGTGAGCTCTAACATCCAGACATAGAGGCACACGGCATGCTCTAGCATCCAGACATAGAGGCCCGCTGTGAGCTCTAACATCCAGACACAGAGGCCCTCTGCGAGCTCTAACATCCAGATGTAGAGGCCCTCTGCGAGCTCTAACATCCAGACATAGAGGCACACTGTGAGCTCTAACATCCAGACATAGAGGCACACTGCGAGCTCTAACATCCAGACATAGCCCCACCATGAGCTCTAACACCCAGACATAGAGGCACACTGCGAGCTCTAACACCCAGACATAGAGGCCCGCTGTGAGCTTAACACCCAGACATAGAGGCCCACTGGGTGCTCTAAGATCCAGACATAGAGGCACAGGGCATGCTCTAGCATCCAGACATAGAGGCCCGCTGTGAGCTCGAACATCCAGACATAGAGGCCCTCTGCGAGCTCTAGCATCCAGATATAGAGGCCCACTGCGAGCTCTAACACCCAGACATAGAGGCCCTCTGTGAGCTCTAACATCCAGACATAGAGGCCCACTGTGAGCTCTAACATCCAGACATAGAGGCCCTCTGCAAGCTCTAACATCCAGACATAGAGGCCCACTGGGTGCTCTAAAATCCAGACATAGAGGCACACGGCATGCTCTAGCATCCAGACATAGAGGCCCACTGTGAGCTCTAACATCCAGACATAGAGGCCCTCTGCAAGCTCTAACATCCAGACATAGAGGCCTGTGAGCTCTAACATCCAGACATAGAGGCCCGCTGCGAGCTCTAACACCCAGACATAGAGGCCCGCTGTGAGCTCTAACACCCAGACATAGAGGCACACTGCGAGCTCTAACACCCAGACATAGAGGCCCACCATGAGCTCTAACACCCAGACATAGAGGCCCACTGGGTGCTCTAAGATCCAGACATAGAGGCACACTGCATGCTCTAGCACCCAGACATGGAGGCACACTGCATGCTCTAATACCCAGACATAGAAACCCTCCGTGAGCTCTAACATCCAGACATAGAAGCACACGGCATGCTCTAGCATCCAGACATAGAGGCCCGCTGTGAGCTCTAACATCCAGACACAGAGGCCCTCTGCGAGCTCTAACATCCAGATGTAGAGGCCCTCTACGAGCTCTAACATCCAGACATAGAGGCACACTGCGAGCTCTAACATCCAGACATAGCCCCACCATGAGCTCTAACACCCAGACATAGAGGCACACTGCGAGCTCTAACACCCAGACATAGAGGCCCGCTGTGAGCTCTAACACCCAGACATAGAGGCCCACTGGGTGCTCTAAGATCCAGACATAGAGGCACAGGGCATGCTCTAGCATCCAGACATAGAGGCCCTCTGTGAGCTCTAACATCCAGACATAGAGGCCCACTGTGAGCTCTAACATCCAGACATAGAGGCCCACTGTGAGCTCTAACATCCAGACATAGAGGCCCACTGGGTGCTCTAAAATCCAGACATAGAGGCACACAGCATGCTCTAGCATCCAGACATAGAGGCCTGCTGTGAGCTCTAACACGATGGGGTTGGGGAAGAAGCAGAGGGACTTATAGTACTCATCCTGAGACAAGACAGACCAGGAAAAATGAGGCAAAGTAAATGACTGCCAGGAATTTAAAAAATTTAAGCTTATAACAAATACAAGAGATATCCATTTGTTTACTTCCCTTAAGATAAAAAGCTCAAAGTCATTTTAAAGGAAAATGAGGGGGGATAAATTGAGGAAATGAGGCCCGGTGAGGACAAGTCAGAAACATGATATTTAGAATCGCAGAAGAGTCATCTATGCTCCAAAGAAAAGCAACAGGATGCATTACTTCCTGAGAGATTCATGTCTCACCCCAAGAATGAACACCCCAGGAATGAATGTCTTCCTGAGAGAAATGCTCCCCCAAAACACAAGCAACCTCCTACTCAAAATGCAGACAACAAGATGCCTTCCTATCTCAAGGGTAAGTGTCTGTTTTATGAAAGGATGCATTCGTACCTGACATGTCGTACGGGAATTCAATCTCAAGATACAGAGAACCCACATTTTGAGAGACTGAATTGGGGGTCTGTTAGGGAAACCGCCCCTTCCCTGCGCTCCATGTGAAACCTCACATAGACTCTACCCCTTTGCTCTCTCTCCATGCAAGACTGCATGTGGCCTTCCCTAGAGGCTCTGCTTAGCACTGTGGCCAGATGGCTGGTCGCTGCGGACTTGGGGGCTCCAAAGTCACTGCCTCACCCTCTGAGGTCACTGCCTCACCTCTGAGGTCACTTCCTCATCCTCTGAAGTCACTTCCTCACCCTCTGAGGTCACGTCCTCATCCTCTGAGGTCACTTCCTCACCCTCTGAGGTCACTTCCTCATCCTCTGAGGTCACTTCCTCATCCTCTGAGGTCACTTCCTCACCCTCTGAAGTCACTTCCTCACCTCTGAGGTCACTTCCTCATCCTCTGAGGTCACTTCCTCACCCTCTGAGATCACTTCCTCACCCTCTGAGGTCACTTCCTCATCCTCTGAGGTCATTTCCTCACCCTCTGAGGTCACTTCCTCACCCTCTGAGGTCATTTCCTCACCCTCTGAGGTCACTTCCTCATCCTCTGAGGTCACTTCCTCATCCTTTGAGGTCACTTCCTCATCCTCTGAGGTCACTTCCTCACCCTCTGAAGTCACTTCCTCACCTCTGAGGTCACTTCCTCATCCTCTGAGGTCACTTCCTCACCCTCTGAGATCACTTCCTCACCCTCTGAGGTCACTTCCTCATCCTCTGAGGTCATTTCCTCACCCTCTGAGGTCACTTCCTCACCCTCTGAGGTCATTTCCTCACCCTCTGAGGTCACTTCCTCACCCTCTGAGGTCATTTCCTCACCCTCTGAGGTCATTTCCTCATCCTCTGAGGTCACTTCCTCATCCTCTGGAGTCACTTCCTCACCCTCTGAGGTCACTTCCTCACCCTCTGAGGTCACTTCCTCATCCTCTGAGGTCATTTCCTCACCCTCTGAGGTCACTTCCCCACCCTCTGAGGTCACTTCCTCATCCTCTGAGGTCACTTCCTCATCCTCTGAGGTCACTTCCTCATCCTCTGAGGTCATTTCCTCACCCTCTGAGGTCACTTCCCCACCCTCTGAGGTCACTTCCTCATCCTCTGAGGTCACTTCCTCACCCTCTGAGGTCACTTCCTCACCCTCTGAGGTCACTTCCTCATCCTCTGAGGTCATTTCCTCACCCTCTGAGGTCACTTCCCCACCCTCTGAGGTCACTTCCTCATCCTCTGAGGTCATTTCCTCACCCTCTGAGGTCACTTCCCCACCCTCTGAGGTCACTTCCTCATCCTCTGAGGTCACTTCCTCATCCGCTCCGGTCATGCCTCCTTCTTGCCCTTCCCTATCCAATCTCTCCCCGCCTTTAATTGGTGCTGCACACTGCACCCTAATCTAGAACGTGGCCCGGCGGTGTGGCTCTCCCAAATAAAGTCTCTTCTGCCTGAACGGCGTGGCGGTGGCTCTCGGCGCCCTCACAGAAAGCTGGCGACTGTGGATGGACTCATGTCCCCAAAAGAGCAGTGCAGCCTCCAACGCACTTCTACTATGAGGAAACCGAGCCACAGGTATACTAAAGAACAGCAGATACTCGCATCCCACCAGCCCAACGCTCACGGAGAGGTGAGAGGGACACCGGGGGGAGTGGGGAGACCCCGCGGGCTGCGTGGGGGCAGGGCAGGGAGGCCTCGCCCGGTCATGGTCGGGGGCAGGTTCACACATTGCTGAGAGTTCGTGGGACAGGCCTGCCAGGTCCACGTCCCCGCCCATCTGCTTCTAGAGTCCAGGTGTCCATCGCCTGGGGGTGAGGTGGGGAAGTGGATCCCACCTCCAGTTTTCAGAGTTTTCTAGAGTTTTCATCCACCAACATGCCAAGATGGCACACTCAGACCTAATATCTATATCTCAGGAGAAATGCCCCAAATACCCAGAAACTCAGAAAGTGTAACTCCAGGAGTGTTGAGAGCAAAGGTCAAACACCCATCTTTGCCTATCGTCGGTTGGACCCCTGCCCGTACCACATAAACACCGCGGACGCCGAGGACTGCGAGTCCCTCTCCTCTGACGCAGGCACTCCACCGCAGCTGCCTCCTCCCTCCTGCTGTCTGTCTGCTCTTGGCCTGCCTGCTGACTCGCTCAATAAAGCTCCACCAAGTTCTCTTACCATCGTGACTTGTCCAGAAATTCTTATGCTGCGATCCACATCAAGGACCCTCAGTGAAGAGGGACAGACAGACGTCCAGCTGCCCCCGGTGACCGTCCATCAGGCGGGACCGGTGGCCGACCCCTCCTTCAGCCCAGTGCTCCTTTGTCCCAGGAATCTGGTAAATTCCGTCATTGCTGCTGTCACGGTTCAGTCCGGACACAGGAAGTTAGCTTGTGTCCTGGCATGCCACCTTCCCGCCTCCTCCCCTCGCCCTCAGATGAGGGGAGGAGAGGCCGGGCCACATATCCTCTCTGACCTTGAAGCAGGGCTGGAGGGGAGGCTGTGCTTCATGCGTGAGGCCTGGAGAAGGGGGCAGTGCTTCCACGAGGTTACCTGGAGTCCCTCGGCCCACCCCCTCCCCCACCCCTCAGGGTGCAGGGTGGAATCTCCGCCTTCAGCCCTCTCATGCCCCCCCTCCTCCCAGAGGATCAGGAGACAGACACAGATCCCGTTGTTGACCAGCCACCTGCCTGTGACACTTTGTTATCAGCCAGAAGGGACCAAGGCGGGAGCCGCCCGCTCTATCACTGCACACACCGCATTGAAACCGAACCCAGATCGCCTGACTGTCCAGAGGGTACAGAGCCAGGACGAAGCAGCCTTTTATTTTTTAAAGAGCCAGGCGGCTTAGCCTTCCCTGGTGACCTTTACAACCAATCCTGTCTTTCACTAGCGCCCCAAGGTCTGTGGAGGGCTGAAGACAGCCCTGTGTCTAATCTCTAACTCCCCATAAACACACCATAAACACACATAAACCGGGAGCTTTCCCGCCAGAGACTCAGAGTAATTGCATTAGGCCTGGCCAACCCAAATGTTTGGGGATCTGGGATAAATTTAAAAAAAAAAAACAGAAAAAAAAAGAAAAGACAGAGCTTGAGATGCGCTGTGGCCTGCATCTGGGTTGAATCCTGCCTTTGCATGAAGTGGCAAAAGGCCGTTCACTGATACGTAAACAGTGGGAAAGCAGCAGCAGCAGCAGCAGCAGCAACTCTGCCCTGTTTACAGACTTCCCTCACACACAGCCTTTGTGGCCACCACAAAGCTCAACAGCAATTAAACAGAACACCATTTAAATAGCTCTGCCAGGCACCAGTGTTTCAGTACTAACATTTAGTCATGCAATTGTGCTGTCATTTGCATATGGGGTTCTTTGTTGGAAGGTGCGTTCAGAATTTATCGGGCATTTTAATTCCCCCTCTGTGATTGAGTTCTGGCATGTGCTGTGCATATCTTGCACAGAGCAGAGACAGCTCTGAGCTCAGGAACATAATGGGAAGCCAGAGACAGGCCTGGGATGGGATGGGGGCAGGGAGGTCTCTATGTGAGAAGCAGCCCGAGAGGCACAAGACGCCCCAGCACTGGGCCTGCCCTGGGAAGGCAGGGCCACTCCAGGCTGGGCTGGGAAAGCTCTGTGTAGCCCCAGGCCTCCCCCACCCCACATGGCAGCTGCACCGTGGGAAGGGGGTGGACAGAGGGACACCTTCCCTGCCACCCTGATGTGCCATGCACAGAGCACAGGCCCGACCAGCAGCCCCCTCAGAGAGTGCCGGACACACCTCGGGGGCCTTCCACATGCCTTCCACTCAGAGAGGAGCCACACCTGAGCAAAAGGCCAGAGGCTCAGTAGCCAGTAGCTGGAGTTGGAGATGATGCGCCCTGCTGTCCTTGGAGATCGGATGGCATTGCCAGGAACAAGAGACACACTTGCATGGCGCCAGCTCCCCTCCTGCCTGGGTCCGTCCACAAACGCACAGCGTCGGCACCAAACCTGCACCCACACAGCCACACACCTCTCACTGGACTCTCGGTTCTGGCTGGAGACAGCAGACACAGCCAAGTCAGCTGATCTCAGAACTAACCAGCCAGCGGTGTCGGCAACGCTCCCTCAAAGCTTCATCCCGTGAAGTATCACCCCTGAAGACCCTTCACATACCCAACAAGAAGCTGTTCTGGTGAGGGGTTAGTACCTGCACCTGCCCAAATCGCCTAGTCCAGATACAGTACACCCCACTGTTACCCCAGATAAACCACCAACCCCACTGTTACCCCAGATAGACCACCAACCCACTGTCACCCAGATAAACCACCACCCCACTGTTACCCCAGATAAACCACCACCCCACTGTTACCCCAGATAAACCACCAACCCCACTGTTACCCTAGATAAACCACCAACCCACTGTCACCCAGATAAACCACCAACCCCACTGTTACCCTAGATAAACCACCAACCCCACTGTCACCCAGATAAACCACCACCCCACTGTTACCCTAGATAAACCACAACCCCACTGTTACCCCAGATAAACCACCACCCCACTGTTACCCCAGATAAACCACCAACCCAACTGTTACCCCAGATAAACCACCACCCCACTGTTACCCCAGATAAACCACCAACCCAACTGTTACCCCAGATAGACCACCACCCCACTGTTACCCTAGATAAACCACCAACCCCACTGTTACCCCAGATAAACCACCAACCCACTGTCACCCAGATAAACCACCACCCCACTGTCACCCAGATAAACCACCACCCCACTGTCACCCAGATAAACCACCACCCCACTGTCACCCCAGATAAACCACCACCCCACTGTTACCCTAGATAAACCACCAACCCACTGTCACCCAGATAAACCACCAACCCACTGTCACCCCAGATAAACCACCACCCCACTGTCACCCCAGATAAACCACCAACCCACTGTCACCCCAGATAAACCACCACCCCACTGTTACCCCAGATAAACCACCAACCCCACTGTTACCCCAGATAAACCACCGACCCCACTGTCACCCCAGATAAACCACCGACCCCACTGTCACCCAGATAAACCACCACCCCACTGTTACTCCAGATAAACCACCAACTCACTGTCACCCCAGATAAACCACCAACCCCACTGTCACCCCAGATAAACCACCAACCCACTGTTAACCCAGATAAACCACCACCCCACTGTCACCCAGATAAACTACCACCCCACTGTTACCCCAGATAAACCACCACCCCACTGTTACCCCAGATACCACCAACCCCAGAGTTACCCCAGACACACCACCACCCACTGTTACCCCAGATAAAATAAACCACCACCCACGGCACCCCAGGAAGGCTCTGGCCTGGATGTACCTGCAAATCCCACGAGAGAGAGCACGCCCACTCTCAGGTGAAAACTTCGTCGCCTGGGGCTACTGAGCTTCCCCGGAGGAAGAGGTTTCTAGAACAAAGAACCATTCGTGAAGGAACCACAGGGTGGAGGCAGAGGGCCCCAACTACTGGGGAAATGGAGGAAAGGGGGATTGTGGTTCCGGGCATGCTGGAACAAAAAGGTAGCAAGGCCCACGGCAACAAGAAGCTGGGGCGGGGGGGGGGGGGGGGGGGGGGGCGTGCCCGTGCACACCTGTGCTCCCAGCTGCTCGCGGTGGGGCCGGAAGTACGCGGCCTGAAGCTGGCCGGGAGACCCTACCAAACCAACACCAACGCTGCCCAAGCTGCCCCGCACCTGCCGAGACACGAGCCAGAACCCCAGCTGGGGACATAAAGGCAGACTTGTGAAGCTGAGTAACGAGCAGGCAGCTACTCAAAGAAGCAATGGGCGCTGGGAAGCGTGGATCGCTCACCCGGATTTAATTCTTGACTAAGCACAGCTGGAGGAGGAGTGAGGAACGGAGAAACGGTCGTGTCGGGCATCGCGCAGAATCACACACGAAAGGACCAGAAAGACGCTAAAGAATCCGGTCACAAGCAGGAAGTGAGGAGTGAGAGGGTTAGCATGCATAGCTGAGCTCAGGAAGAGAAGGAAGCGACGAGACAGGAGAAAGATGACAGGCGCAAAGCTGGGAAAGATGGTGCTGATTAACCTCCTCAGAAAGAATAAAAGCCAGTGACGGTGCCACATGCCACATGCCGGCTGACTCCACACAGAGTAAATCTGAACAAAATTGCACACAGGAGCGTCGTACGAAATCACAGGGCCGATCGAGGCTTAGCCGGAGGGAAGAGAGCTCACCTTCAAACTGCAGCAAAGTGAGGCGGCCTGTGCATCCACGCCGAAGCCAGGAGACGGCCGCGCGGTCTGGCCGCTCCGACGGCCTGTGGCATCCACGCCGAAGCCAGGAGACGGCCGCGCGGTCTGGCCGCTCCTACGGCCTGTGACATCCATGCTGAAGCCAGGAGACGGCCGCGCGGTCTGGCCACGCTGAAGCCAGGAGACGGCCGCGCGGTCTGGCCACGCTGAAGCCAGGAGACGGCTGCTCGGTCTGGCCGCTCCGACGGCCTGTGACATCCACGCAGAAGCCAGGAGATGGCTGCGTGCTCCAGACGCTCCAACGGCCTGTGCATCCACGCCGAAGCCAGGAGATGGCCGCGCGGTCTGGCCGCTCCGACGGCCTGTGCATCCACGCTGAAGCCAGGAGACGGCCGCGTGGTCTGGCCACGCTGAAGCCAGGAGATGGCCGCTCGGTCTGGCCGCTCCGACGGCCTGTGCATCCACGCTGAAGCCAGGAGACGGCCGCGCGGTCTGGCCACGCCGAAGCCAGGAGACGGCTGCGCGGCCCGGCCGCTCCGACGGTGTTCCAGATAAAGTAACTGTTAACTCGGACGTCTACAACCCGGAATAAAACTGCCCAACTACAGGGGCGACATAAAGACGTCAGAAAACCCAGCACAGCTGCGGTGCGTAAGATCCGTGCCATCTGAAACCCGCGAAGCTCCTTTTCACGTAGGCAGCATGGCCACAGGCAGGGGTGGACTAGGAAGAAGACTGAAGCATAAGGAAATCAGCAAAAATGGGATACACTTTTAAAAGACTGTTCAACCCTACAGCAAAGAATCGTTTTTTATTACTTTATTGCTTTTTATTTCTCTCAGCAAAGAATCTTACAGAGAAGGACCCTTGAATTCATAGCTGCTAAGGTGGAGAAGCCAAGAGCAGGTGGCTGCAATATTCTGGGGGTGCTCGCAATTAATGGAGGTCAGAAGACTAATTATGAGTAGCCTAAGCAGATGCATGATAAAAGAAGCAGAGAGACCACTGATTAACAGGAAGGTGGCGTGCACTGTCCGAATAGTTAGAAATTCAAAAAGGGAAAAAGTGTTAATGTAGAGGAAAGTGATGATTGGGAGGGAAACATAAAGGAAGACCAGGGAAGGAACACAGCATAACAGAGCAATTATAAACCCAGATGTATCACTAATTCAGAAAAAAATCTCCAGTCAAGCTAGGTCTAATACAGTCTCGTATTGCACTTACAAGAGGAAAATGCAAGGCATAAAAGCAGGGGGAAAATTAGGTCAAAAATGTGTCTGGCAAACCTGGTTGTGTCAGTATCAGAAACAAACACACCCCAAGTCCAAGGCCAGCACTATGATGTCGGCAGGTCACAAAAACTTGTGTTAATGTAACGTCGACTGTGCAAAGTGCACATGGACGCATCACAACCCTCCCCGCTGTCTCAGCGAGGAGAAAAGCAGTCTGTGAGATAGCACCGTCCATCGGCACCTCTGGAGACTGCGTCTTACTTTCCATACACGCACCTGGGTGAAAGTGCTCACCGCTCCCCAGCCCGACGAACCTGCACACTCACGTGAACCTGCACACTCACGTGAACCTGCACACTCACGTGAGCCTGCACACTCACATGAGCCTGCATACTCACATGAGCCTGCACATTCTCGTGAACCTGCACACTCACGTGAACCTGCACACTCACATGAACCTGAACACGCACGTGACCCTGCACACTCACGTGACCCTGCACACTCACATGAACCTGCACACTCACGTGAACCTGCACACTCACGTGAGCCTACACACTCACGTGAGCCTGCACACTCACGTGAGCCTGCACACTCACATGAACCTGCACACTCACGTGACCCTGCACACTCACATGAGCCTGCACACTCACGTGAGCCTGCACACTCACATGAACCTACACACTCACATGAGCCTGCACATTTTCGTGAACCTGCACACTCACGTGAACCTGCACACTCACATGAACCTGCACACTCACATGACCCTGCACACTCACGTGACCCTGCACACTCACATGAACCTGCACACTCACGTGAACCTGAACACTCACGTGACGCTGCACACTCACATGAACCTGCACACTCACGTGAACCTACACACTCACATGAATGAACCTGCACACTCACATGAACCTGCACACTCACATGAACCTGCACATTCTCGTGAACCTGCACATTCTCGTGAACCTGCACACTCACATGAACCTGAACACGCACGTGACCCTGCACACTCACGTGACCCTGCACACTCACATGAACCTGCACACTCACGTGAACCTGCACACTCACGTGAGCCTACACACTCACGTGAGCCTGCACACTCACATGAGCCTGCACACTCACATGAACCTGCACACTCACATGGACCTGCACACTCACGTGAACCTGCACACTCACATGAACCTGCACACTCACGTGAACCTGAACACTCACGTGACGCTGCACACTCACATGAACCTGCACACTCACGTGAACCTACACACTCACATGAATGAACCTGCACACTCACATGAACCTGCACACTCACATGAACCTGCACATTCTCGTGAACCTGCACACTCACATGAACCTGCACACTCACGTGAACCTGCACTCACATGAACCTGCACACTCACATGAACCTGCACACTCACATGAACCTGAACACTCACATGAATGAACCTGTACACTCACATGACCCTGCACACTCACATGAACCTGCACACTCACATGAACCTGCACACTCACATGAACCTGCACACTCACATGAACCTGCACACTCACATGAGCCTATATACTCACATGAACCTTCACACTCACATGAACCTGCACAGTCTCATGAACCTGCACACTCACATGAACCTGCACACTCACATGAACCTGCACACTCACAACATTCAGAAACACAAGCAAAGCACATGGTCCAGCCCAAATCAACGTCCAGGCATGCAAGGCAGAAAGCGCATCCCGCAGGCAACCAGTGACCGCAGGGCCCTCGCTGAGGGCTGACCACTGGGAACGCCACAGGCCAGAGGCCGCGGAAATCACCCTCACACGGGAGGAACCATCTCCCCCTGGCAATCTACACGTAAAGAAAATGAACCCGAGAGTTAAGGAAACCCAAATGTTCTGCAAGAATAGTAACTGAGAACATTTATTGTAAGATTTTTCTTTGGTATAAAAATGCGCAGGAACGTTCTCAATCTGAGAAACATGGCAACAACAGAAGCCACGACTTCCAGAAAATAAGACAACTTTCCGGGAATGACAATGGTGCGGGTAAATACGGAAGCCACGCGCACACGCATACATCTTATATTCAGTCTACTGTACCGCACGATGTGTCGGGAGTCGTGGGACCAGCCCCAGTGACTCTGGAACCCCCGGGCCTCCACAGCGGAGTTGCAGTCGATTCCCCAATGGCTTGATATGAATGTGTCTCCCAAGGGATGGGTGTCAGATGGTCGTGGTTCTGTGGGAGGTGACAGAGCCTGGTCTGAGGTCATGAGGTCATGGGGTCGCAGGCTCCTGGAAGGAACAGAGTAGTTGTGGTAGGAGCCCACTCCTTCTTCCGCCTGTGGTCCACCCCTCCCAGCTCACGGGCCATCGCAGGCCCAGGGAGGCTGGCCATGCCCGGGCGTGCAGGGTGTACACCAGGCTCAGTCACAGCCCAGTGCCCCACACCACCTCAGCTGCCCCAACTTCAGTCTCCTCCAGGCGCCCAGGCACACCAGGGACCGAAGCCTTGGGCTTTCACCACAAGCCACATTGTTCACGGCGTCAGTTAGCTGCCTATTGCTGTGACAAAATGGCTGGGAAAGATGTATTTGGGCTCATCGTGTTGAGGTTCCGGAAGCTAGGGTGGGGAGGGAGGAGGACTCGGGTACACCAGCCTCTCCAGTGAGCCTAAGGTGCCCACCAGCCTCCACCTCCTGACCTCTCCACACCTCTCAGGAGCACCAAGCTGGGACCAGGCCTGTCACACGTGGTCTGTACAGCAGTGTGAACCTGAGCTCTTTCTCCATACTAACCCGCCAAGACCCAGGCCACGGACACAAGAATGCTGGCATCAGGCAGGTGTTCAAGAGGAAGAATGTAATCTCCCAGGAGATGGCCGAGGTCTAGTCCTGAGCACAATCCTTGACGTACAATGTTTGAGTGACTCAAACCTGCAGAGTTAACCCTCTGCACTGGGGTAGGAAAATCTAAACTGCAACTTAAATTCAAATCAAATTTCAATTTAAGAGGCAGTATCCAAATGGCACAAATACCCACTCTGCGTCAAGAGGGCTGTATTGCACAGGGAATATGTCAAACCTGAAGAGAACGTAAAATAGAGCTGTTGTTTAACATTAGACAAAATATTCTTTTAATGCTGAGAAAGATTTTTTAAAGACCATTAAAAATCAAAATACATAGTAACAGGAAGAAAAACTGGCTGAGCACTGGTGACTCATCCCTGTAATGCTAGCTACTCAGGAGGCTGAGATCTGAGAACTACAGTTCAAAGCCAGCTTGGGCAGAAAAGTAGGTGAGATGGTCATCTACAATTAACCACAAAAAAGCCAGAAGTGGAGGTGGAGCTCAAGGAGCAGACCACCAGCCCTGGGAAAGAAAATCCATGTAGGAGTTTGAATCCACAGACATCACGATTGATCATTCACATCAAATTCCTAAAGTTTCAGCAAAAGAAAATTTATTAGAAATAATAAACTCAGAGTCATCGTCAATATATGAAAGCAAATTGTGTTCCTATACACAATGACTAAAAAACTAGAAAATAAACTTTAAAACATTCTAAATATGATTGTGTTAAACTTGTGTAATTCTTAGGAATTGATTTAACAGAAGGACAGGCAAAACCTCAAACTACAAAACTCAGGAAGAGAAACTAAACATGTAATGAAAAGACACACCATGGTTTCTTTTAATTAAATGACTACACACTTTGAAAATGTCTCCCTAAATTCACCTCAAGAGTTAATAAATCACAAATAGAATCTCAGCAGAAGTTCTGAAAATAAAAATGAAGAAACTAACTCAAAAACGTAGGTAAAAATTTAAAGTACTTGCGATGGTCCAACAAATCGTGTGTGGAAAAACAGATCTGGGGCCTTACCATGAATGCACAGTTTACAACAAAGCTACAGTAAATAAGATGTAAGCACAAAGGTGGACAAACTGATCAACAGAACACTCTTGGAATAAATAATTATCAGCAATGTCAACTGAATGTGTGGCAAGGTCACCAAACATCACAAATGTCACCAAAGCAATTCAAAGAGAAAAGGAGAGGGCTGGGGCTGGGGCCGGCGGGGGGGGGGGTGTGTGGAGGGGATGCGGGGCAGTGGCTGGGGCTGGGGCCGGGGGGGGGGGATGCGGGGCAGTGGCTGGGGCTGGGGCCGGGGGGGGGGGTGTGGAGGGGATGCGGGGCAGTGGCTGGGGCTGGGGCCGGGGGGGGGGATGCGGGGCAGTGGCTGGGGCTGGGGCCGGGGGGGGGGGATGCGGGGCAGTGGCTGGGGCTGGGGCCGGGGGGGGGTGGAGGGGATGCGGGGCAGTGGCTGGGGCTGGGGCCGGGGGGGGGGGGGTGTGGAGGGGATGCGGGGCAGTGGCTGGGGCTGGGGCCGGGGGGGGGGGATGCGGGGCAGTGGCTGGGGCTGGGGCCGGGGGGGGGGGGTGGAGGGGACGCGGGGCAGTGGCTGGGGCTGGGGCCGGGGGGGGGGGGGTGTGGAGGGGATGCGGGGCAGTGGCTGGGGCTGGGGCCGGGGGGGGGGTGTGGAGGGGATGCGGGGCAGTGGCTGGGGCTGGGGCCGGGGGCGGGGGGTGGAGGGGACGCGGGGCAGTGGCTGGGGCTGGGGCCGGGGGGGGGGGTGGAGGGGATGCGGGGCAGTGGCTGGGGCTGGGGCCGGGGGGGGGGGTGTGGAGGGGATGCGGGGCAGTGGCTGGGGCTGGGGCCGGGGGGGGGGGATGCGGGGCAGTGGCTGGGGCTGGGGCCGGGAGGGGGGGGATGCGGGGTAGTGGCTGGGGCTGGGGCCGGGGGGGGGATGCGGGGCAGTGGCTGGGGCTGGGGCCGGGAGGGGGGGGATGCGGGGCAGTGGCTGGGGCTGGGGCCGGGAGGGGGGGGATGCGGGGCAGTGGCTGGGGCTGGGGCCGGGGGGGGGGGGGGTGGAGGGGATGCGGGGCAGTGGCTGGTGCTGGGGCCGGGAGGGGGGGGGGATGCGGAGCAGTGGCTGGGGCTGGGGCTGGGGCTGGGGCTGGGGGGGGGTGGAGGGGACGTGGGGCAGTGGCTGGGGCTGGGGCCGGGGGGGGGGTGGGTGGAGGGGACGCGGGGCAGTGGCTGGGGCTGGGGCTGGGGCTGGGGCCGGGGGGGGGGGTGGAGGGGACGTGGGGCAGTGGCTGGGGCTGGGGCCGGGGGGGGGGGGTGGAGGGGACGCGGGGCAGTGGCTGGGGCAGTGGCTGGGGCTGGGGCCGGGGGGGGGGGGGGGTGGAGGGGACGCGGGGCAGTGGCTGGGGCTGGGGCTGAGAGGGGGGGATGCGGAGCAGTGGCTGGGGCTGGGGCTGGGGCTGAGGGGGGGGTGGAGGGGATGCGGGGCAGTGGCTGGGGCTGGGACTGGGGCTGGGAGGGGGGGTGGAGGGGACGTGGGGCAGTGGCTGGGGCTGGGACTGGGGCTGGGAGGGGGCGTGGAGGGGATGCGGGGTGGTAGAATGTCTTCCTTGAAATTGCAAGGCCCTGAGTTCAAACTCACTTGGAGCCACTCATCTGAATTCCAAGCGTGACACTTGGGGCTCCCAGCCTGGCATGGAAGGAACTTCAAAGCCATGCCTCATGCTTTCCTAAAAAGGAAAAATCAGATGAACAAATTAGAAACCGAAAGCTCGTCATGCACCGTCAGAGACAGAGGACACAGGGTGACCTGTGGCCCCCCAAACTGAAGAGGCCCATAGCTGCAGACAGGGTCACAGATCACCAGGAGCAGAACCTGCCGTGCAGATCTGAACCAGATGGAAAACCTAAACTGTCATTTAAATTGTAATTTATATTTAAATCATAATTTAAATTAACTTGTCATTTCAATTAAATTGTCATTTCAAAACTCCTGGCAGTTCAGCACGGATGAGTGTGAAGGTTAAAAACTCCAGGGAGGCCCAATTTGAGTGTGGAAGGCCCACTCCCGAGAGAGGACCTCCAGGAATGCAGTCGGGATTTTGTACGAAGAAAATAGAAGTTTAGAACAAAAAGCAAAAAGCCCTGTGTTCCAGCAGGCAGAGGAGAGCAGCCATTCTGAAGTGCAGCTCCTGTCAGCCAGCCAGCCCTCACCGCGTTGTCATTGTACCAACCACAGGGACGCCGAGTCCAAGCAGCTGGAGGCAGGAAACTGTGTCTCTCCAGGCTTTGGAGATGTAGACATCTAGACCTGGGCTCACCACAGCCCTGAGACCCAAGCATAGGGCATGGGATTTTCTTCTGCACAAACTTTGCCATCACCTCCTGGGGCTCCTGAAGGATTACTGCTCGAGGACCAGAGATCTCAGACGCTACCCAAGGGGCATCTCTAGAGACAACCACAGACAAGCAACATGGGGGCAGAAACAAAGGCACTACTGTAAGCAAAATGTTTAGTCTCAGCAGGCAGCAAATACAGCCTAAATCCCAACCTGATAACTACAAAACTCACAAGAATGACCTGTCTACCATAATTCCTGTGCTCAGTACAGCAAGCTCAAGTGTCAACACAAACTACCAGGCAAACTAAAGGGCAGAAGCACAGTTTGAAGACATAGAGCAAGCATCAGAACCAGAGCTGGCAGAGCCTGGAAATGATCAGACCAGGAATGTAAGATTATTACGATTCATATGCTAAGGGCTCTAATGAAGAAGTGGACACCAGGGAAAGGGGAAGCGGAAAGCAACCAGAGAGACTGAGAATCTAAAACTGTGGAAGGAAAATGCAGGAAATCCGGATCTCTGGGAACAGAAAGGAAAATGCCTTTCACAGATGCTCAGTGGACCAGACACAGCCCAGAAACGTCCCAGATCAGTGGGGACAGGGATGGCACTGCCAAATAGAGGGAGTAATTACAACTCTTAAACATCACCGGAAGAAATGCAAAATGCCAGGCCTGCCTTGAGAAAGATCCAGACATCCCTTGTGAGATCAAGTGTACACTTCCTGACCAGCAATTCCACTGCTGAGGACACATCCAAGACTCACAGAAACTATGTCCACAAAGACTTGCCACAAACATTCACAGATGCGTTTTCATTGACCACACCCAGCTGGCTGGCTGACACACTTGTCCATCCACAGAACAGATTATAACTACATTTCTTTTTTTCTTTTTTCTTTTGTCAATCAGCTGGCCTGAACTCGGCCTGGGCGCTGTCCCTCAGCTCTTCAGCTCAAGGCGAGCGCTCTACTATGTGAGCCGCAGCGCCACTTCCAGATTTCTCTGCTTATGTGGTGCTGAGGCATCGAACCCACGGCCTCATGCGTGCAAGGCGAGCACTCTGCCACTGAGCCGCCTTCCCAGCCCCGTAATTAAATTTCAAAGCAGTCGGCTTGACAAGGATATGGAGCCACAGGAATGACGTGTGCACCCTTCCTGGGAGATGTGCTGTGGCTGGTGCCTCGTAACAAACCTGGGCCAGGATTCCGTGAAGCACAGAGACAGTGCACGCTCCTACCCAGGCCTCTGCCGTGACAGGGGCGAGACAGCTGCTCTCCCACCAGGTCCGGGAGCCTCGAGTCAGACCACAATCCTTCCTCTTGGTGTTTTCGGCCCTGTTTTGGGTTCTCACTGAAGTTTCTGGGTGTGCGTACCTTGTGGGGGCACCTGCCAGGGGGTGGGGGTGGACAGGGCAGGGTGCAGACAGCTGGGTGGGCGGGCAGCCCTGCTACACACACAGACCAGGGAAGGCTGGGCTAGGCTCCTCTGAGAGATAGCCCAGAGCCCCAGGAGGGTTCCGGCCTCTGGACAGAGTCGTGTGCAAATCACCCACCGACCTGCCCTTCCTGTAGGCTCATCACACTTTGAGAGAGAAGATCCGCGTGGGTGTGCTCGCCCTCACTCCACACAGCTACACACAACTATGGAAGCATTCTGTTTCGCCTTGAAAGACAAAGGCTGGCCTTCCTGGGCATACTGCGGAAGAGGCAACCGGGAGGCTCCGTGCCCGCCCGGCGCAGAACCTGTCTTGGCCTTCGGCACTCCAGGAAGTGGCTGCCTATGGGGCACGTCCTCACCTGGGCTTGGAGGGATGCAAGGAGCCAGCCTCTCACTAGACACGCATGGCATGAGTGGACTGCACACCAGGCACGGGTCTGCTCACGTCGCCTGGGTGTGCACCCAGGTCCAATGCACCCAGCCTGGTCTGCACCCAGGTCCAATGCACCCAGCCCGGTCTACACCCAGGTCCAATGCACCCAGCCCGGTCTACACCCAGGTCCAATGCACCCAGCCCGGTCTACACCCAGGTCCAATGCACCCAGCCCGGTCTACACCCAGGTCCAATGCACCCAGCCCGGTCTACACCCAGGTCCAATGCACCCAGCCCGGCTGCACCCATGTCCAATGCACCCAGCCAAGTCTACACCCAGGTCCAATGCACCCAGCCCGGTCTATACCCAGGTCCAATGCACCCAGCCCGGTCTACACCCAGGTCCAATGCATCCAGCCCGGTCTGCACTCAGGTCCAATGCACCCAGCCCAGCTGCACCCAGGTCCAATGCACCCAGCCTGGTCTGCACCCAGGTCCAGTGCACCCAGCCCGGCTGCACCCAGGTCCAATGCACCCAGCCCGGTCTGCACCCAGGTCATATGCCCCCAGCCCGGTCTGCACCCAGGTCCAATGCACCCAGCCTTGTCTATACCCAGGTCCAATGCACCCAGCCCAGTCTACACCCAGGTCCAATGCACCCAGCCTGGCTGCACCCAGGTCCAATGTACCCAGCCCAGTCTACACCCAGGTCCAATGCACCCAGCCCAGCTGCACCCAGGTCCAATGCACCCAGCCCGGCTGCACCCAGGCCCAATTCACCCAGCCCAGTCTACACCCAGGTCCAATGCACCCAGCCCAGCTGCACCCAGGCGCAGGACCCCAGTACAAGGCTCCTCAGTCCTCAGTCCCCTGTGGCGGCTGCCACCTCCATGTGACCTGCAGTCAGAAGCTGAGTGTGTTCAGGAGAAGTTGGGCTCTCACTGAAGTTCTTCCTAACAGCTGGGTTCTCTGTGTTCTCCTGCCTCTGATGAGCAACCAGGACCATCCAGGCCCCACCTCTGGGGAGATCTGGGCCCTCTTTAGTGGTGGCTGTTCCCTGGTCCTGGAGGCCTCGTTTGGAAGGTTGCACCTGCACCCCTGAAGTGGGTGTCCTCAACCTGCCCTGAGAGCCCATCCCCCCGCCCGGCCCTGTAGCCGCAGCCGCCCCTGGACATGGAACGAGGATGGACGTCCTGGGACTGGGAGGGCCGGGGCTGGGGCAGGAGAGGCCAGGCCTCCTGGGAACAGCTGCTGGAGGGGCTGGGACCGAGGCCCTGTGGGCTGTAGAAGGACAGGACGGTGACACGGGTGGATGCCCCCCACCGCCCACCCCATCCCAGACAGTGGCTGCCCCGGGGCAGGGCACCACCTCCGGGGCCTACACGCTTGGTTTTCCTTCTTCCAACTCTTCTCCACTAAGTTCCTTTAATTACAAAACTAGTTCACACTCGGTAATTTTGATTTGCCTCCACCTTGCGGGGGCCAAGTAATTAGACAGTGGCGTGGAGGAGCAGCGGAGCGAGACTCGGCGGTCTGCTCACGGGCCCGGCACACGCAGCCGGGTGCCACCGCCCGGCCGGCCCGCCAGGCCTCCCGGGGACAGGCCCCCCACAATTAATTAGCAATTAAAACTTTATTTACAAATCAGTCCGTGGGCACACATCTTGTTAAAATGCAAACTATTATTTCCAGGCGACTTTTAAATAAGAAATGAGCAGAGATGCAAGAGATTGACGGTGTGCCGCCTGCCCAAGAACTGCCTCAAAAACAATTTGCTGAATATTAATGAGCTGAAAATGTCATTTCTGGTCCAATTACTACAAGTAATTAGTTTTTTTTAATTATGGAGGAAGTGGAATTTTAATAAGGTCAATTTTACAATTACAGTTTAAAAAATACTAATTGTATTGTCATCACATCTTATATAATAAATGACACTAACTTGCTAACATCTGCTGGTTTTCATGTAAATAAAGCAAAAAATATCGTTGCCTTGAACTCTTGGGGAGTGACATTTTAATGAGGAAAGTTTGTGTCTGACGCTGGGGGGGGGGTCCCCTGGGGGCCCGGAGAGGTGTCCTGGAAGTGTCCAAGAGGGAAACCCTGGGGTACTTTTTGCTTCTGAATATAAACTTTGAAAACTCCAACTTCACATTCAAGGTTGCGGCCAGGTTGGAGGAAGATGGAGACTCTGCCACGACCTTGTCTCCAGGTGGGAGGTCAGAGGTGGAAAGCCACGGCACCACTCACACACCTTTCCTTTCCTTCCCTCCTCTAAGGGAGGGCTGGCTAACTCCTGGGCAGGCGCTGAGAGAGGCCTGCAGGGGGTGCTCGGCCCCCAGATGGCCAGCAAACCCCCCCTCCCCCTCCCCTCCGGCCACACAGGATGAGCCCCTCCCCACCGGCTGTCCCGGGCAGGGCTCCCGCAGTGTCTAGGCCAGGCTGTGATTCTCCCGAACTCCACGCCACCCCCAGAACGTCCTGACCGACAACACTTCTGACTCCAGAGCAAGAGCGTGGCATCACCCTCAAGGGGTCTGAGAACCCCCATCCAGGCAAGAACCGAGCGGCCGAGTCCCACCCAGCTGCCTGCCGGCCCGGCCAGGCCCCCACGCACCCGGCCAGCGGCCAAGGCTCAGCCTCAGATGGTGTGAACACATCCTGCATCCTGACCACCAGCTGGGGCGGCCCAGGGCCGTCACCCCGGCCGCCTGGCTTCCCAGCCCTGCGTCCCGCCTTAGAGCACAGCTCCGTAATCAAAGCATCCTGTCACATCCACAGCCCAGACAGGAGGCCCGGGTGAGAAGAGAAGGCCCCAGGGCAGCTTCCACACCCCCTGGTGTGGCCTTCACAGCCCTAGGTCTCAACACCCTCTCAGGAAATGTTACTGACGTGTACAAGCTCCTGTGTCCCCAAGGGGGCAGGCAGGGGTCCCTAAGGGCTGGGGAGGGCGGGGATTTCAACAGCTGGCTGCTGCTCAGCCCATAAACTATTCCACGTGGGCTGTAAAATGCCCTATAAACACAGGCCTGCAGGCAACCTCCCTGCGGCTTCCTGCTCAAGTCCTGTCTCCACGTCCCAGTCCAGAGGCCGCTCTGGGGAGGGCAGCTTGAGACTATGGAGATGGTTTATGGGTGTTTGTTACAGCCTGGGAGCATTTGTTACAGCCTGGGGGTGTTTGTTACAGCCTGGGGGTGTTTGTTACAGCCCAGGAGGTGTTTGTTACAGCCTGGGGGTGTTTGTTACAGCCTGGGAGCATTTGTTACAGCCTGGGAGTGTTTGTTACAGCCCAGGGAGTGTTTGTTACAGCCTGGGAGTGTTTGTTACAGCCTGGGGGTGTTTGTTACAGCCTGGGGGTGTTTGTTACAGCCTGGGAGCATTTGTTACAGCCTGGGAGTGTTTGTTACAGCGCGCGTGTGTGTGTGTGCGAGCATGCACGCGCGCGCGCACACACACACACACACACACACACACACACACACACACACAAGCCCAACACACCAGGCCTCAGCACCTACATCCGGAAGCCCACACGCTGACTTTCATTTCAAAGTCCCTCTTCCCTGACTGAAGGACAGGCTCATACTTTTTCTTGAGATAGTAGTGGTATGCTTCTTTTTTCCGGGAAACGTGAATAAGCCTTTTCTCCATCACCATGCTTTTATTATCTGTGAGTTGGCTTTGAGTTCGGGAGACTGAATTTCCCTTATCTTCCAGAGACATGCCCGGAAGGAGAGCTGCTTGGAGGGACAAAGATGCCACCAGGAAGCCGCGGGAGCCTGCGGAACGCTTCTCGTTCTTATCCTGCATTTTTACTTCTGGTTCCACAAAGTAGACAGCTTAATGGCCAAAGCGGTGTTTTATTGGCCGTGTCCCGGCAGGGATTGAAAGCTCCCCGCCCGCAGAGGCGGGCAATCGGACCATACTGAAAGTAAGTGATGTGCTGTTAGGGGGCCAAGCTGAGCCAGGTGGGAGCCTGTCCCCCTCGACCGGCATGAAAGCATTTCCATTCCTCAATTTGTCCTGGAACTCAGGCTTAACATCAGTGGAGGCTGGAAAGCTGTGGCCATCTGTTTAAATCAACCGTGTTGGTCTGGCGCCGCAGAGCAGCACCTGGCTGGGCAGGAGGTGAGCAACGCAGCTCCGCTCCTGCGGTCTGGGAGATAGGAGGGCGTGCGCGGCCTCCCCACCGCTGCCCCCTCCCCAGGTCCCCCAGGGTGGTCAGCGTTCTGAAAGGGGGGGGCAGGGCAGGGCCTCAAAGCCTTCCATTCCATTCCGTTTCATCTTTCTAAGATCATTTCCATCTAGAGAAAACGGCCTCAGGCTGCGTGTGTGCGTGTGTGCGTGCACGCACATGTGCACCAACCAAGGGCAAGGGCTCTGCTCTCAGGGCACACACACCACTTGTCACTGTGCACAGACACAACCCGGCAGCACACACCCCACGCTCTGCTTTAACCCCCGCCCACCGCACAGCCACGCACTGGGGGAGGCCTCTGTGTGTGAGTGACTGCGGGTGGCGCTCTGAGGGGCTCTGCGTACCCCCACCTCACCCTCACTCCCGGCTGCCCCGTCCACAGGGGGCTGGCCCTGTGAGGAAGCCGCTTCTGTGGACTTTGCTGCTGAGGTTAACCGGAGTGCAGCGGGCCTGACACCCCAGCTGCTCCGCCTTTTGCCCCGATTCGGAGGCCCGCCTGCCACAGGAGGTGTGAACACCGGAAGTTCCTCCACTGAGCCAATGGTGGCTATGGTGACACAGTCCCCGGGGAGCCGGCCCAGGACTCCTGCAGCCGGGGGGGGGGGGGGGGGGCAGAGCCACAGAAGGGCAGGTTCCCCCCCTCAGAAACACCCTGCTGCGAGCTCTGTGCCCAGCTCGGCTCCTGGGCGGCAGAGCAGCCTCGGCCAGAACGCAACTCCAAACCTGCCCCTAACGGCCATGCCCCGGCCTTCGGCTGTCACCTGGCGGTGGATCCCAAAGGCAATGAGTGGTTCCAGACAGGGGCGGGAGACCAGAGAGACCAGAACACAGCAGGGCAAAGCCGGGGTCACAGCAGCCACGAGAGCGGCCAGAGCTCTGGCCGCGCGGGGCTCGGGTGGCTGCCAGCAGCTGGCTGAGAAGGGGTGACCTCGCCTGCTCCCCAAACACTTCCACCGCAGAAGCCCAGGTGGGGCGCCCTGAGTCCAGCTCTCAACCAGGACATCAACACACCAAGTGACACAGTGAACCTCCTCCCTCTGAACTCTGGCAAACGAAGGTCTGCTGCGGCCACCGGCCGAGCTCCGGGAAGGTCATCCTGGCCATGTCAGCTTGGCCAACCCCCGGCAGCACAGGCTCGGAGGCGAGGCGTGAGCTGCCGGCGGGCCCCCCAGTCCTGGGCCCCACGCGGGCAGAGCAGAGCCAGGCCCAGCTGACTGCCTGGAGCCGCGGGATTGGGGCAAGATGGCTGTCACCTTCTCACTTTACACCAAGAGCAGAGAAGCAAAGCAAGTTCCTCAAATACATGGCAAAGCTAGCCTAACCACCCCACATGCATGCATGCACGCACACACACACACATGCACACACACGTGCACACACACACATGCACAAACACACACACACAAACACGGAACAGTACCCTAAACGCAACACCAAGCATCACGCTGGCACCCGGGCAGTCACCACGCCCAGGGCAGAACACAGCTCCAAGACCTAGAAAGACTCCAGCCCGCCCCTGGCCGCCAGGCTGGCGAGGAAACGATTTTCCTGCTGCCATCTCTCTCTCCTCCTCTGGCCCTCTCCCAGAGAGAACCAGGACATTGGGGTTCAGGTCTCAGGGCCAGGGCGGCCCCGGGGGAGTGAGGCTTCCCCTCACGCAGGTCACCTCCCACCCCTGACCGCACCCCAGAGGTCAGGAGAGCCAAACCTGCTCCCCTCAGTCCGCCCATGCCCCCCAGTCTGCCCACGCCCCCCAGTCCATCCACGCCCCTCAGTCTGCCCACGCCCCCCAGTCCGTCCACGCCCCTCAGTCTGCCCACGCCCCCCAGTCCATCCACACCCCTCAGTCCATCCACGCCCCTCAGTGTCCACATCCCCCAGTCTGTCCACACCCCTCAGTCTGTCCATGCCCCCCAGTCTGTCCACGCCCCTCAGTCCATCCACGCCCCCAGTCCGTCCACGCCCCTCAGTCCATCCACGCCCCTCAGTCTGCCGCTTCTCCAAGTTGGAAGCTTCCCCTCAGCTCCGCCCCGTGGGCGGTGATCACTGGCAGCGCCGTCCTCTTCAGGGCAGAGGGGAGAGGGGAACACCGCAGTCACTTCCCGCCCATGGAGCAGCCAGACGCCCAGCCCCAAAACATGGGCCCTGCCAATTGTTTTGTTGTTGTTGTTTTGCAGTCCTGGGGCTTGAACTCAGGACCTGGACACTCTCTCTGAGCTTCTTTTGCTCAAGGCTAGCACACTTAAGCCACAGGGGCCCCTTGTGGCTTTTTCTGTATATGTGGTGCTGAGGAATCGAACCCAGGGCTTCATGCATGCTAGGTAAGCACTCTGCCACTGAGCCACCTTCCCAGCCCCGGGCCTTGCCAATTGTTGCCCCCAGAAGTTTCAGAGAGAAGAATCTTTGCTTGGATTGTTTTTTTTTTTAGAATAGTGCTTTCAAAGGTTTAGCCACATGAAACTTGCCATCAAGACTAAACAAACGCCAGGTGTGGTGGTGCATACCTGTAATCCCAGCTACTCAGGAAGCGGAGGTTAGGAGGACCACAGGCTGAAGCTGGGCTGGGCTAAAAGCATGAGACCCTATCTCAAAAATGAAGGGAAAGGGCTGAGGGCGTGTAGCGTCTGGCGTGAGGAGCCTCGTGAGCTCCGTCTGCGCCTGTGGTGTTAAAGCCACTGTAACCGCTCAGCTAATTGTTCTCCTTGCTCCTTGACTCCGGGTAGACAACACACAGCTCACAAAATGTCAAAAACTCTTTGTCCTAATGAGCCAAATAATTCATAAATGCCAAGAGTGAAGATGTTTACATTTGCGCCTCTTGAAGGATTGATCGGGATTGGACTGAGCTGCTTTGGACAGGCGTCTTCTTCTTCTCTAAATTGGTTGGCATAAATTAAATAATAGTGACTGGCATTAAAATTCAATGACAGCTTCTCACTATTTCTCAGGTCAGGAGACGTAGATGGAGTTAAATATGAAAAGATGCCAGGGCATGTGATAGGAGTTCTAGAATGTCCCAGTGTTTATGCGGAACAAAATGCACTCTGCTCTGGAATTCTCGGTCAGAAACTTCCCTGAGCCTGTGCTGTCTCCGGGGCCTCAGACCCTTGGGTGTGTGTGAGAGACACACGCACACGCACACACACACATATACACATCTGCACCCAGATGTATGCATAGACACGTTTGCACACAGACTCACTGCAAACACATGCGCACAAAGGTGTGATGTGTGTACATTCACATGGCACACACATTGCTGTGCTCATTGCAGAACCACATGTATGACACACGTGCATGCACACAAGTACACACACATGCATAATCTATGTGTGCATGAGCACAGGCTCCCTGCCAAAGACATCTGGGCACACCCATGGCATGGTCACGCGTGAACACATGTACTCATGTGGGCATATGCAGATGAACAGGCTCTTGTGTAACATGCACGTGTGTGCGCGTTCTGGTATGCTCGGACACGCGTGCACACCCGTGGGTGCACAAGTCCTCCTCTGAGCCTGGGCTCGCTCCGCGCTGGCTCGGGAACAGCCTGGAGCCCGCGTGGAGCCCCGGGGCTCTGACTACAGGATGCCATGGAGATGCTTCCCGGCCTCCCGACACTCAGCACCCTCTCCGCACTCTGGCAAAGACCAGCAGGTCGGCCCCTCAGCCAGGATGCTCCCTGAAACACCAGCTCCCTCCCGCCGGGCGTCCGCAGGGCCTCTCACCCTCTGAGGAAGACTCTCCGCTGACTGCCAGGAAAGCCACGCCCCATCCACACACGCGGGAGCACCGCACACGGGAGCACCGCATACAGGAGCATCACACGCGGGAGCACCGCACGTGGGAGCACCACACACGGGCATGCGGTGGGAGCACCACATGTGGGAGCATTGCACTCGGGAGCACCGCACTCGGGAGCACCACACGTGGGAGCACTGCACTCGGGAGCACCGCACGTGGGAGCACCGCACGTGGGAGCACCGCACTCGGGAGCACCGCACGTGGGAGCACCGCACGTGGGAGCACCGCACTCGGGAGCACCGCACTCGGGAGCACCACACACGGGCACTGCGCTGGGCTTTGCTGCCACCCACAACCTCACCAGGACAACCGGTGTGACCGCAGCAGGACAGGGCCGGCGCCTCCACTCCCGCCAGGAGCTGAGGGCCCACCAGGATGCCGCGCCGCGGTGTCGGCGTCTGTGTCCTTCCTTGTCTGTCAGGAAAAATCCTTTACAGAAACCAGCCACCCGCGGGGGCCGCCGCCCCGTGTCCCCGGGGATCCCCGGAGCACCCAGGGCCCGTGTCCCGTGGGCCTGCAGGGGCAGTTCTGGCTCCACCCGGAACAGGCCCGCTCTGCGACTGCACTCAGAGGCCAGGGTCCTGACCTCCGTCCATGTGCTGTCCCGGGTTCATGTTGGCCACAATAGTGTCCCACGGGCCCTTTCTGGCGGTAGCTGGCTTTCTCTCCACACCGCCGGCCTGGCCTTCTCTGGGACATGCAGCCCATCCCACCTGTAGATGGGGGCTCTGGCTGTCGGCTCTCTGTGTGGATCAGTGTCCAGAGAGAAAAGCAGGGTCCTCTCCATGCACTTGAGAAAGACAGACAGACAGACAGTCAGACAGGAGAGGAGAGAGCACATTCTGGCTCTTTGTCACATCCCCAAGGGCCCTGTGACAGGAGTGGACACAGCATGTCCAGTGCAGAGTGGACAGGGCACAGGATTGCTGAGGGAAGGCGGCCCAGGGTCACCTGAATAATTAAAAGCCAATCAAATTCCCGTGCAGGGCCATGCACGGGCTGACACGTCTATCCAGCCCTCTGCTCCTCATACAGGGAAATGCCTGCCTCTCTTCATTGCTGTTTAAAAAATGATGTGTTTTATTCAAGTGCTGCCCTGGCATGAAGTCTGCAATGGGCCATCACTGGCTAGAATCGCACAGCTCTCCACTGTCACAGGGTTCTGGGCACAAACACGTGCCCATGACCCCGCAGGAACAGCCCTGGGAGCCCTAATCAGTGCAGATCTGCAGGTGGGCTGTGAACCTGCCTCCTTAAGCCTGGCACCCAAGCCAAGTGCCAGTGTCTCATGCCTGTCATCCCAGCTACTCAGGAGGCTGAGATCTGAGGATCGCGGTTCAAAGCCAGCCCAGGCAGAAAAGTCCGTGAGACTCTTATCTCCAATAAACCACCAGAAAACTGGAAGTAGCGCTGTGGTTCAAGTGGTAGAGTGCTAGCCTTGAGCTGAAGAGCTGAGGGACAGCGCCCAGGCCCAGAGTTCAAGCCCCACGACCAACAAAAAAAAAAGAGACACCCACCCACCAACCCTGCCACCCTCCCCCACCCTCCCAGACGCGACCCAGACTACCAGAAAAGAGCACATCTCTATCTCTGTCTGTCTGTCTCTGTCTGTCTCTGTCTCTGTCTGTTTCCCTCTCTGTCTCTGTCTGTCTCTGTCTCTGTGTCTCTGTTTCTCTCTGTTTCTATCTCTGGCTCTGGCTCTCTGTCTCTGTGTCTCTGTCTCTGTCTGTCTCTGTCTCTCTGTCTCTGTTTCTCTCTGTCTCTCTCTGTGTCTGTCTCTCTGTCTCTGTCTCTCTGTCTCTGTGTCTCTGTTTGTCTCTGTCTCTCTGTCTGTCTGTTTCTCTCTGTCTCTCTCTGTCTCTCTGTCTCTCTGTCTGTGTCTCTGTCTCTGTCTATTTTTCTCTCTATCTCTCTGTGTCTCTCTGTCTCTGTCTCTCTGTCTGTTTATTTCTGTCTCTGTGTCTCTCTCTGTCTCTCTCTGTCTCTGTCTCTCTTTCTGTCTCTCTGTCTCTGTCTCTGTCTCTGTCTTTCTCTCTCTCCCTCTCTCTTTCTCACATGTCTGCATCTCTGGAGTCACAGGCAGCATTTCCCCTAGCACACCTTGGACCTTGGCCAGTTATTTGAGGTGTGAGATTGTCCTTGGCCCAAGGTTGGAAGGTGACCTGGTCTGTCCTCCATGTCTGCGGATTCCACCCACCAAGGGTCAGAACTCTCTGGGGGCCGACCGCAGTCTGGACTCGAGTGGTTTCCCTGGCCTCTGCTCTGGGGTTCCCAGGCCGGGGTGGGGGGGAACCTGGCAGGGTGGGCGGAGTGTGTGGAGCAGTGCAGAGCAGAGCCACCCCACCTTGCCCCATGGGGGCCCACAGGGGCCCACCCTGCCCCACAGCGGCCCACGCTGCCCCATGGAAGCCCACCCTGCCCCACGCTGCCCCACGCTGCCCCACAGAGTCTCAGGCTGCCCCACAGAGTCCCACACTGTCCCACAGAGTCCCACACTGCCCCACGCTGCCCAATAGAGTCCCACACTGCCCCACGCTGCCCCACAGAGTCCCACAGAGTCCCACACTGCCCCACAGAGTCCCACACTGTCCCACAGAGTCCCACACTGCCCCACGCTGCCCCATAGAGTCCCACACTGCCCCACGCTGCCCCACAGAGTCCCACACTGCCCCACAGAGTCCCACACTGCCCCACGCTGCCCCACAGAGTCCCACGCTGCCCCACACTGCCCCACGCTGCCCCACAGAGTCCCACGCTGCCCCACACTGCCCCACGCTGCCCCACAGAGTCCCACGCTGCCCCACACTGCCCCACGCTGCCCCACAGAGTCCCACGCTGCCCCACACTGCCCCACGCTGCCCCACAGAGTCCCACGCTGCCTCACACTGCCCCACGCTGCCCCACAGAGTCCCACGCTGCCCCACACTGCCCCACGCTGCCCCACAGAGTCCCACGCTGCCCCACACTGCCCCACAGAGTCCCACGCTGCCCCATACTGTCCCACAGAGTCCCACGCTGCCCCACACTGCCCCACGCTGCCCCACAGAGTCCCACGCTGCCCCACAGAGTCCCACGCTGCCCCACACTGCCCCACAGAGTCCCACACTGCTCCACACTGCCAACCACTGGCTGAGAGCCGTGGACAGCCCCGCACTCCGCAGGCCGCCAGCTCTGGGCAGCGCCATCACCGGAGCAGGGTTGAGTGTGTTGCCTGCTGCAGCCTCACTGGGAGCGGCGGCAGCAACGGCCCCACCGTCCCAGGCCCCTCCTGGTGTCCAGTGCCCAGCGCCAGGCAGTGTCCAGCCCTCCCCCTCGGGGCCCCGCCCTCTCCCAGGACCTCAGTCTTCCCTCAGCTGGACCCTTGGCGTCTAACTGACATGTGAGCATGGCAGGTTTGAGGGTGAGGCTGCTGGAGATGGGGGTCACCAAACTCCTGGACAGGCCATGACAGGGCCCTAGCCACAAACCCCCGGAGCCTTCCCTGGCCACCCTGCCTGGGTCCGCCCAGCACCCCTCCCCTGCAGCCACATCTCCCCCCCCCCCCCCCCCCCGCCCAGAGTGACAATTGAGAGAAGATGTGTGGCCAGAGGGGTGATGTGAGGATTAATGTGTGTGTGCCAGCAGGAACTACGCTCACACCAGGCCTCCTCCATCCAGACCCGGCGTCCTTACCACAGACCCGGCTGAGAGCGCGGAGAAAGGGTTTCCCAGCGCCGGGATGCGGCTCCTGCGTCGTCTGAGATGACGGGCCACTCTCCTGCCTGCGGCAGAGCGGGCATCCTGTTCTGCCAGTGGCAGCCGAGGCCCAGAATCAGAAGAACTACTTTACTTCCTTCTACCCGTGGGCAACAGGACTTCACCGCTTTTTTAGGTTCCTGTGGGAGCAGAGCTTCCATGCCCCGGGGCCCCACTGCAAGGTGATCCGGCCTGTGGAGGAAGCCGTGGCCAAGGGCCGTCCCGCAGAGGAAGCCGCTGCCCAGGACGGTCCTGCAGAGGAAGCCGCTGCCCAGGACGGTCCTGCGGAGGAAGCCACTGCCCAGGACGGTCCTGCAGAGGAAGCCGCTGCCCAGGACGGTCCTGCAGAGGAAGCCACTGCCCAGGACGGTCCTGCGGAGGAAGCCGCTGCCCAGGACGGTCCTGCAGAGGAAGCCGCTGCCCAGGACGGTCCCGTGGAGGAAGCCGCTGCCCAGGACGGTCCTGCGGAGGGAGCTGCGGCCCAGGGCCTCAGCTGGGGAGCCACTGGGTCCCGGCACGGCAGCTGTCCCCATCCCTCCCTGCCCAGTGTCTTGGACTTAGAGGATACAGAAGTTCATTACAAGAATCTATAATGTCTTCATAAAACAAATCAAAGAAAACTTCAAGGCACACAAGACGTCCTGTCTAGTGATGCACCCTCATCCAGCAACCCTGCAGCAGCCAGTGGTAGTCAGAAGCGGTGGACCCTCCTCACTCCTCCCCCAGAGAGAGCAGAAACGGCCAACACCCCCCACCCCACCCCCACAGAGAGCAGAAACGGCCAACACCCCCCACCCCACCCCCACAGAGAGCAGAAATGACCATCAACCCCCACTCCCTCCCCACAGGGAGCAGAAATGACCATCAACCCCCACTCCCTCCCCACAGGGAGCAGAAACAGCCGACCCTCCCCCCCGTACCCCAACATAGAGCAGAAACGGGCTGACCCCCACCACACACACTGCCTCCCACAGACAGCGGAAATGGCCGACACACCCACACTACCCCTTCACAGGTGTAAGGATAGAGCAGGACAGAGGCAGGTACAAGAAGGCAGTAAAGTCCAGAGCTCAAAAAAGAAGATGAAGAAACTCAACCCAAGGATTAAAACAACAGAGCCTGCTCGGAACTGTGAGTTCCGCCATGCTGCAACTTCAAAGGGAAACATTCGTCTCCAAGAATGGAGATGGGCCCGGACCTCAGTGTGGGACTCGGGGCCTCAATGTAACAGCCAGTGCTCAGTGTGACATCCCAGTCCTCAATGTGACAGCCAGTGCTCAGTGTGACAGCGTGGTGCTGAGTGTGACAGCCTAATCCTCAGTGTGTCAACCTGGTGCTCAGTGTGACATTCTGGTGCTCAGTGTGACATCCTGGTGCTCAGTGTGACATCCTGGTGCTCAGTGTGACAGGCTGGTGCTCAGTGTGACAGCCTGGTGCTCAGTGTGACATCCTGGTGCTCAGTGTGACATCCTGGTGCTCAGTGTGACAGCCTGGTCTTCAGTGTGATATCTTGGTCCTCAGTGTGACATCCTGGTGCTCAGTGTGACATCCTGGTGCTCAGTGTGACATTCTGGTGGTCAGTGTGACAGCCTGGTGCTCAGTGTGACATTCTGGTGCTCAGTGTGACATCCTAGTCCTCAGTGTGACATCCTGGTGCTCAGTGTAACATCCTGGTCCTCAGTGTGACAGTTTGGTGCTCAGTGTGACAGCATGGTGCTCAGTGTGACATCCTGGTGCTCAGTGTGACATTCTGGTGCTCAGTGTGACAGCATGGTGCTCAGTGTGACATTCTGGTGCTCAGTGTGACATCCTAGTCCTCAGTGTGACATCCTGGTGCTCAGTGTAACATCCTGGTCCTCAGTGTGACAGTTTGGTGCTCAGTGTGACAGCATGGTGCTCAGTGTGACAGCCTGGTGCTCAGTGTGACATTCTGGTGCTCAGTGTGACAGCCTGGTGCTCAGTGTGACATTCTGGTGCTCAGTGTGACAGCCTGGTGCTCAGTGTGACAGCATGGTGCTCAGTGTGACATTCTGGTGCTCAGTGTGACAGCCTGGTGCTCAGTGTGACATCCTGGTGCTCAGTGTGACAGCATGGTGCTCAGTGTGACATCCTGGTGCTCAGTGTGACATTCTGGTGCTCAGTGTGACAGCCGGTGCTCAGTGTGACATCCTGGTGCTCAGTGTGACATCCTGGTGCTCAGTGTGACATTCTGGTGCTCAGTGTGACAGCCGGTGCTCAGTGTGACAGCCTAATCCTCAGTGTGACATCCTGGTGCTCAGTGTGACAGCCTGGTGCTCAGGGTGACATTCTGGTGCTCAGTGTGACATTCTGGTGCTCAGTGTGACAGCGTGGTGCTGAGTGTGACAGCCTAATCCTCAGTGTGTCAACCTGGTGCTCAGTGTGACAGCGTGGTGCTCCGTGTGACATCCTGATGCTCAGTGTGACATTCTGGTGCTCAGTGTGACAGCGTGGTGCTCAGTGTGACAGCCTGGTGCTCAGTGTGACATTCTGGTGCTCAGTGTGACATCCTGGTGCTCAGTGTGACAGCATGGTGCTCAGTGTGACATTCTGGTGCTCAGTGTGACAGCCTGGTGCTCAGTGTGACAGCCTGGTGCTCAGTGTGACAGACAGCCTGGTGCTCAGTGTGACATCCTGGTGCTCAGTGTGACATCCTGGTGCTCAGTGTGACATCCTGGTGCTCAGTGTGACAGCATGGTGCTCAGTGTGACATCCTGGTGCTCAGTGTGACATTCTGGTGCTCAGTGTGACAGCCGGTGCTCAGTGTGACATCCTGGTGCTCAGTGTGACATCCTGGTGCTCAGTGTGACATTCTGGTGCTCAGTGTGACAGCCGGTGCTCAGTGTGACAGCCTAATCCTCAGTGTGACATCCTGGTGCTCAGTGTGACAGCCTGGTGCTCAGGGTGACATTCTGGTGCTCAGTGTGACATTCTGGTGCTCAGTGTGACAGCGTGGTGCTGAGTGTGACAGCCTAATCCTCAGTGTGTCAACCTGGTGCTCAGTGTGACAGCGTGGTGCTCCGTGTGACATCCTGATGCTCAGTGTGACATTCTGGTGCTCAGTGTGACAGCGTGGTGCTCAGTGTGACAGCCTGGTGCTCAGTGTGACATTCTGGTGCTCAGTGTGACATCCTGGTGCTCAGTGTGACAGCATGGTGCTCAGTGTGACATTCTGGTGCTCAGTGTGACAGCCTGGTGCTCAGTGTGACAGCCTGGTGCTCAGTGTGACATCCTGGTGCTCAGTGTGAAAGCGTGGTGCTCAGTGTGACAGCCTGGTGCTCAGTGTGACATTCTAGTGCTCAGGGTGACATTCTGGTGCTCAGTGTGACAGCCTGGTGCTCAGTGTGACAGCCTGGTGCTCAGTGTGACATTCTGGTGCTCAGTGTGACAGCCAGTGCTCAGTGTGACATCCTGATGCTCAGTGTGACAGCCTGGTGCTCAGTGTGACAGACAGCCTGGTGCTCAGTGTGACATCCTGGTGCTCAGTGTGACATCCTGGTGCTCAGTGTGAAAGCGTGGTGCTCAGTGTGACAGCCTGGTGCTCAGTGTGACATGCTAGTGCTCAGTGTGACATTCTGGTGCTCAGTGTGACAGCCTGGTGCTCAGTGTGACATCCTGGCGCTCAGTGTGACAGCCTGGTGCTCAGTGTGTCAGCCTGGTGCTCAATGTGACATCCTGGTGCTCAGTGTGACAGCCTGGTGCTCAGTGTGACATCCTGGTGCTCAGTGTGACAGCCTGGTGCTCAGTGTGACAGCCTGGTCTTCAGTGTGATATCTTAGTCCTCAGTGTGACATCCTGGTGCTCAGTGTGACAGCGTGGTCCTCAGTGTGACATTCTGGTGCTCAGTGTGACAGCCTGGTGCTCAGTGTGACATTCTGGTGCTCAGTGTGACATCCTAGTCCTCAGTGTGACACCCTGGTGCTCAGTGTGACATCCTGGTGCTCAGTGTGACATCCTGGTGCTCAGTGTGACAGCATGGTGCTCAGTGTGACAGCGTGGTGCTCAGTGTGACATTCTGGTGCTCAGTGTGACATCCTGGTGCTCAGTGTGACAGCCTGGTGCTCAGTGTGACAGCCTGGTGCTCACTGTGACATCCTGGTGCTCAGTGTGACATTCTGGTGCTCAGTGTGACATTCTGGTGCTCAGTGTGACATCCTGGTGCTCAGTGTGACATCCTGGTGCTCAGTGTGACAGCGTGGTGCTCAGTGTGACAGCCTGGTGCTCAGTGTGACATCCTGGTGCTCAGTGTGACATCCTGGTGCTGAGTGTGACAGCGTGGTGCTCAGTGTGACAGCCAGTGCTCAGTGTGACATTCTGGTGCTCAGTGTGACATCCTGGTGCTGAGTGTGACAGCGTGGTGCTCAGTGTGACAGCCTGGTGCTCAGTGTGACATTCTGGTGCTCAGTGTGACAGCCTGGTGCTCAGTGTGACATTCTGGTGCTCAGTGTGACATCCTGGTGCTCAGTGTGACATCCTGGTGCTGAGTGTGACAGCGTGGTGCTCAGTGTGACATCCTGGTCCTCAGTGTGACAGCCTGGTGCTCAGTGTGACAGCCTGGTGCTCAGTGTGACATCCTGGTGCTGAGTGTGACAGTGTGGTGCTCAGTGTGACAGCGAGTGCTCAGTGTGACAGCCTGGTGCTCAGTGTGGCATCCTGGTGCTCAGTGTGACAGCCTGGTGCTCAGTGTGACATCCCGATGCTCAGTGTGACATCCTGGTCCTCAGTGTGACAGCCTGGTGCTCCGTGTGACACCCTGGTGCTCAGTGTGACATCCTGGTGCTCAGTGTGACAGCCTGGTGCTCAGTGTGACAGCCTGGTGCTCAGTGTGACATTCTGGTGCTCAGTGTGACATCCTGGTGCTCAGTGTGACATCCTGGTGCTCAGTGTGACATTCTGGTGCTCAGTGTGACATCCTGATGCTCAGTGTGACAGCGTGGTGCTCAGTGTGACAGCCTGGTGCTCAGTGTGACATTCTAGTCCTCAGTGTGACATCCTGGCGCTCAGTGTGACAGCCTGGTGCTCAGTGTGACATCCTGGTGCTCAGTGTGACATCCTGATGCTCAGTGTGACAGCGTGGTGCTCAGTGTGACAGCCTGGTGCTCAGTGTGACAGCCAGTGCTCAGTGTGACAGCCTGGTGCTCAGTGTGACATCCCGATGCTCAGTGTGACATCCTGATGCTCAGTGTGACAGCGTGGTGCTCAGTGTGACAGTTTGTTGCTCAGTGTGACAGCCTGGTGCTCAGTGTGACATTCTGGTGCTCAGTGTGACATTCTGGTGCTCAGTGTGACAGCCTGGTGCTCAGTGTGACAGCCTGGTGCTCAGTGTGGCATCCTGGTGCTCAGTGTGACATCCTGATGCTCAGTGTGACATCCTGGTCCTCAGTGTGACAGCCAGTGCTCAGTGTGACATCCTGGTGCTCAGTGTGACATCCTGGTGCTCAGTGTGACATCCTGGTGCTCAGTGTGACAACGTGGTGCTCAGTGTGACATCCTGGTGCTCAGTGTGACATTCTGGTGCTCCGTGTGACATCCTGGTGCTCAGTGTGACATCCTGATGCTCAGTGTGACATCCTGGTGCTCAGTGTGACATTCTGGTGCTCAGTGTGACAGCCTGGTGCTCAGTGTGACATCCTGGTGCTCAGTGTGACATTCTGGTGCTCCGTGTGACATCCTGGTGCTCAGTGTGACATCCTGATGCTCAGTGTGACATCCTGGTGCTCAGTGTGACATTCTGGTGCTCAGTGTGACAGCCTGGTGCTCAGTGTGACATCCTGGTGCTCAGTGTGACAGCCTGGTGCTCAGTGTGACATCCTGGTGCTCAGTGTGACATCCCGATGCTCAGTGTGACATCCTGGTCCTCAGTGTGACAGCGTGGTGCTCAGTGTGACAGCCTGGTGCTCAGTGTGACATCCTGGTGCTCAGTGTGACAGCCTGGTGCTCAGTGTGACATCCTGGTGCTCAGTGTGACATTCTGGTGCTCAGTGTGGCATCCTGATGCTCAGTGTGACATCCTGGTGCTCAGTGTGACATCCTGATGCTCAGTGTGACAGCGTGGTGCTCAGTGTGACATCCTGGTGCTCAGTGTGACATCCTGGTGCTCAGTGTGACATTCTGGTGCTCAGTGTGACATCCTGATGCTCAGTGTGACAGCGTGGTGCTCAGTGTGACATCCTGGTGCTCAGTGTGACTGCCTGGTGCTCAGTGTGACATTCTGGTGCTCAGTGTGACATCCTGGTGCTCAGTGTGACAGCGTGGTGCTCAGTGTGACATCCTGGTGCTCAGTGTGACATCCTGGTGCTCAGTGTGACAGCCTGGTGCTCAGTGTGACATCCTGGTGCTCAGTGTGACATCCTGGTGCTCAGTGTGACATCCTGATGCTCAGTGTGACATCCTGGTGCTCATTGTGACATTCTGGTGCTCAGTGTGACATCCTGGTGCTCAGTGTGACCTTCTGGTGCTCAGTGTGACAGCCTGGTGCTCAGTGTGGCATCCTGGTGCTCAGTGTGACAGCCAGTGCTCAGGGTGACATTCTGGTGCTCAGTGTGACAGCGTGGTGCTCAGTGTGACATCCTGGTGCTCAGTGTGACAGCCAGTGCTCAGTGTGACATCCTGATGCTCAGTGTGACATCCTGGTGCTCAGTGTGACATCCTGGTGCTCAGTGTGACAGCGTGGTGCTCCGTGTGACATCCTGGTGCTCAGTGTGACAGCCAGTGCTCAGTGTGACATCCTGATGCTCAGTGTGACATCCTGGTGCTCAGTGTGACATCCTGGTGCTCAGTGTGACAGCGTGGTGCTCCGTGTGACATCCTGGTGCTCAGTGTGACATCCTGATGCTCAGTGTGACATCCTGGTGCTCAGTGTGACAGCCTGGTGCTCAGTGTGACATCCTGGTGCTCATTGTGACATTCTGGTGCTCAGTGTGACATCCTGGTGCTCAGTGTGACATTCTGGTGCTCCGTGTGACATCTTGGTGCTCAGTGTGACATCCTGATGCTCAGTGTGACATCCTGGTGCTCAGTGTGACATTCTGGTGCTCAGTGTGACAGCCTGGTGCTCAGTGTGACATCCTGGTGCTCAGTGTGACAGCCTGGTGCTCAGTGTGACATCCTGGTGCTCAGTGTGACATCCTGGTGCTCAGTGTGACAGCCTGGTGCTCAGTGTGACAGCCAGTGCTCAGTGTGACATCCTGATGCTCAGTGTGACATCCTGGTGCTCAGTGTGACAGCGTGGTGCTCAGTGTGACATCCTGGTGCTCAGTGTGACATTCTGGTGCTCAGTGTGACAGCCTGGTGCTCAGTGTGACATCCTGGTGCTCAGTGTGACAGCCTGGTGCTCAGTGTGACAGCCTGGTGCTCAGTGTGACAGCCTGGTGCTCAGTGTGACAGCCTGGTGCTCAGTGTGACATCCTGGTGCTCAGTGTGGCAGCCCGATCCTCAGTGTGACATCCCAGTGCACCGCACCAAAGGCCTGTCCACAGTTGGCTGTGCTGCTGAGAGGATAGTGCGCGTGTCTGTCCCCTCCGTGGGTTGACCCACTGTGATTGCACTGAAGGTGAGTGGAAGTCTGGGTGGGGAGGGTGGAAATTAGTACTGGACGTGTATTTGTGGGGCTCCTCCTGTGCTCCGCCCTCCCCCCAGCCCTCTGCCTCCCCCACCACAGCCCTAAAACAAGGGTGAAGCCGGTCCACCATGGACTGAAGTCTGAAGCCAGGATCCAAAATAAAGCCTCCTCCTTTATGTCTTCTGGTCAGACAGAGGAGTAACTAACAGACACAGATCCCACCAACCCTGGGTCAAAATATTTGGGGAAAATAATACGATGTACTGAACATGCACAGACACTACTTGCCCTTGGTCCTTAAATGATACACTGTTACAAGCATCCGTGTAACACGTGCATCACCGTTGGGTGTGAGAGGCCATCTGAAGTGTCCTGGGGAGCGTGCAGGTTAGATACAAACACTACATCACGTGTGGAGGGCCTTGAGCCCGGGTGACGGGCTCTGTCCCCCAGGAAGAAGGGCTACTGCACAAAGCAAACGGTGTTTGTGTCCAAATGCTGAGAACCAACACATGAAAGGAAGACACCCCACAGCCAGGAGTCCTCCCAGTAAGGACTCCATCTCAGACCGGGACCTCCCTCTGCCATTACCCACCAGATGGACACTCGGGCTGGAGTTGGCGTCACCGGTCAGCCGCGGGCTCAGCCCTCCCACAATCCGCAGAGGAGGGGGAGGGCAGGGCCTCCTCCGCCTGGAGAGGTGAGCCCGCGCTGGAGCCGGTCTCATCTGCAATATCAAAATGAGACGGACATTTCCTTAGACCAGCTAACAATGGTTGATCACCCCAAGAACAGGCAAATGCAGAAAAAGACAACCGAATCGATGTGGCGCTCGGGCAGAGCTGGAATTGCTCCGTCACGTGAGAAATGTAAATGTGATAAATATAGATTTTAGTTAAATATACCATTAGGCAAATTGATAATTAAGCCAATTAGTCTTAGGTGATTTGACAGTTAGTGAACTGGCTCCCAGCGCTCTGGCTCAGTCCCAGGGGAGAGTGAGAAGCCAGGCCTGAGGTTGCAGAAGACAAAGGCGGTCTGTCCTCCGGGAGGCTCTGGGTGCCCGCCCCTGCTGTGTGGGGTGCTAGCGGCCGCCCCGGAGGCCGGGAGGCGCTGTGCCGCCGAGGAGCCACTGGAAAGACCCGGCGGTGCAGCCCGGAGCCTGGCACGGCCGGGTCTTCAGGACACCGTGGCCCAGCGGCCCACGGCACACGGTGGACAAGCTGCCCTAGACAGAGTCCCCCAAGCCTGCAGAACAAAAGTCCAGCTCCGCGGCATGGCTGGGCTCCAGGAGTGTGCAAGGCTGTTCATCTGCCTTCCTCCCTGTCGCTAGCTCCTGTGTTCACGCAAGAGGACCCCATGCCTGACAACGCCACAGCCCCCGGCTTTCCCACAGAATGTCCCCTCCACCGTCCCCGTCCCTCAAGTCTACCAGCAGGGCATGGACAGGCTGCTGACCCCAGCTGCTACGCAGCCCTGACCCCTCACCCCTGATCCCCAGCTGCTGCATAGCCCTGTCCCCTCCCCCCTGACCCCAGCTGCTGTCTTGGTTCCCTGGGGGTGGGAGCCACCGTGACGGAAGGGCAGCCAGGCAGCCCGAGCCACCTTGGGTCAGCAGAGCTGTCCCAGAGCTCAGGACAGCGCTCGCTGACCCTGATGGGCCTGTGACAGACCCCGGGGTCCCCGCAGGGCGGCCGCGGTTGGTGGAGCCTGGCTACGTGGGGCCTCCACACCTGTGCGACCCGGTGGGGGTCCCCAATCCAGAGCTGCCCCAGGTCTGCTTGGGCCCCGACCACTGCAGACACACACCCAGGGTCTCCAGGCACAGAAGGAGGGCGAGGAGAGGAGCCACGGAGTGTAGATGGTCACAGGGGCCCCTCCCTTCGGTCACCTGGGGCAGCCCCCCCAGTGCTGGCCAGAGGGGCCCCGAGCCGGCGTGAGCCCTCCCTGGCGGACAGGCCCCAAGCAGGTATGAGCCCTCCCCGGCGATCAGGCCCCGATCCGGTGTGAGCCCTCCCCGGCGGACAGGGCCGTGGCCTCTGCACCACGGACGCTTGCCCAGGCAACTCTGCGCCCTGACACCCAAATCTGTGAAGCCGAAGTCTGGGCACCGTCCAGGCCAGAGGGCCGCGCCAGGGCTCCTGGCACTCGGCCCGCGGGCACGTTGAAGACATTAATGCCGGTTGTAAAGTACAGGTTCTCTTCTCCATGGGCTCCATGGCCGTGCTCGTTTTTCTCAAGAATATTGACCACTTAGAAGACCTTATTAAGGCACTTGTTAGGCAGGTGCTATACCGCTTGAGTCAAGCCCCTAGCCCTTGTTGCTTTTGTTAACTTTCAGGGACGGCCCCACGTGTTGCCCAGGCCTGCCTGGCCCGGACCACAGTCCTGCTGGGTAGGAAAAGGACTGGGGTACCCCACGCTTCGCTTTGGGGCTGAGACGGGGTCTGAGGGACACCGTGCGCAGGCTGTGCGGGAGCTGTGCCCGCCTCACAAGCTGTCTCCCGGCCTCTGCCCCACCAGAGGCCCGCGGCTTCCCAGAGCTCAGGAGCGGGGCCTGGACCCAGGCCCCCAAGTGGGGGCACTGCGGCCCTCATAATAGACTCACTACAATCTCCCTGCCATTTTCTCCTAGAAGGGACAGAGATTTCCAGAATCCCTAGAGTGGATTTCTGTGATGTCTCGCTGGTCAGAGCCAGGTCACAAACCCATTCTTCCCAGTCACTGACCAAGGGGAAGGGTCACCTGGGCCAGCGGACGTCATGGGTGCTGAGTTCCAGATGTTCCTAACGAGGTCCAAAGTCAGGCTCGAGACAGGAGGCCCGGAGAGCTGGATGCTGAGGGGACCCCAATAGCGTCCACCTGCACGGCCACGGGGGACACCCGTGCATGACCCCACGCCAGGCCCCAGGCCCCTGTCTCCTCCACAGGAACAATATGAACTCTCTAGAGAGAGTTGGTTTGTGATGAGCCCTAAAATCTCCCAGAAAAATAAATAAATAAATAAAAGCCACGTGGATCCGAAAGAAAAGTTCCGATTCTCCTTCTGGATCCTCACTTAGGGTCAGGAGTCGTCAAGCCTAATTTAATCTGACGCCCTCCGAGGCCGGGCTCTCAAGGTCCCGGGGCACTGCCTGTCATCCCCACGCTACCTACAACTGATACAGAGATCACTGCCTCCCAGGTCACATCTCTGTGACGACGCAGAAGCTGCGTGCAGTGCAGAGCCCATGCTCCTTCGGCTCACATCCTGGCAGGTCAGAGACCAATCACCAAGGAAGCCACAGCCACAAGTCTGCAGGGAGGGCGCGGTCCTCACTTCACTTCCTGACCGCTGGTGAGAAGCACCATCGGGGCCTGGAGCTTCCTCCTCCTCTGGCGGACGTGTGGAGCAAAGTTCACCACCGCAGTCCACTTGTGAGCAGGAAAGGTGGAAGGCTGTCGACTCCAAACCCGGTCAGTCTGCCGGTGGTTGGTGGGACACATCCCTGCTGTGCACCACGATCCAGGTGAACAGGAGAGGCGTGGCCCGTGCGGAAACGAGGACTGGGTACAGGGAGGATGGAGAGTGGCCGGACGTGGAGTGAGCCAGCTGCACGGCACAGAGCCGGGCGGCGCCAGCAGTGAGGAGCAGCCCCGAGGGGCAAGCTTGCGTCCACGGGGCAGGTCCAGAAGGTACCAGCGCTTCCCCCGGCTGAGGGTGGGAGCCAGGAGGGGCGGTGGGGCAGGACCTGGGCTCCTGTCCCTCCTCCCCAGGCTCCTTCCTGTCACCCCAGGCTCCTCACCACATCCCCAGGTTCCTCCCCTCATCCCCAGGCTCCTCCCCTCATCTCCAGGCTCCTCCCCTCATCTCCAGGCTCCTCCCCTCATCCCCAGGCTCCTCGCTGTCATCTCCAGGCTCTTCACCCTCATCCCCAGGCTCCTCCCCTCATCTCCAGGCTCCTCCCCTCATCCCCAGGTTCCTCCCCTCATCTCCAGGCTCCTCCCCTCATCCCCAGGCTCCTCTCCTCAGCTCCAGGCTCCTCCCCTTATTCTTAGGCCCCTCCCACTTCCCAAGTGGACACATTCTTTTTTATGTTTAAGTAGTCATGCAAAGGGGATTCAATTCGACCTATGAGCACAGTACATCTGGACCAATGTCACCCCTTCTGTCACCCCCTCTCCCAACCCAGGCAATCCCTCAGGGACATGACACCATGATGCGATGTAGTGGCATTGTAAGTTTGAATCTGTGTCTCCAGGAAGCAGCTCCTCACGCAGGGTGTGGGGGGGGCCACGGGCTCCCGTGCTGGGGCCCTGGGGGTCCCCATGCATGTGCTGGTGCTTGTGACCGGAACAGTGAACAGCCACATGGGCAGGCTGTGCACGGGTTGGGCTTCGTGGCGGCTGATGAGGGGCACCTGCCTGGTGGAGTCTGGGGCAGCTACCCCAGACGCTGGGCCAGCACCGCCATGACTGTGAGGCAGCAGCACTCCCTGGGCCCCGGGCCGGCGTCGAGGGTCTGCTCCCGCGCAGCCCTCCCCCAGGGCTCAGCCACCTCCAGGTCTAAAATAACTGCCCTGGCGCCACGGGAGCACGTGGCCTGCCCTGAGCCGGGGACTCGGAATCGCAGCCCTGTGGGACTCACGTTTCAGGACGGAGCCTCCACAAAGAGGGTAGCACGAGGCTCCCCCGAAGGAGCACAGAGAGGGCAGGAGGTGCCGGGGGCTGCCTGGGCCGCCCGTGAGAGCGCAGGGGCAGTGGGGCCGGCTGGGCGTGGGCGCAGCCCCGTGGACATTGAGGGAGAGGCAGGAACGGCAACTCAGCCGCAGGCTCCGGTCCCAGGACGCTGGCCAGGGCCAGGCCGGTGTGAGAAACAGAGCCAGAGCCACGGCCCGCGGCGGGGGGCGGGGGGGGGCCACCCAGGCCTGGCCATGGAGGGAAGGCGCACAAAGCCCAGGCCCCGGGCCTGGCCCGTGGAGGGGAGGCGCGCAACGCCCAGGTGCTCCCACTGTGGTCCTCACCGTGCATCCTGGCCCCGCCTGCCCGTCTTCCCCGGAACTGGCCTCTGCCCACGCATCTCCTTCTCCTCATCTGCCACCAGCCTCATCCTGCAACCTCCACAGAGTGCTCCCACCCAGGCTCCCCCAACTCCAGCCTCCCCACAGAGTGCTCCCACCCAGGCTCCCCCAACTCCAGCCTCCACACAGAGCACTCCCACCCAGGCTCCCCCAACTCCAGCCTCCCCACGGAGTGCTCCCACCCAGGCTCCCCTACTCCAGCCTCCCCACGGAGTGCTCCCACCCAGGCTCCCCAACTCCAGCCTCCCCAGAGTGCTCCCACCCAGGCTCCCCCAACTCCAGCCTCCCCACGGAGTGCTCCCACCAAGGCTCCCCCAACTCCAGCCTCCCCAGAGTGCTCCCACCAAGGCTCCCCCAACTCCAGCCTCCCCAGAGTGCTCCCACCAAGGCTCCCCCAACTCCAGCCTCCCCAGAGTGCTCCCACCAAGGCTCCCCAACTCCAGCCTCCCCAGAGTGCTCCCACCCAGGCTCCCCAACTCCAGCCTCTCCCCAGAGTGCTCCCACCCAGGCTCCCCAACTCCAGCCTCCCCACAGAGTGCTCCCACCCAGGCTCCCCAACTCCAGCCTCTCCCCAGAGTGCTCCCACCCAGGCTCCCCAACTCCAGCCTCCCCACGGAGTGCTCCCACCGAGGCTCCCTGAGCTCCAGCCTCCCCACAGAGTGCTCCTACCCAGGTTCCCCGAGCTCCAGCCTCCACAGAGTGCTCCCACCCAGGCTCCCCGAGCTCCAGCCTCCCCCAGCTGTCCCCCACATACCCACTGCAGAGCTCAGAGGCGCCCACAACAAAGATGGCTGAGCAGGTACTGCCCTTCCTCAGGTGCTCTCGCTGGGGCTTCTGCTCCCTGAAACTTCACCCTTGTGACCACACTGATACCCAAGCAGCCTCTGCCCCTCTGGCCCTGTGGCCTGGCCATGTGGTTCCATCTGGCCCTTCTGACAGAGGGTCAGGCAGGGAGTTAGGGAACCTGGTGGCTGAGAACCAACCATGGCTCGGACGCTGATGAGGAGTGGTCTCCTGGACAGATGTGAGCAGGATGGTTGTGAGCAGGATGGTTGTGAGCAGGACAGATGTGAGCAGGACGGTTGTGAGCAGGACGGTTGTGAGCAGGACGGATGTGAGCAGGATGGTTGTGAGCAGGATGGTTGTGAGCAGGATGGTTGTGAGCAGGACGGATGTGAGCAGGATGGTTGTGAGCAGGATAGTTGTGAGCAGGACGGTTGTGAGCAGGATGGATGTGAGCAGGACGGTTGTGAGCAGGATGGATGTGAGCAGGATGGATGTGAGCAGGATGGATGTGAACAGGACGGTTGTGAGCAGGATGGTTGTGAGCAGGATGGATGTGAGCAGGACGGTTGTGAGCAGGACGGTTGTGAGCAGGATGGATTTGAGCAGGACGGAGGTGAGCAGGACTGTTGTGAGCAGGATGGATGTGAACAGGATGGTTGTGAGCAGGATGGTTGTGAGCAGGACTGTTGTGAGCAGGATGGATGTGAGCAGGATGGATGTGAGCAGGACGGATGTGAGCAGGATGGATGTGAGCAGGACTGTTGTGAGCAGGATGGATGTGAGCAGGACGGATGTGAGCAGGACGGATGTGAGCAGGATGGATGTGAGCAGGATGGATGTGAGCAGGATGGATGGGAGCAGGACTGTTGTGAGCAGGATGGATGTGAACAGGATGGTTGTGAGCAGGATGGTTGTGAGCAGGATGGATGTGAGCAGGATGGATGTGAACAGGACGGTTGTGAGCAGGATGGTTGTGAGCAGGATGGATGTGAGCAGGACTGTTGTGAGCAGGATGGTTGTGAGCAGGATGGATGTGAGCAGGACAGTTGTGAGCAGGATGGATGTGAGCAGGACGGAGGTGAGCAGGACTGTTGTGAGCAGGATGGATGTGAGCAGGATGGATGTGAGCAGGACTGTTGTGAGCAGGATGGATGTGAGCAGGACGGTTGTGAGCAGGACGGTTGTGAGCAGGATGGATGTGAGCAGGACGGAGGTGAGCAAGACTGTTTTGAGCAGGATGGATGTGAGCAGGATGGATGTGAGCAGGACGGAGGTGAGCAGGACTGTTGTGAGCAGGATGGATGTGAACAGGATGGTTGTGAGCAGGATGGTTGTGAGCAGGATGGATGTGAGCAGAATGGATGTGAACAGGACGGTTGTGACCAGGATGGTTGTGAGCAGGATGGAGGTGAGCAGGATGGATGTGAGCAGGATGGATGTGAACAGGACGGTTGTGAGCAGGATGGATGTGAACAGGACGGTTGTGAGCAGGATGGTTGTGAGCAGGATGGATGTGAGCAGGACGGTTGTGAGCAGGATGGTTGTGGGCAGGACGGAGGTGAGCAGGACTGTTGTGAGCAGGATGGATGTGAGCAGGATGGATGTGAGCAGGATGGATGTGAGCAGGATGGTTGTGAGCAGGATGGTTGTGAGCAGGACGGTTGTGAACAGGATGGATGTGAGCAGGATGATGTGAGCAGGATGGTTGTGAGCAGGATGGTTGTGAGCCGGATGGATGTGAGCAGGACGGTTGTGAGCAGGATGGTTGTGAGCAGGATGGTTGTGAGCAGGATGGTTGTGAGCAGGACTGTTGTGAGCAGGATGGATGTGAGCAGGATGGATGTGAGCAGGACGGTTGTGAGCAGGATGGATGTGAACAGGACGGTTGTGAGCAGGATGGTTGTGAGCAATATGGTTGTGAGCCGGATGGTTGTGAGCAGGACGGTTGTGAGCAGGACGGTTGTGAGCAGGACAGATGTGAGGACAGTTGTAAGCAGGACGAATGTGAGCAGGACAGTTGTGAGCAGGACGGTTGTGACAAACAACATAGCCCCACAGACTGTGACAGACGGACCAAAGCATGGAGGCCTTGTCCACCAGGGACTGGACATGACGGAGGCCAGCTCTGGGTGACAATTTCAAAACAAGGGCAGAAACGCGGTAGGCCCCTGGCGGTCTCAGGGGGCTGTGCTCTGTGGGACTGCGGGTCGGCGTGCGGCGGCCGGCCCGGGGACTGAGGTCCCGTTGTAGCCCATGACATCAGCTCCTGGCACGTTTGAGACAGGCCTCAGGGTGACCGGAGAACGGGCCGCTTAGTATATCTGTCCCTCCCATCAACTCCCAGCCTTGAGGTTATGTGAACACAGTTTAGAAACCAGTTAATCGATCAGAAATTCCCTCCCCACGGAGCCCAGCAGGCAGCTCCTCTGCCAAAGACTGGGGACAAAGCCTGCCGCGTGCCTCACACATGTCCTCACACGCTCTCCTCCACTGGTGCAGCCGTGACCAGACGACTTTCCACACTTCCACCCCTCCCGCCAGGCCTTCCAGGGAAATGTCGGACAGATGTAACAAAGCAGAAATCCTGGCTGTACCCTCAATCTCCTGGAGGAGCAAGAGTTTGTGCAGCATTGGCCATTTGTACCACCACTCCAGCTTTCTTGTGCATGGTGTGTGACGGTGCCAGCCACACCTCCCGTGGAACCACTGTTACATTTGTACTTGAGGTGCACACGGGGTGCAATTCTGTTTTGGAATCTCTGCCTTTTACATGAAGTATTTATTCCATTAATAGTTAGTGCGATGGGTAGGTCTGCAATTAAATCTGTTACATTGTTGCCTAGCTGCGGTTTGTCCTATTTGGGTTTTGCCCCCTGGAGAGAGCTGCTGCCCTCTTGGTGTTAATCCAGTACATTTTTATCCCATATTGTCTCCTATGCTGACCTTACAGCTATCTGTGTGTGTACTGTGTTTCTGTGTTTTTGTTGTTGTTTAGAGCACCTAAGACAGTTGCTCACAATCTAAGAACCTCCTGGAAAGTGACCATGATAACTAGGGTGAGTCGTTTGTATTCTGTAAATTGTAGATCCTGGCCAGTCCCTACTGCATGAGATGAGAGTTTTAATGATTACAACACATGCCTGCATTTTACCCACATCTGCCTTCCTATGATTTCATGCTCGTTCACCATGTAAAAACCTTAGCGGCAAAACCGTCTTCCTCCTTTTCATTCTTTGTGCTCGTACCATCGTACATTTAATTCTACAAATGTTAGGAATCCCATCATAGTATTGTGCTTTCTTTAAACAGACAAATACTGTTAAGAGGGTAGGTATGTCTGGACAGATCGGATAGGGAGGGAGCAGACCAGGGAGAGAGGATGGTGAGACAGAGACAGAGAGGAAAAGAATTTGAAAGGCATCTTCCCGCTCCCTCACCCACACGCCTGGCCTCCATCTCCCCCTCATCGCATTCATCCAAGCTTCCCATCTGTAAACACGAGGAAGGCACCAGGTAGCAGATTCATAACCTTTGGAATCACTTCTTAAAGGTCCATTAATAGCTACAGTCAAAAAGATAAAACTATTTTCAGATTTGAAGGGTTTCTGCTCTTTCCGGTAAAATTGATGAGGTCAGCGCTTCGACAGCATCGGTTTCTTGGCTGCACGGCCTCATCTCCCAGACAACCCATGTGCTTTGCTGTTAGAGAAAGGAACAGCTCCGCGGCCTGGGCAGGGCCCCGGGCTGGAGTGACCTTTCTCTGGCACTGGACAGAGGAGATCCAGGCATATTTGTATTTTGAATTCACAGCCTCCTCGAGGTCAGTCGCCATGAACGAGATTGGGCTGTGTGGCAGGACGTGCAGGCAGGACGCGACTCCGGCGTCCTCTGGGAAGAGCATATTCAAAGACGTCTTTCTAGTCACCTCGGATGCATCCACAGATGCTCCCAGGACTGCAAGGCATAGAACAGAACTAATAGATTTGTAACCCCTGGTACGCAGTGCCGAACTGGCTTACCAGTGACTCAAAGCTGCAATCACACGAGCAGAGCTTCAAAAGCTCTAGTGATTAAAGACATTCTTAAATTAATATATAATACGTTAGCACGACCCAGCCACGTGCTGAGGGCTCAGAGCTGTGGGGCTTCTGTCTGTTCCCCGCACGCTGCCAGAAGACCTCGAGAGCAGATGGAGCAGCCGCTTCCGCGAGACAAAGACCGTGATCACAGATCCAAGGCCATGGTCTGGGGCGTGCCCGGCACTCACCAGTCATGCCCCCTCGGCCAGCACGGAGCGAGGCACCGTGGGCTCGGAGACCCAGGGCTTGTGCCTGGCCTGGGCAGCCCAGATCCATGGAGCACAGGGAACAGGGAGCTCACCAGGGCTGAGGGATGAACAGCAGCAATCACTCAGACATCTGGACACTTCTCTCCCCACAAAACCTCGTGCTGGGTGAGGGCGGGTCCCTCCTGTCAGTACGTCCTCTTCTATTGGGGGCTTCACGGTCCCCATCCTAGGCCCTCGGCATGTATCTCTAGCCCCAGCTGCACAGCCAAGGCCCCCACCCATGCCTGAGCTCACCCTGCCCTTCACAAAGAGAGAACTCTGCCCTGGCTCCCGCCAGTGGCTCGGGATGGGTCCTCATTCCCAGACCGCCTTCGTGCTGTCTTCAGTGACCGCCTGCACATATGGGGCACCTCCCGCCTCCAGTCCACGGTATGAGGGTCACCCTGGGAAACAGACAGGGCGTTTCTCCCTCTCCCGTGAGGAGGATGGCCTGGTCAGCCCCGCTGACAATAAATCCCTTTGCAATACGAGACTGTGCCATGCGGTCTTCTGGGACGGGCGCATTCACCTCCAAAAGCTGGTGTCCAAACGCAGAGCTGGTGTGGAAGCACTGGGAAGGGCACTGCCCAGAGGCGGGGCAGCCATGAGGGATCCTGGGGCAAGGGTCCTTGGTTAAAAGGTTTTCAAAGGCCTCAAGAGTCCCAGGGCCTCCTCTCTACCCCCCCCCCCCCCGCCAGCCTCCTCTCTACCCCCTCTTCCACAGCCTGGTGAGGACTCGTCCGGGAGGCGGAGCTCAGCCACACAGACACCGCTCAGTGGTGGCTCTTGGACCCTCCAAGCAGAACAACGGAATTTCCATTCTTTATAGATGACCTAGCCTAAGGTATTTTATTACCACAACACCCAAGGGACTAGGGCAGGTCTTCAACGGAAGACAGATTTCAAAACCAAGTAAACCAAGTAAGCGCCACTCACTGGGCTCCATCAGGAAGGAGAGCTGGGGCGTGGGGGCCAGAAAAGGCCATGGGCACGGGGCAGGCAGGGCGGGGGGACAGCTGGAGGCCAGGGTAGGCAGGGCGGGCAGGAGGAAGGACAGCAGGGACGCGGTGGAGATCGCTGGCAGTCCGGAGCGGGAGGCAGGGCAGGAGTGCCGTCGGTAAAGCAGAGAGCTGTATCTAGACGGAAGCAAGCACGTGGCACCCTTGGCATTCCCCATCCAGGAAACTTCAAGTTTAGGGGCAGAGATGGGCTGTTTTCACCTTGATGTCAAGTCTCCACTTCAAACCTAGAGACGTTAACTGAAAGGCAGGCAGCTTATTAGCTCCCGAGTGAGCACCTCGATCCGTGGTATTTTAGCCCAGAGCAGAAACTTTATTGCTGCATTAGAAAGTCTTTTAAACAGTGTTTCTTGGGGCTGGACTTGACAGTAGCTGCAAAATGTGTGCAAGAATAATCACACTGCCCGGGCCTCGTGGGGCAGCCCACGTCTGGGGGCAGATATCTTCTGTGTGGCTATTTTCATTGCTCTTTAAATAATGCTTACGTATCTCATCAGGCTGGTCCCCATGCAGATATTCAGGCTGCAGAAGATAAAGAATCTGAAACCCGGACGTCAGGACAGAGCATGAGTCCCGTGTGGAGCAATTGGGCTCGGTTGTTGGCACCCACCGGGCTGTGGGCACCACGGCTCAGGTGCATGCTTGTGGTGGAGGGTTGTTAGTGGGTCTGTGTGTGCATGTAAGTGTGCACCTAGGTGTGTGTGTGGACTCCGGGAGAGAACCAAGATGGCCCCATTGCTCAAGAGGTCTTAGTGAGACTTTAATCTGATCACAAGTGGAACTTCACCATTATTAACTCCCATGAGTGTGAAACTGAGAGCATTATTGTGGGCAGTTGTGAGAATCAGAGGTGCTTTTCTTTTGCAACCCCTAAAGGCATCTGTTTCCTCAAGGTGATCAACTGTTCTCTTGGCCATGACAGAGGCTTCTGGCTCATCACCTCCATCACCACAACCATCATCATCACCATCAACATCATCATCATCACCATCACCATCATCACCACCATCACCATCATCATCATCACTACCATCACCATCATCATCACCATCACCATCATCACCATCACCATCACACCATCATCATCATCACCACCATCATCATCACCATCACCATCACCACCATCATCATCATCATCACCATCACCATCATCATCATCATCATCACCACCATCATCATCATCATCTTCACCACCATCACCATCATCATCATCACTACCATCATCACCATCATCATCATCATCATCACCATCACCACCATCACCATTGTCACCATCATCATCACCATCATCATCACCACCGTCACCATCACCATCACCACCGTCATCATCAATCATCATCATCATCACCATCACCACCATCACCATCATCACCATCATCATCATCATCACCACCATCATCATCATCACCATCACCACCATCACCACCATCACCATCGTCACCATCGTCATCACCACCATCATCATCATCATCACCACTGTCACCATCATCATCACCACCAGAAACGAAAGCTAGCTGGGAAGCTCCATTTCCCTTCTTCTGGTTTCTCTTCATCTCAAGCACCGCGAGGTCACCCTCCTCTCACTGACAAGAGGCCTGGGAAGAGCAACTTCGGGAAGAGCTTGTTTTGGCTCCGCGATGGCAGCCACGTCCGTCCTGGGGGTCTCTGGGCTGGTGAGGAAGGTCGCGGAGGGGGGGGAGAAGGAAGAGGGGGAGAAGAAGCAGAAGGGGGCGGGGCGGGGCGGGGTGGGGCCCACCCGCCAGGCCAAGGCTCCACCCATCCTGGCTAGGGCACTGCCCACCTCTGCTAGGGCTCCGCCCATCCCAGCGAGGACCCTACACATACCGGCTAAGGCTCTGCCCATCTGACAAGGGCCCCGCCCACCCCGGCAAAGGCTCTGCCCACCCTGTCCAGGCCCCGCCCACCCCACCTAAGGCTCTGCCCACCCTGGCCAGGCCCCGCCCACCCCACCTAAGGCTCTGCCCACCCTGGCCAGGCCCCGCCCACGCCAGCCAGGGCTCCCACCCACCCTGGCAAAGGCTCCGCCCATCCAAGCTAGGGCTCCGCCCATCCCAACGAGGGCCCTACACATAGTGACTAAGGCTTCGCCCATCTGACGAGGGCCCCGCCCACCCCGGCAAAGGCCCCGCCCACCCCAGCCAGGGCTCCCAACCATCCTAAGGCCCCGCCCACCCCGGCCAGGGCTCCCACCCACCCTGACCAGGCCGCGCCCACCCTGGCTAAGGCCCCGCCCACCCCGGCCGGGCCCCCACAGCCAGAAGGTTCCCGCGGGAGGCCCAGCTCCGCTGTGACAACGGGGGCGTGCGCGGGGGCCGGCGCCCAGCTGTGCCCCTCGAGGGCTCCCTCATCCCGGCAGCCCTTCGTCCCTCGCTGGCCGCGGACTGGCGGAGCCCAGAAGCACCGCGAGCAGATCGACGCGCGGCGGGGCCGGGCCCGGGGCTCTGTCCGGGCCAGGGGCGCCGTCCGGAAGGCTGTGCACCCCCTGGGCTCTGCCGAGGGGAGGACCCCCTGGGCTCTGCCGAGGGGAGGACCCCCTGGGCTCTGCCGAGGGGAGGCCACCGAGGGTGGGGAGCGAGGAGAGCCGCTGGACTCGGAGCGATTCCCGGCCACGGTGCACTGGACACGGTGCACTGGACACGGTGCACTGGACACGGTGCGGGGCCGCCACCCCCGCCAGGGCCGGCGGGAGAGTGTGCGGGACCCCCACCCCATCCCCACCCCCCATGCCCCCACCCCCACCCCCATCCCCCGCCAGGGCCGGCGGGAGAGTGTGCGGGACCCCCACCCCATCCCCACCCCCATCCCCATCCCTCACCCCCACCCCCACCCCCGCCAGGGCCAGCGGGACAGCGTGTGGGACCCCTACCCCCCATCCCCACCCCCATCCCCCGCCAGGGCCGGCGGGATAGCCTGTGGGACCCCCCACACACACACACACCAGGGCCAGTGGGACAGCATGAGGACCCTGCCCCCCACCCACACCCCTACTCACCCCACCCCCATCCCCCCCTCCCCTACCCCTACCCCTGCCAGGGCCGGCTGGACAGCCAGTTGTTTGGAGAACAGACATGAGTTGAGAAGCACAAATGCCAGATGACAGCTGTGTGTTTCCAATCCCAGGTAATGGAGTTATTAGGGCCTGGCGGTCTAGCTAGGGCCACCCACAAGACGGGTGCCAGGACATGGAGGTGCTGGTGTGGAGGCCAGGGTCGGTGGGAGACGGAGCACAGAGGTGAACATGGAGGTGCCGGGGTGAGTAGGTAGGAGACGGGGCACAGGGGTGAGTATGACAGTGCGGGTGTAGAGGCCGGGATGAGTAGGTAGGAGACGGGGCACAGGGGTGAGTATGACAGTGCTGGTGTGGAGGCCGGGGTGGGTGGGAGGTGGGAGACAGGGCACGGAGGAGAACATGGCAGTGCTGACATCAAGGCTGGGGTGGGTGGAGGGGGGTAACTGCTGTGAGGAGCTTTTACAGCCACAGTGGGAGCTCAGAGGAGAGCCTACCTCAAGAGCCTGTCTGCGGAGCCAATACCTTAACAATCTGCACTCTGGAGGCTCCTAGGAAAGCATCCAGGGTCCACTCCAGGGTCACAGGTCCCGATCAAGGGGCAGAGTGACACCTGGGTGTCACCCTGGGTTATTGGCTTCCAGGCATGGACCGAAGTGTTGATTATAGAGCACCACCCCTGAGGGAGTCTGTGGGTGATGGAGTCCATGGGTGATAAAGATGGAGACCATGGGTGATGGAGACCATGGGTGATGGAGAGCATGGGTGATGGAGATGGAATTCATGGGTGATAGAGTCTGTGGGTGATGAAGTCCATGGGTGATAAAGATGGAGACCATGGGTGATGGAGACCATGGGTGATGGAGACCATGGGTGATGAAGATAGAATCCATGGGTGATGGAGTCTGTGGGTGATGGAGTCCGTGGGTGATGGAGACCATGGATGATGGAGAGCATGGGTGATGGAGATGGAATTCATGGGTGATGGAGTCCGTGGGTGATGGAGACCATGGGTGATGGAGACCATGGGTGATGGAGACCATGGGTGATGGAGATGGAATTCATGGGTGATGGAGTCTGTGGGTGATGGAGACCATGGGTGATGGAGACCATGGGTGATGGAGATGGAATTCATGGGTGATGGAGTCTGTGGGTGATGAAGTCCATGGGTGATAAAGATGGAGACCATGGGTGATGGAGACCATGGGTGATGAAGATGGAATCCATGGGTGATGGAGTCTGTGGGTGATGAAGTCCATGGGTGATGGAGACCATGGGTGATGGAGACCATGGGTGATGGAGATGGAATCCATGGGTGATGGAGTCTGTGGGTGATGAAGTCCATGGGTGATAAAGATGGAGACCATGGGTGATGGAGACCATGGGTGATGAAGATGGAATCCATGGGTGATGGAGTCTGTGGGTGATGGAGTCCGTGGGTGATGGAGACCATGGGTGATGGAGAGCATGGGTGATGGAGATGGAATTCATGGGTGATGGAGTCTGTGGGTGATAGAGACCATGGGTGATGGAGTCCGTGGGTGATGGAGATGAAGCCTGTAGCAGCCAGGACACGACCCTGTCTTCTGCAGCTAAGCCTCGGGAGGGAGGTTGGGCCTTCTTGGGGAGCAGTGTGAAGTGTGAAGTGAGGATGTTTGTAAGGACACTCTGAAGAGCATCTCTTGGCTTCAAAAGGGAACGGCCAGCAGTCCAGCTTGGTCCTGGTCCTCAGACATAGTACAAGACCTGTGAATCGCTCAGAACTCCACGCAGGGGGCAGTGTGCAGATCCCCCAGAATCCCTGCAAACGGAACCCTGCGGCCACAGCACCGGGGCACGTGGGACTCCCTGGAGTGAAATGAGGGTCTGTGCTTCAGGGGCAGGGCAGGGACCCCAAGGAACAGCAAGCGGAGCACCCAGTGTGGGGGAGCTGGAGAGGTGGACGGAGCAGTGGTCAGTCAGCCAGAACTGCGTCTTCCCGGACCACGGAAGCTGCAAGACTGGGCTGGTAAGCAGGGCAGGGGCTGTGAAGGATAGATTCTCTTCCTGCGCTGAGCGCCGCCTGATGCTGCTGCCCGGCCACCGTCTGCTCCGGGCCAGCCCTGCTCTAATGCCGGGGCCTCCAAAAACACGCCACAGCCCAGACTGACAAAAAGCCACGGGCCCAGGAGATTTATTAAACATCCAAATGTAATTCTCCATTAACATTTCCTATTTTGGCATCTTAAAGAGAGTGGAAGCTGATTTCTGCTCAGCATCCTGTGGGTAAATTAGCTCGTTTTGCTAACGTGTCTCTGTAATTGCAGTGACACCAAGGTTAATTGCTTAATCTGGGTTGCCACGGTGCAGGCCGCAAATTCCCCGCACAATCTGTGCTATAATTAGTGCCAGGGCGTCCATATTTGGAATCCGCTTCCCCGGGAACAGCAGGATCAGGCAAGGTGATTGTGGACGTGACGGGGGGCGCAGTGGGCAGCTCATCACGTGACCTAGCAGCTGTGAAGTGGACGTGGTACTGCAGGTGACAGAAAGTGACCAGCTGCCCCCTGCTTCTGCTTCTTGTTGGAAACTGCCCCCAGCCCCTCTTCCACCCCAGACACCCATGGCCTGTACTCAGAGCCCGGATACTCGGCCAACCACGGCTGCACAAGGGCACCCAGGACCCAGGCCACAGTGAACAAGCCACAGATTCAGTTCAGAGAACAAATGGTCCTCCACGGAGGACAGATCAGTTCCCACAGCTCCTGGGCCTCCCTAGGAAGACCCCAGCCAGAGTCCACATGGAGCCAGACTGGAGCTCACCTTCAGAGACCAGGCCTGCAGGCCTGGGGCCAGGCATGCTCGGGGAAGGGCCCCTGAAGGACGTCCTGGAGCGTGGGTGCCTGGAGGGTGCATCGGGAGCTCGGGACATGCTCCCCGCTGCGCTCAGCCAGCAGGCGTGGGCCAGTGCCGTTCATGGGAGCACACGGCGTCTCCCAAACAGCACCTTAGATTAACGTCCAAGGCGGGTCAGATGGATCTGCACAGAAGTGAAACTCAGCTTCTCAGGGCATGGAGGAGCCCTCTCTCCCTTTCTCCTCAGGGAGCCCATGGGCACCTCCGTAGCTGACACCTGCAGCATCGCCTCCCCGCCTGCGCAGTGGGCAGCTGAGGCTGCTCCCCAGGCCCAGGCCCAGCCTCCTGGGACTCCTCGCGTCCTGGACCCCATGCAGCCCAGGCAAGGACTCTCCCATACCATGAGCACCACTACCGTCAGCTTTGGGTGTATTTGCATCCAACCTGGCCACGTTTATGTGCGGATCATTTCCTCCAAGCTTCGAACAAAAGTGCAATAATTTGGAGTTTGCTTCAGCTCCCACATCCCAACAATTCAACATATCCCAATCAATAATCCCAACAACTCCCATCGGAGTGCACCAGGGAGAAGGTAGCCACTCACGCGCACCATGTCTCTTCCACTACACCTGGACCTGTCTAAGGAATCCAGGGGATTTTCAAACATTCATTGCATACCCTTGATATCATTGTAACAGAGCACACTGCTTACCATTAATGTCATTGTAACAGAGCATACTGCTCACCGTTAATATCATTGTAACAGAGCGTACTGCTCACGTTAATATCATTGTAACAGAGCATACTGCTCACCGTTAATATCATTGTAGTAGAACTCGTGGCTTACCATTAATATCATTGTAACAGAGCGTACTGCTCACCATTAATGTCATTGTAACAGAGCGTACTGCTCACCGTTAATATCATTATAACAGAGCGTACTGCTCACCGTTAATATCATTGTAACAGAGCATACTGCTCACCGTTAATATCATTGTAGTAGAATTCATGGCTCACCACTAATATCATTGTAACAGAATGCACTGCTCACCATTAATATCATTGTAGTAGAACTCGTGGCTTACCATTAATATCATTGTAACAGAATGCACTGCACACCACTAATATCATTGTAATAGAACGCACCACACATCATTAATATCATTGTAACAGAATGTACCACAGTTAATTTCATTGTAACAGAATGCATCGCACACCACTAATATTTTAACAGAATACACTGCACACCATTAATATCGTTGTAGTAGAACTCATTGCTCACTACTAATATTGTAACAGAATGCATTGTGCACTACTAATATCATTGTAACAGAACGCTCTGCACACCACTAATATCATTGTAACAGAATGCTCTGCACACCACTAATATCATTGTAAGAGAATGCATAGCTCCATGTGCAGCTGGACATTCACACACACTTCTCCACAGGTACCTCACACCACACACTCTCCTCCTACATACCACCTGTCACATTCACACAAACCACACACTCACATCCCACCACAAACCTCACACCACACACACATGCCTACACCACATACACACTCCTAAGTAAGGCTCTGTTTGTGCATTGCATACCATTAACACCATTGTAACAGAACCCAATACTTCGTGTGCAGCTGGACACTCACACACTCAAATACACAACACACAAACCACCTGTATCACACACACAGATACACCACACGCACAGCACCCATATCACACACACAGATACACCCACGCGGGTGTACACCATCCCCTGCGCTCACATGGACTGAGCACCAGTGTGCTTGGCTGTATCTGGAGTTCTGCTTCCCCGTGGAACTCTTCCTATCCGCATACCCAGGACGACTTTGCGCATGTCTCTTGTGAGAAAACCTTCCTTTAGCTCACTGAGTGGGGTGCCTGGGATGTCAGAGCATGCTGGGCTGGGGCTGCCATCCTGCTTTGATCCCACCGCTCAGCCCGGAAGTCAGAGTCACTGTCAGACGAGGCCACGCTCTCCTCTATCCTTCCTGTCCCAGGGCCAGGACTAGTACCAGAGGCGGCAGCAGCAGGGGTAGCGTCTAGACAGGAGTGAGGTGGGGCGTATCACCAAGATGGAAGGGGCTGGAGCCTCCATGTGAGCTGCAGCCTTGTCCACCCTGCAGATACAATGCAGACCACCCTGTGCCCCGTCCCTCCGGCTTTCCTGATCTGTGGTCCATCGACCCCCACCCAACACTCACAGAGTGTATCTGCAAATGCATGGCAAGAGGGAGCTGAGACCCAGCCACAGAGCGGCCTCCTGGGCCTCCCTTCTGGGAGACTCTGTATAACCAGAGGTCTATCCCAAGCTTGACTGGCTGAAGATACCAGTGCACAGACGCCAGGCTTTTCTGTTGGGAAGAGCAGTGGCAGGCTGCTGCTTGGAAAGGCCCTGGTTGGAGGGCGGGGGAGGGCAGCACACTTCCTGGCCTGCGGGAGGCCTGAGGCCTTGGGGAGCTGGGATCCTCCAGACAGTAGCCGAGGTGGCAGCCTCGAGGAGTTCACTGTAAGCCCGGCGACTTCTCAGAGGACCAGGAACTCTGGACTTGCAGTGGCATCCTTGGCAGCAACCGCACCTCTTGGCTGGTTTGTCTCCCACAGAAAGCAGAGCTGAACTAGAAAAATTTTCAAGTGGAAATCTCTAGCCATGCTGTTTGCTAAGGTGGGGCCTCTTGTGCTCACTGGAATGCCGGCTGAGAAAACGCAGCCCCCAGAGCTTTGTTTCCAGGGGAGTTTCCAGAAAGATCGCTGATACATTGGAAAAGATGGCGCACTGTTCTCTTTGAGACAAGAATAAGCAATACACGCTGTGCCCACCTCCACCGAGCTGGCAAGACCAGCGCCCCAGCTCAGTTCTGATCCTCAGATGCCTGAATCCCAGCAGAGCCTCAGACCAGGCTGAGCAGCCCGGCTGGTCCTAGCCTGCTCCCACCGGCTTCCCTGAGCAGCTTGACTGGCTTCGGGCCTCGCTCCCCCATGCCCTTGGGACACTTAAAAGCATTTATTATTACTGTATATCCAGGATATGAGGAAACAGCCTTAAGTGCCTTCAATAACACGTACAAATTTGAAATTGTACTCAGAGCTTGCTTTGAAAACAATTTAGGAAACACAAAATTGCGCACCTAGGAGCTTCTCTCTGAGCCGTTCCTAGGTAACAGTGTTAGCACAGTGTCCCCCAAAACCCCCACACTCCCTCCCTGGGCAGAGGAAGAAGCCAGAGGCAGAAATATTCAAGTCTTTGATCAAATAGACCTTACTTCAAACCCCAACGCTGGCCCGTGTCCAAGGCGCCAGCTGGGGAGGTGGGCGCACCAACGTGAAAGGCTGCGCAGACGACGCGAGATCGGAGCCCACACCCCAGCCTGGCGCCTGCCCTGCCCCAGGGGCGTCTCCCTCCCAGGGCATTCACGCACATGCCCAGCACAGCACACCACGCCGCTGGAGCCTGCATGAGCTCCGCAAATGAGCCCGATCCCTGACGACTGATGTTAGTGTCTCCTCCCCTCTCCTCCCCTCTCCTCCCTCCTGGGGCCATCGCTAGCTAAGGGTGTCTACTCGGGTCCTTCCCTCTCTTCCCATGGAGTTCCTCACTCGCTCCTTTTTGATCTAGAGAAGGAATTCGTGTTGCTGGGATGGGCACGCGCCCCTCCCATCCATCCGGTCTCCCACCGGGCAGGAACTTCTGGAACCAAACCTGGGTGCCTGGCGCAGCAGGGGTCTTCCCTGCATGGGACACAGAAGGGTCTCCCCCAGGTTCCCGGACGTCCTCCCCCAGGGAACCGGGCCTGGCGGCGGGTGGGGGGGCTGGGCAGACACGGCTCTGTGTCCAGAGCCCCTCCCCCGGCAAGGCAGCAAGCGGCTTCCCTTCCTCGGCATCGAGCACTGGCTGACCAGAGCCAACCTGGATTCGGGTGGGCGAGCGCTGCCCTCCACCCCGACGCCCCGATGGCCCGTGAGGCCATCCCCCATCCGGGAGGCAGCTGAGGGGCCGGGACCGCTCCGCGTTCCTGTGCCCGCCGCCGGCCCGGCCCCGCTGAAGCTGCACCGCCGCCTGGCTCTTTGCCAAGACCATCTCCTGAGCTTCGCCGTCTGGTGGTCCTCATCCACGTGAGCCGCAGCACGGTGTGCCGGCAACAGATGTCCACAGAGACATGACGCGCCATCCATCTTCCCGAGGAGAAGAATTAATTGAATGCCACGTGGGAAGCAAAGAGCTTTGAATAAATGCAGAGACACAGTTATAAGAGCAAAATATTATCATTTGTCCCACATAATTATTGTCTTGGAAGCTGTTGATGATTAATAGGTACATTACAAATATGCTCTTGTGCATCAAATTCCAACTCCCAAGTCTCATTAGCATGCTAGAGGATTACTCTTTGGGTGGGTAAAGACGTTTAAGATAGATATTTCATGAAATCCCAGTTATTTCTCTTAAGCTGCAAGATGAAAAAAAAAAAAAAAACAAGAAATGCTACATCATTGAATCCTTACGCCAGCCTGTGCGCAAATCAATCAGTTCTTCTGGTCTCCCGGCAGCACGGGATGGGCAGCTCAGAGCCGTGCTGTCCAGGCCCACAGTGGTTCCCCTCCATGTAGCCGTCCAACGCCATGTAGACAGAATCTGACCACCTGATACAATCCACACCCCAAAGGAGGAAGCGGGTACAAGCTCTGCACTCCCACAGGAAGTCAGGACAGCCACGTGGCCTCTCCTACTTAACTCACCTGGGTACTGACTGAGTTCACCTGGGTACTGACTGGCCTCACTGGGTACTGAGCTCTGTAGCAATGGTGTCACCATTGCTTCTGAGCCCTTGGCCGTGGCCCCCGCCCCTCCCACGAACACAGAACTCACACAGCAGAAGGAAGACTACTAAGTCAGGCAAAGGACTTGAAAGTCCAGCAACCATGACAAAGGAAACACAATTAAACCATGAGAATGCAAAGCACAGACTTTTCTAAACAGGAAAAAATGAGATGATCCAATGGAGAAGTGAAAATTGCAAGAAATAGATAGCTACCCTGAACTGACTGAACACAACCATGTAAGAATTCAAGAAACAAAAGACATTTCATCATACAGAGATCTCACTGCCCTGGCAATCTACAGTTTATGCAGCAAATAAATAAGCTCAGCGGCAGGAAGTGTGAATTCCAAGATAAATTTTTGGAGTTGTTATGCATATATCAAACTCTGTGCCCCGATATCTCGAGGAGAGAACATTAGCCAAAAGGAGCTCGTGCTAAGTGGCGCAGCATCTCTATAAATCTGAGCAAGCGCCCAGGGGAGGCTGCCGAGCCAGCACAGTGAACCAGGATGGAGCAGCAGAGGCAAACTGCAAACAAACAAACAATCTCTTAGAAGCTACAAAAATAGACTGCACCCTAGCCTTCCTGGGCAGAAGCTTTTCCTCCACTTTCTCTAAGTTAATTTTATAGCAAAATTAGACGGACCGCCATGCAGCGCTGGGAGGAGCTCTCCGGACCTCACGCTCTGTTTCAGCATCTCTTTTTTTTTTTCCTTTGCCATGCTAAGTTTGTTGCGGTTACAAGTCCCACTCAAGGGACCGTCTACAAAGCACCTGAGAAAATCGCCTGAGAACCACTCAGGACATCAGAATCAGGAAACTGTCACACCAAGATGAGCCCAGAGGCGTGTGGCCCGGATGTCCCTAGTGGGACAAGACAAGGACAGAAGGGACGGAGAGGGGAGGGACAGAGTGAAGAAGGACAGAGCCTAAGACCTGAGGACACCAGACTTCCGCTGGTAGCCAGGCCGTGGGACAGGGTACCAAGATGCTAGCATGGAGAAAGCAGATAGAGCGCCTGCCTGGTAAGTGTGAGGCCCCAAGTTCAAACCTCACTACTGCAAAAATACGAACCGGTAACAGGGAAACCCTGTGGCCCCCTCCGATCATTACCACACCCCCTGTGGTCGGCGAATCTGATTTTGTGATTTAAAAAAACATCGAAGTCTAGGAGTCTAGAAAAAGCGAAAATTAGGATTGATGAGAAAGACTGGCCACATTATTGTAAATCTATGTTAAGGAATAATGTGAACCATTAAAAATGGTTAAACTTGAACCGCTGACAGAAAAGCCCATTGAAGGTGTAAAGGAACAAGCAATCATGTAACATATGGATTTTATATTGCAGCTCACATCTTTGTTTAAAAATGCGTGTGGCCGTGTTCCGTTTGTACCTCATGGAGGGAGGATCCTGCACAGAATTCCCCTGCCCTTGTCCCCTCGGTCACCGTGAGGGCGGCGTGGCCTCGGGAGGAAAACAACCCCACTTCAACATCGCACACCTGGATGTCGGGTAAGCCTTACCCAAGACAGGCTTCTTTTTATTTTTTATTTTTATTTTATTTTATTTTATTTTTGGTCATGGGGCCTGAACTCTGGGCCTGGACGCTGTCCCTCAGCTCTTCAGCTCAAGGTGAGCGCTCCACCACGTGAGCCACAGTGCCACTTCCTGCTTTTTCTGCTTATGTGGTGCTGAGGAATCGAACCCAGGGCCTCCTGCATGCGAGGCAAGCGCTCTACCACTGAGCCACCTTCCCAGCCACGATAAGCTTCATTTTTTATATCCTCCCAAAAAGCCGTTTGAAAACATTCCACGGCCAGGCACTGGTGGCCATGTCTGTAATCCCAGCGGCTCAGGAAGCAGATTGGGAGAACGACAGTTCAAGGCCAGCCCAAGCACAGGGTTCAAGACTTGCCCCATCGCATGATCTCAGCAGCAGCAACAACCACAGGCTGGGCAGGACGGTCTGCCTGGCGCCCCAGCTGTGTGGGAGAGTAACCAGAGGGAATAAAACATGGAGTCCCTATCCGCAAAGTAACCAGAGCAACAAGAACGCCTGTGCCTTGCGGAGCCCTGAGCTCAAACCTCAGTGCTGCCCTCATTATTACATGAAGTCACTACACAAAACAGTTCTGTGATGTGACTCAAAGTAAACTCATCGCTCAAGGTTTCTGTGGTTAAACTGAAAGGATAAAAACAAGCATTTGGGTTTCACACATACACACACACATGCACACACACACACACACACACACACACACCACAACCAGGCCTGGCTCTTCCTGGGCCAGCACCAGCCCAGGGCCACCTCTGATGCTCAAAGCTCTGTACAGATGTGAGATGGAGCTGTGAAGCTTGCTGAGACCGGTGGGAAGGAGGAGGAGGAGGGAGGGAGGAGGGCGAGTCTGACCTCGGCGCTCCGGGGGATACAGGCTCCTCAGAATGGAGCCCCAACCACAACCTCTGGTGCTCATTTTCAAAGCTGACACTTCGGACTCGTGTCTGCACCTCCCCCTCCTCTTCCTCACGCTCCCACCGCTGGGGAGTTGAAAGGGTGGCATCATCAAGAAACTCTGTGCTCATAAACTGCCTTGTTACGGGACAGAAAATCTTACATTTTTATGTTTAATTTAAAAAACTTGAAACTAAAAATATTAAATAATAAAAATTAAGGGAGGAAAGATTTTAAAAAAGCAGCCAAGCAGAGCGCTGGTAGCTCCCGTCTGTCATCCTAGCTAATTAGGAGGCTGATATCTAAGGATTGAAGTTCAAAGGCAGCCCAGGCAGGAAAGTCTGTGAAACTCGTATCTCCAATAAACCACCAGAAAACCAGAAGTAGTGCTGTGGCTCAAAGTGGTAGAGCACTAGCCTTGGGTAAAAATGCTCAGGGATAGTGGCTTGAGTTCAAGCCCCATATTAACTGGATATTTAACTGCATTAACAAATTATTGCCAATTTTTTTAAAAAGGAAAATCTGGGCCAGATGCCAGTGGCTCACACCTGTCATCCTAGCTACTCAGGAGGCTGAGATCTGAGGATCACAGTTCAAAGCCAGCCTGGGCAGGAAACTCTGTAAGACTCTTATCTCCGATAAGCCACTCAGAAAACCGAAAGTGGAGCTGTGGCTCAAGAGGTAGAGCGTTCGCCTTGAGCTGAAGAGCTGAGAGACAGCGCCCAGGCCCAGAGTTCAGGCCCCATGACCGACCAAAAAAAAAACCCAAGGGTGAAGGCCGGACCCTTGGCCACCCTGGGACGGGCTCTGAGAGCGCGGGTCCTGCCTGAGCCCACAGAGGGCAAAGGCGAGCTCCCAGCCTCCCTGCCCCTAGCCCAGTACGCAGTGCTCCCTTCCCGGGTCGTAGGCCATGCAATGTCCTGGGTCCCTCCCGGCCCACCACCCTGGAGCTGGGCTCCCCAGACCCAGGTGGAGGAGCGCGGCACCCAGACGCTCAGGCAGGAGGGTGCTGCAGCCCCAGCCCTGCCTGCCCTCCTGTTTACTCTCAGGAGCAGACTCAAAATCCACGGTGACCACAGCCAGCCGAGCGCACCGTCCCCAGGCCAGAGCGTGTACATCTGCACCTCATGGGCGGCAGGCAGCGGTGGCACCAGCCTCACGGTCCTGTACGTGCATTCAGAGACAAGTCCCCCACCCCGGGCCGTGTCTCAGCATGTCTGGGGCAGGAGGGGGGAACCGGACTCTCAGACTCGGGGTGGCTCTGAGGGAGGAATAGACTCAGACTCAGGGTGGCTCTGGTGTCCCATTTGGCCCACCAGGAGGTGAGGGAGGGCCCTGGCCACAGCTGCTCCCACCCATGGGAAACCCAGGGTCATGAGAGGAGGAGACACGTCAGAGACGTGGAAAAGGCAGGGAGGGAAGAAGAAAGGAAGGAGGGAAGGAGGGAGGGAGGGAAGGAAGGAAGGACAGAGGCAAGGAGGGAGGGGAGGAGGGAGGGAAAGAAGGAGGGATGGGGGAGAGAAGGAGAGAAAGGAGGCATCAGGGCAAGCGTCAGCCCCAGGCACATCCTCCTGGGAAGGCCTTGGAGTAAAGGCCAGCGTGAGGAGACAGAACTTCCCGGCGCTTTGGTCTCTCACTCCGCAGTGTCCACGCGGCAATGGAGCGTGCGTGGACTCGGGCTGCCACGGTCCCGCTGGCGCATATACCACTTATCCCCAGGATGGCCCTGAGTCGGGAATTTTAAAACTCTAAAACGCGCCCCGTGTTTTGTGCACGCTCCTCCGAGGGGGAGGCCACGCGGCCAGGCCTGCGGGAAATCCATTCGGCATGGAGACTCTATCAGGCCAGGTGCATCTGAGAGTCCGAGATTCTCTTCCTCCGATTTCCCGATGCAAAGCTCCCTCTGGGCCTGGCACCGCCCCGAAGGCCGTGTTCCCCAATGCCACGTCCATCATCATGTGAAACGGGCCCGTGGCCCACAGAGAAGCCAGCACTGGCAGCGGCGGGGAGAGAGCTGGGCGTTCAGCTTGGTGGCAGGCCAGGCGGCACTGCGCTCTGCACCGGAACTTCCCGAGGATGGAGGATGGGTGAAGGGCCGAGGCCAGGCACCATGAGGGTCCCACACACCCTGCCCCCCACCCCAGCCCCACTGGCCCAAAAGAGGACAGGAACTACCCTCAAACGCACACACAAGCCAGCAATGCAGTCCCATAGCTCCCTGCTAGCACCTTCGTGCGCCTCAGTTTACAAACTGACCTGAGAGCCCGGGGGCACGGCAGTGCTGCTCATGCAGTAGAGCACCTGCCACGCAAACACGAAGCCCTGCGCTCAACACCCAATACCACAAAAAAAGAAAGAGAAGAAAGCAGCACCCTGTGTGGTGAGAACACGCATTCAAGACACCGTCAGTCTCCAACTAACCAACAGCCTGCATGCATCAGGGGACTTAATACTCGAGTATCCAAGGAGCTCAAACCCAAGGCCCTCAAGGAATGAATAACTCAATTAACAAGTGGGTGAATGAATGCCTGGAAGAACCTCTCAGAAGAAGGGAAACACAAAGGGCCGCTGAACGCATGAAGAAATCCCTGTCAACGAAGGAAACACAAATCCAAACAGCACCGAGATTCCATCTCGCCCCAGAAAAAATGGCCATGGTCAAGAATGTGACCAACCACGAACGCTGGCAAGGATGGGAGGGAGACGCTGCTGACGGGACCGGAGCCAGCGCCACCACTGCAGACACCAGCACAGGGCTCCTCAAGCAACAGCAATGGTGTCGTTATTGTGTAGTAATACGACCATCATATGGATTGTTTATGGTGTAAACATAATGTGACACCCTAGTCCTAGCACTGCCTTGGCTCCCATGGTCCCGGGGATGAGCCCCAGCTCCTGTTCCACTTCCGTCCCAAGTTGGATGGTGTTTACACGAAGCCTTCAGCGGGTCTTTCTCTTTGGCATTCCTGGAAGTTTAAGAAAGAGCCTGGTACACAGCTGCCCTGCGAGGTTGTGGCTGGCAGCCTCCTGTGGAAAGATGACCGAGACAGCAGTGTTGCCTGACTGGCCCGGACTGCAGCCCTCTCCTGTGTAGCTGGGTTGACAGCTGGAGCTCCATACAGAGGTACAGGCCAGCCCGGGCTCCATCGTGGTATCTTGTCTCAAAAACTTTAAGAAAAAAAGACATACACTATAAATGTACGCATGATGTAACAGCGTGTAACATATGTAGGTAGATCCACTCAGCTGCGAGTGGCCTTTTAGGAGCGTTGTTTATGAAGCTTGTAGGTCCCTGAAGGAGTGGTCCTTGCGTGAGTGTCTAGGACTATCATTCTGGGTTCATCATGGAGAGTCGGCTTGACCTTTACAAGAAATGCCAAACTGTGAGTGACTGGCATCCCCGCTGACAGCGTGTGACGGCTCCAGGCTCCTCGCGGCAGGCAGGGCTGCTGCTTCCCTGGACTAACAGAAGTGGGGCGTGATTCCCACATTCACTGACTTTTCGTGAAAGATCTGTTCAAATGGGGGACTGCGGCCAACCGCATTTATAGACGAGTATTGTCTTTTGTCTTACGTAAGAAACGTGTGTCTACACTAAGGCCTTAAAGACTTCTTTGTGCATTTTTTCCAACGATTTCCTCATTTTTGTTGTTCCATTTTGATCTACGATCTGTTTCCAATCCATTTGCGTGTGGCAAGGTCAAAATTCACTTTCTCTCCATATGCATACCAGGTTTTAAGCACAGCTGCAGATTCTCGGTCCTGATCCGTTTATCTGTCTCTGCCTCTGCAGTGACACACGGTCTTATTTAATTTAAGTCCTCTCTCTGCCTTTTCTTTCCAAAGTTGTTTCCTCTACATTCCAGTCATTTCCATCTCTACATAGCTTTGAATTCTACATGATTTTTGATGAACTGGTCATCTGCTCTGTCATTTCAGCTGTCTAAAAAGCCACCTCAGATTTTGCTGAGGTTGCGTGAAATCCACGCAACCACGCAGCCATTTGGGTAGAACTGTTGATCTCCTGGTCCATGAACATGGTATGTCTTCCATCTCTAGTTCTGTATCACATGTCTCTTGTCCTCAGGATAAACGTCCTGCGTGTGTTTCTTCTGAGCTATTTCTCATTGCAATGCTGTTGTAAGTGGGTTTGTTGCTGGAAACTGCTGTCGTCCTCCCTGTCTGAGGAGACCATCTCCAGGTGAGCCATGACCCCGTACACATCTCATCCTCACACAGGAGACTACAGCAAACTCATAAAATCACTTTCCAATAAAATGGTTGGTCACCAGGTCCGGGATGACGAGGGGCCAATCTCAGCATCCCACACAAGCCCTCAGCCTGCCACCCCCTCCAGGACCAGCCACGCCCAGCTCAGCCAGGACCAGCCATGCCCAGCTCAGCCAGGACCAGCCATGCCCAGCTCAGCCAGGACCAGCCATGCCCAGCTCAGCCAGGACCAGCCATGCCCAGCTCAGCCAGGACCAGCCATGCCCAGCTCAGCCAGGACCAGCCATGCCCAGCTCAGCCAGGACCACGCCACACCCAGCTCAGCCAGGACCAGCCACGCCCAGCTCCTACCACCCCAGCTCAGCCAGGACCAGCCACACCCAGCTCAGCCAGGACCAGCCACACCCAGCTCAGCCAGGACCAGCCATGCCCAGCTCAGCCAGGACCAGCCATGCCCAGCTCAGTGCCACACCCAGCTCAGCCAGGACCAGCCACGCCCAGCTCAGCCAGGACCAGCCACACCCAGCTCAGCCAGGACCAGCCACGCCCAGCTCCTACCACCCCAGCTCAGCCAGGACCAGCCGCGCCCAGCTCCTACCACCCCAGCTCTGCTGCCCACGTCCTGACGTCACTACCATGCTCCCAAGGATGCTGCCATGCCCAGGTCCTCTTCCAGCTTCCGCTGAACTAGCAGCCGCCATACGCTCGGTTTTATCTTGATCCTGACACCCATTTACCACAAGACACCCATTTGCCAAGATCAGCATCACACCAACTGGCCAGAAGCAATGAACTCCACCGGGCTGTGTGCTGTGAGCTGACGCCGCCCATCACCCGGCTCTGGCGGTGCCGTTCCGCTGCCCTGGCACTGTCCGGTACCTTCCCAGGGAGCAAGGCCGTGCGGGTGTGGCCACTGCAGGGCCAGCAGGAGCAGAAGGACGACGCTGCCCAGCCAGCAGGAAGTAAGAAGGGGACCGGGACAGCCCGGCGCAGGCCGAGCCTCGTGCTCGCGTCTGAGTCCCCGCCGGGTGAGACTCTCGCGGCTCTGCCGGGAGCTGACCTCAGAAGTGTCCCAGAAACCCATGCTGGCCTACTCCAGGCAGGGTGGGAGGGCCTGGAGGCAAGGAGTCCACGGGTGCGGGAGCTGGTGTGGGAGCCAGGCCGCTCCACCTGCCCCCCACCCCCGCAGGGCAGTGGGCTGGGCGGGCCTACCCGAGCTGGGCGGGGTGCTGGGCTTCTCAGGAAGCTCTAGTGGGCTTGGCTCATCTTCCCAAGGGGCTCCTTGGCTTACAACAGCCACACAGCACACCAGCCTCTGTTTTAATTGGGAGACAATAAAGGAAGAGAGATTCATTTGTATCCGTGGCGTCAGTAATTTCAAAAGAGGAGAGAAGAGAATGCAGCATCCACCCACGCAAACCCAGCTAATGCATCACTCCTCATAATGAAAAACTTAATTAGACATCTGCCATTCCATGCTAAGAGCAGGAACAGGCCTGGGACGCAGGCCGGGTCCTCTGCCTGTGGTCTGCAGGAGGAAGTACATTAGAGGAACGAGCGGGTGTTGTATTACGGCTGGCCTACTCTCAATTCTCCTCTACCAGTGTGTCCGTGTTTTCACACCCTCTGTAATGTGTTTAATACAGCCATGTTTTAATGTACAGAGAAGTCAAAGGTGACGCCTCAGTTAAGATGCCCTGGGATCCCAGGAGGGTGCTTTCTCCAAAATGCTCCCCACCCTCCCCCAAGTGCTCCTAGTCCTCCCCGAGTGCCCCTCCCAGCCTCCCCGAGTGCCCCTCCCAGCCTCCCCGAGTGCCCCTCCCAGCCTCCCCGAGTGCCCCTCCCACCCTCCCCGAGTGCCCCTCCCACCCTCCCCGAGTGCCCCTCCCACCCTCCCCGAGTGCCCCAACCACCCTCCCCGAGTGCCCCTCCCACCCTCCCCGAGAGCCCCTCCCACCCTCCCCGAGTGCCCCTCCCAGCCTCCCCGAGTGCCCCTCCCACCCTCCCCGAGTGCCCCAACCACCCTCCCCGAGTGCCCCTCCCACCCTCCCCGAGTGCCCCAACCACCCTCCCCGAGTGCCCCTCCCACCCTCCCCGAGAGCCCCTCCCACCCTCCCCGAGTGCCCCTCCCAGCCTCCCCGAGTGCCCCTCCCACCCTCCCCGAGTGCCCCAACCACCCTCCCCGAGTGCCCCAACCACCCTCCCCGAGTGCCCCTCCCACCCTCCCCGAGTGCCCCTCCCACCCTCCCCGAGTGCCCCTCCCACCCTCCCCGAGTGCCGCTCCCACCCTCCCCGAGTGCCCCTCCCACCCTCCCCGAGTGCCCCTCCCACCCTCCCCGAGTGCCCCTCCCACCCTCCCCGAGTGCCCCTCCCAGCCTCCCCGAGTGCCCCTCCACTCTCCCCGAGTGCCCCTCCCACCCTCCCCGAGTGCCCCTCCCAGCCTCCCCGAGTGCCCCTCCCACCCTCCCCGAGTGCCCCTCCCACCCTCCCCGAGTGCCCCTCCCAGCCTCCCCGAGTGCCCCTCCACTCTCCCCGAGTGCCCCTCCCAGCCCCTCTCCACACGCCCCAGTGTCACAGAGCGGCCATGTGTGCGTGAGATTATGCGTGTCAGCGCAGTCTGCAGCCCGCTGTCCTCCCGTGCCCAGTGTGCTGCAGCGCCCGGTACCAGATCACCAGCAACCAAGCCGGTGCCCATTAGCCAGATCCGCCCCCAACGCGGCCCTGGAAGCCACCTGTGCGGTCCACCCAGGAGCCTGACCATTCCGCCTCTGCGTGAGAGCAAGACGGAGCGACTATGCAACCATACTTTAAGGGGTTGTGTAGTATTCCACAATGCACACACATCACCTTGCTGGGAGCGCTCACAGAAAGGCAGAGACCCGGCTGGCTGCGGAAGCACGGGCAGCAGTGCACCGGGAGTGGAGGGAGTGGAGGGGGGTGGAGGGGAGGGGATTGGAGGGGGGTGGAGGGGGGCAGAGTGGGGTGGAGGGGACTGGAGAGGGGCAGAGGGGAGGGGACTGGAGGGGGGTGGAGGGGGGCGCAGGGGGGCGGAGGGGGTGGTTGGCGGAGTTCCTTGGATTTCTCCCAAATGGGAATGGAAACACTTGGAGAACAAGCCAGGGCTCTGGACCCATGGGGAGCCTGGGGAAGGCCAGCTGGGCCCCTGACCATCAGGAGCAGGGTAGGGCCGCAGGTCAGCTGGTGTCCACTGGCTGACCACAGAGTCAGGGGACAGGACAGCAGAGCCAATACCCCAGGGCGTTGGACATCAGGATGGGTGGACATCAGTCTGCCCATCCCATAGGGTGGGCAAAGGCAGCAGGCTGCAGACTCCAGGCTGAAGGAGGGGGCGGTGGGGGGGGGGCTCCCACAGAGAGGTCCGGTCCGGTGCGGTGTTCCGCACACCTTTGCAGCCGTCGGGGCTCCTCCCTCCTCCTGCCACACCATCTCTGTGTAAATAAGGTGGTAATGAGGCAATTGTCTGGGCTGTTTAAAACGCATCCTGCTTTTAAAGAACAAGTAATCACAATATAAAAATCACAGCATTTCTAATATGTCAACTAATTTTCCCGTCCTATTTAAAAACACAGATTCACATAATTTATTGATGCACCTCTTTTAATTCCACTCATAAATAAGCAATTGCATCTTCGCTTCCATCTGACAGATCGGAGAGGCTGTGAGAGCCAAGCCTAGCAATCGAGAGTGCTAGCCTTGAGCTGAAGAGCTGAGGGACAGCGCCCAGGCCCAGAGTTCAGGCCCCACAACCAGACCCAAAAAAAAAAAAAAAAGCCTAGCAATCGCCTCTCAGTGCTGGGACGTCAGGACTCGGGTGACTCAGGTGGAGGCTCTGGGACGTCAGGACTCGGGGTGACGGTGGAGGCTCTGGGATGTCAGGACTCGGGGTGACTCAGGTGGAGGCTCTGGGACGTCAGGATTCGGGGTGACAGTGGAGGCTCTGGGACGTCAGGACTCGGGGTGACTCAGGTGGAGGCTCTGGGACGTCAGGACTCGGGTGACTCAGGTGGAGGCTCTGGGACATCAGGACTCGGGGTGACTCAGGTGGAGGCTCTGGGACGTCAGGACTCAGGTGACTCAGGTGGAGGCTCTGGCACGTCAGGACTCGGGGTGACTCAGGTGGAGGCTCTGGGACGTCAGGATTCGGGGTGACTCAGGTGGAGGCTCTGGGACATCAGGACTCGGGGTGACGGTGGAGGCTCTGGGACGTCAGGACTCGGGGTGACTCAGGTGGAGGCTCTGGGATGTGAGGACTCGGGGTGACTCAGGTGGAGGCTCTGGGATGTCAGGACTCGGGGTGACAGTGGAGGCTCTGGGACGTCAGGACTCGGGGTGATGGTGGAGGCTCTGGGACCCTGCGCGCCACGCAGCCCAGCCCGGACGGCCCGGCCCACTCCGGTGTGGGTCACCGGTGTTGGTCAGTGACCACACTGGAAGCGCCCGCCTGAGAGGAGAAGGGGAGAGGACTGAGGTGTCCTCTCGCATGGTTTTTGGCTGGGTCCTTGAAAGTGCAGTAGTACCGCATGGACCGCACAGAACGGCCCCAGTGGACGCTCAGATCCCCTCCAGGACGGAAGCTGGGGGTGTCCCGGGGGTGTCCTTGGCTGGGTCTCAGCAGGGAACTGCTCTCAGCTCGAGAGACCCCCTGCCCGGCCATCCCCAGACTCCAGACGTGAGCCCTCACCCACCAGGCCACACCTCGGCCACACCCGCGCACAGACACAGCAGCACCGTAGACAAGAGAGAGAGGTCTGGAAGAAAGGCAGGACCCAGGGCCTCGGCAGCAGCAGTAGAGTCATGACGGCCAGCCGCGAGGGGGGGACATCAAAGGACGGGGCGGCGGACCGGTTGATGGCTCCTGGCTGACGGCAGAGACAGAGCAGTGAGGGCGGAACCGAAGCCCCAGAGCAGACAAAGTGGGCCTCGTTCACCCGTCCCACGGGGTGGGCGAGGAACAGCAGGGCCGTCCACATGAGTCAGCCTCCAGACTGAGCCCGGGAGAGGCAAGGGTGAGCGCACAGCCAGCGGCGGCAGCAGCAGCGTGGGGCTCAGGGAGCGGTCTGTCCAGACGTCCGGGGACCGGGGACATGGGGACAGAGCAGACCCTGGGGCTCAGGGAGCGGTCTGTCCAGACGTCCGGGGACTGGGGACATGGGGACAGAGCAGACCCTGGGGCTCAGGGAGCAGTCTGTCCAGACGTCTGGGGACTGGGGACATGGGGACAGAGCAGACCCTGCATCGGGGTCCTGGGCACCATCTCAGAAGCGAGTGGACACTGCCTGCACGAAGCCATGGTGGCCACATCCTAGGTTGCAAATATGCCATGGAAATGCCTGGCTGGCCGGTAAATCCCACAGAGGCTGAGGGATCTCCCCACACTAAGAGGCCAGAGATGCAGGACAGGCCAGAGGACACCACTGACACACAGCTCTCCACTCAGGCTTCAGGAGCCAAGCCTGTGCCAGTGCATCAGTGCCAAACTCAGTGCAGCACCCAGCACAGCACCAAGAATACAGCACCCAACCCAGCATCCAGCACAGCACCAAGAGCACAGCACCCAGCGCAGCACCCAACACAGCACCCAGCACAGCACCAAGAGCACAGCAGCCAATGCAGCACCCAGTGCAGCATCAAGAGTGCAGCACCCAGCACACCACCCAGTGCAGCATCAAGAGCGCAGCACCCAACATAGCACCCAGCGCAGCACCAAGAGCACAGCACCCAGCACACCACCCAGCACAGTAGCTAATGCAGCACCTCGCACATCACCCAGCACACCACCCAGCGCAGCACCAAGAGCACAGCACCCAACACAGCACCCAGCGAAGCAGCTGGCACAGAGGCTACTCCTAAGCACCTGAAGACAGGCCAGGAGGCCAGGGACAACCTGTTCCACACACTGAGAGGCACTGGGGGGGGGAGGGGGGGTCCAGGCCAGCACATTCCAGGCTGCCTCAGGACAGAACCAAGAACCCAGCAGGGAGGGAGGAGCACCGAGCCCCTCCAGGCTGTGAGAGCCAGGGTGCAGAAGGCAGGATGGCTGGCCTGGGTGAGACCAGACAGCGGGTGTGGAACAAGCAGAGCAGCCCTTAAAGGTGGTGATGGGCAGGGAGGGGCCGGGGAGGGCCCTGGTGCCCCAGGCTCCCCTGAAAGGCATCCAGTACTCACAAACACCACTCTCCAGGTCTCTGGGGCAACTAACTGGAGGGGGCTGCCTGGGTGTGGTGTCTGGGTGAGGTGTCTGGGTGAGGATGTCTGGGTGGGGTGACTGGGTGAGGTGTCTGGGTGAAGTGTCTGGATGAGGTGTCTGGGTGGATGTCTGGGTGAGGTGTCTGGGTCAGGTGTCTGGGTGAGGTGTCTGGGTGAGGTGTCTGGGTGGGGTATCTGGGTGAGGTGACTGGGTGGGGTGTCTGGGTCAGGTGTCTAGGTGAGGTGCCTGGGTGGGGTGTCTGGGTGAGGTGTCTGGGTGGGGTGTCTGGGTGGGGTGTCTGGGTGGGGTGTCTGGGTGGGGTGTCTGGGTGGGGTGTCTGGGTGGGATGTCTGGGTGGGGTGTCTGGGTGGGATGTCTGGGTGGGGTGTCTGGGTGAGGTGACTGGGTGAGGGGTCTGGGTGAAGTGTCTGGATGAGGTGTCTGGGTGGATGTCTGGGTGAGGTGTCTGGGTGAGGTGTCTGGGTGGGTTGGAGTGTCTGGGTGGGGTGTCTGGTTGGGGTGTATGGGTGAGGTGTCTGGGTGGGATGATTGGGTGGGTTGTCTGGGTGGGGTGTCTGGCTGAGGTGTTTGGGTGAGGTGTCTGGGTGGGTGTCTGGGTGGGTTGGAGTGTCTGGGTGGGGTGTCTGGGTGGGGTGTCTGGGTGGGGTGTCTGGGTGGGGTGTCTGGGTGAGGAGTCTGGGTGGGGTGTCTGGGTGAGGTGTCTGGGTGAGGTGTCTGGGTGGGTTGGAGTGTCTGGGTGGGGTGTCTGGGTAGGGTGTCTGGGTGGGGTGTCTGGGTGGGGTGTCTGGGTGGGTTGGAGTGTCTGGGTGGGGTGTCTGGGTAGGGTGTCTGGGTGGGGTGTCTGGGTGGGGTGTCTAGGTGGGGTGTCTGGGTGGGGTATCTGGGTGAGGTGTCTGGGTGGAGTATCTGGGTGAGGTGTCTGGGTGGGGTGTCTGAGTGGGGTGTCTGGGTGGGGTATCTGGGTGGGGTGTCTGGGAGGGGTGTCAGGGTGGGGTGTCTGGGTAAGGTGTCTGGGTGGGGTGTCTGGGTGGGGTGTCTGGGTGAGGTGTCTGGGTGAGGTGTCTGGGTGGGTTGGAGTGTCTGGGTGGGGTGTCTGGGTAGGGTGTCTGGGTGGGGTGTCTGAGGTGAGGTGTCTGGGTGAGGTGTCTGGGTGGGGTATCTGGGTGAGGTGTCTGGGTGGGGTGTCTGGGTGGGGTGTCTGGGTAGGGTGTCCGGGTGAGGTGTCCGGGTGGGGTGCCTGGGTGGGGTGTCTGGGAGGGGTGTCTGGGTGGGGTGTCTGGGTGGGGTGTCTGGGAGGGGTGTCTGGGTGGGGTGTCTGGGTGGGGTGCCTGGGTGGGGTGTCTGGGAGGGGTGTCTGGGTGGGGTGTCTGGGTAGGGTGTCTGGGTGGGGCGTCTGAGGTGAGGTGTCTGGGTGAGGTGTATCTGGGTGAGGTGTCTGGGTGGAGTATCTGGGTAGGGTGTCTGGGTGGGGTGTCTGGGTGGGGTGTCTGGGTGGGGTGTCAGGGTGGGGTATCTGGGTGAGGTGTCTGGGTGAAGTGTCTGGGTGGGGTGTCTGGGTGAGGTGTCTGGGTGGGGTGTCTGGGTGGGGTGTCTGGGTAGGGTGTCCGGGTGAGGTGTCCGGGTGGGGTGCCTGGGTGGGGTGTCTGGGAGGGGTGTCTGGGTGGGGTGTCTGGGTGGGGTGTCTGGGTGAGGATGTCTGGGTGGGGTGTCTGGGTGGGGTGTCTGGGAGGGGTGTCTGGGTGGGGTGTCTGGGTGGGGTGTCTGGGTGGGGTGTCTGGGTGGGGTGTCTGGGTGAGGGTGTCTGGGTGGGGTGTCTGGGTTAGGTGTCTGGGTGGGGTATCTGGGTGGGGTGTCTGGGTGGGGTGTCTGGGTGGGGTGTCTGGGTCAGGTGTCTGGGTGAGATATCTGGGTGAGATGTCTGGGTGGATGTCTGGGTGAGGTGTCTGGGTGAGGTGTCTGGGTGGGGTGTCTGGGTGGGGTGTCTGGGTGGGGTGTCTGGGTGAGGATGTCTGGGTGGGCTGTCTGGGTGAGGATGTCTGGGTGGGCTGTCTGGGTGGATGTCTGGGTGAGGGGTCTGGGTGGGGTGTCTGGGAGGGGTGTCTGGGTGGGGTGTCTGGGTGGGGTGTCTGGGTGAGGATGTCTGGGTGGGGTGTCTGGGTGGGGTGTCTGGGAGGGGTGTCTGGGTGGGGTGTCTGGGTGAGGATGTCTGGGTGGGGTGTCTGGGTGGGGTGTCTGGGTGAGGATGTCTGGGTGGGGTGTCTGGGAGGGGTGTCTGGGTGGGGTGTCTGGGTGGGGTGTCTGGGTGAGGTGTCTGGGAGGGGTGTCTGGGTGGGGTGTCTAGGTGGGGTATCTGGGTGGGGTGTCTGGGTGGGGTGTCTGGGTCAGGTGTCTGGGTGAGATATCTGGGTGTGGTGTCTGGGTGGATGTCTGGGTGAGGTGTCTGGTGAGGTGTCTGGGTGGGGTGTCTGGGTGAGGTGTCTGGGTGAGGTGTCTGGGTGGGGTGTCTGGGTGGGTTGGAGTGTCTGGGTGGGGTGTCTGGGTGAGGTGTCTGGGTGAGGTGTCTGGGTGGGTGTCTGGGTGGGTTGGAGTGTCTGGGTGGGTGTCTGGGTAGGGTGTCTGGGAGGGATGTCTGGGGGGGGTGTCTGGGTGGGGTGTCTGGGTGGGGTGTCTGGGTGGGGTGTCTGGGTGAGGATGTCTGGGTGGGGTGTCTGGGTTAGGTGTCTGGGTGGGGTATCTGGGTGGGGTGTCTGGGTGGGGTGTCTGGGTGAGATATCTGGGTGAGGTGTCTGGGTGGATGTCTGGGTGAGGTGTCTGGGTGAGGTGTCTGGGTGGGGTGTCTGGGTGGGGTGTCTGGGAGGGGTGTCTGGGTGAGGTATCTGGGTGGGGTGTCTGGGTGAGGTGTCTGGGTGAAGTGTCTGGATGAGGTGTCTGGGTGAGGTATCTGGATGAGGTGTCTGGGTGAGGTATCTGGGTGAGGTGTCTGGGTGGGGTGTCTGGGTGAGGTGTCTGGGTGAGGTGTCTGGGTGAGGTGTCTGGGTGGGGTGTCTGGGTGAGGTGTCTGGGTGAGGTGTCTGGGTGAGGTGTCTGGGTGGGGTGCCTGGGTGAGGTGTCTGGGTGGGGTGTCTGGGTGAGGTGTCTGGGTGGATGTCTGGGTGAGGTGTCTGGGTGAGGTGCCTGGGTGGGGTGTCTGGGTGAGGTGTCTGGGTGGATGTCTGGGTCAGGTGTCTGGGTGAGGTGCCTGGGTGGGGTGTCTGGGTGAGGTGTCTGGGTGGGGTGTCTGGGTGGGGTGTCTGGGTGGGGTGTCTGGGTGGGATGTCTGGGTGGGGTATCTGGGTGGGGTGTCTTGGTTGGATGTGTAGGTGAGATGTCTGGGTGGGGTGTCTATGTAGGGTTTCTGGGTGGGGTGTCTGGGTGGGATGTCTTGGTGGGTTGGGGGTCTGGGTGGGGTGTCTAGGGGTGGCAGAGCTTTATGGGTGGGTTAGCCCCCCTGCAGGGCTGGCTTGGGGTCCGGGGCTCTCTGTGGGGAGACGGCAGAATCGCAAGTTCCTGCAGGTTCCTCTGGAGAAAGCCAGGGCCAAGCCCTGCTCCTGCCTGGTTGCGCCCCGAGTGGCCCTGGGCTGGGGTCTGTCTGGAGGGGCTGGCGGGGGCTGGGAGACAGCACAGCTTCTTCCTGTGTCTGCCTCTGGGGAGGCGGAGGGATGGCTGGTGGTGTCCTGCATGCTGGGCGTCCAGAGACAGCCCCGGACAGCTGCCCGGCCACCCCTCCCCAGCCCTAAGCCAGGCCCGGATGTTGACACCCCAGCCCAGAGGGCATTGCTAACTGGGAACCATAAGCAATCACTCCTGTACCAGAATGCCCTTGTAATTAGTGGTTCTAGAACATCAATAAATTGAAACATGCAATTTGTCAGAATCCAGGCTTGCTCTGACATTGAGGGCGTATCTCAGAGCTCGACTCACGGGAAAGCTGCGTGGGAATGACAGCTTCACACCCAGAGTTCAGCCCAAATCGGGGAAGGGGCATCTGAGGCCCAGCCCCTTCCCAAGCGGTGTGTCCCCGGCCGTGTCACCACAGGGACCCCACACAGGCGTCTCGCCTGCACCCAAGTGCACTCTGGGAGGCAGTGAGCCTGGACGGGGTTTCCCGAGCATTCTATCTGCCCCAGCAGCAGCACAAACCAAACGGGAAAGGCTGGATGTGCAAATATGTGCAGGGAAGTGCTCATACCAGCGCTAGAGCTCTGGGGCCCTGAAGGGCTGGCAGCATCTTGGGGCCAACCCGAGAAGAGCCTGGGCCCCTGGCTGCCCACCCATCCGCCCATGCCCGGCGGGGGGGGCGGGGCAGAGAACTGGGGGGCGCAGAGGGTGACACGGGGAAGCCGCGTCTTAAGTGAGGCCTGTGTTAGAACGTCCATCGGAGAAGCAGCTCAAATCCAGAGACCGCAGGTAAGAGCTCTTACTTTAAAGAGAGCCACTCTGAGTTTAGGTATTTACTTAATTTTAAGTGAGGCTCCTCGAATCCCTAAATCAACAGTGGGACGATGGGAGGATGAAAAGCTGGAAGGCGGCAGGTCCTAGGCAGCGGCCTTGAAAGGGCGGTGGCCTGGCGCCACCTGCAGGGCTGAGGTGGCAGTGCGGGGCCTGCAGCTCCCAGGACTCACTGAAGGCCAGAGCGGGCAGGGTACCCCACTGGAGACACACCGATGCCCCCCCAGCCTGAGCAGTCCCCCCTCGACCCTCATGTCCACCAGCCCTTCCCCAGGGCCCATGCCTCCGGGGATGGCAGACATGGCTTTTCCCCTGATCTTGGGGAGGGGGGGGGTCCTCAGATCACCTGGGATTTAGGCTCAGCCCACCATCAGTGCCCCCCCACCCCCGCTCAAGCGTGTACCCCACACTTCACCCCAACCAGGAGCAGGGACGCAGCTATCCCAAGCCGGGAGCCCCTGGCCTCATAAAGGCACCAAGGCTTCGATCTTACAGGCCCTGGGGTCACTGCCGCTCCCAAACCACACAGGGGAAATCTTCCCCCGTCCATTTTCCAAACCTGATTGTCAGCCCTTGTTTTCTCATCTACAATCTATTTTAGCAAGGAGTCCTTCATGTCCTCCTGAGAAAGCTCGTCAGCCTGAGGTATCAGCTCCACGAGGAGCCTGCTCTCCACCACCTCCAGGGGTGAGAAGATGCTGGTCCCAGGAGATGGCAGGCCTCACAGGCCCCGCCACCCACCCTCCCTCCTCCACCTGCTCCTCCACCCAGCCAGCCCCTGCCTTCCTCCTCCCATCATTCCACCTGCTCCTCCACCCACCCAGCCCCTGCCTTCCTCCTCCCATCATTCCACCCTCTCTCCTCCACCTGCTCCTCCACCCACCCAGCCCCTGCCTTCCTCCTCCCATCATTCCACCTGCTCCTCCACCCACCCAGCCCCTGCCTTCCTCCTCCCATCATTCCACCCTCCCTCCTCCACCTGCTCCTCCACCCACCCAGCCCCTGCCTTCCTCCTCCCATCATTCCACCCTCCCTCCTCCACCTGCTCCTCCACCCACCCAGCCCCTGCCTTCCTCCTCCCATCATTCCACCCTCCCTCCTCCACCCACCCAGCCCCTGCCTTCCTCCTCCCATCATTCTACCCTCCCTCCTCCCACCTGCCCCTCCATCCACTCATCCACCTCCACCTGTCCTGTTCCTCTATCCTCCATTCTTCCATCTCTCAACTAACCCCTCTATCCAGCCTCTACCCCTCCACAAATCCATCCTGCCACTTCTCTGTCCCTCACGCTCCTCTTTCTCCACCAATCCCTCCCTCCATCCATCCACCCAGACATCGCTGTGCCCACCTGACTCCGTCCCTCCACTCATCCACCCATCCACCTACACGTGCAATGTTTTTGTGAAGACACAAATAGAGCCCTGCTGACCCTGAGAAGCACCCTAGCAGGGCCTGGTGTGGAATGTGATGCCAAAAGTTCAGAAAACCAAGGAAGTGCATTCAAGGCTCATCAAAATATGAAAGCTAGGTGCCTCAAAGTTCCCTGTCCCTGAGACCACAAGCGGCTAGAGGATGGTGGCGGTGCAGCCATGTGCCCGTCCAGGAGCCGCTCAGGAGCCCGTCCCCAGCCCTGTCCCGGTCTGTCACCCTGCCCCCCCCCCCCGCCATGTGCCCATCCCGGAGCCACTCGGGAGCTCTGTCCCCATCCCTGTCCCCGCCCCCCCCCCACATCCACCTCCCCCCCCCCCCGCATCCACCTCCCCTCCTCCCCCGCATCCACCTCCCCCGCAGCCCAGGGTCTGCGCAGAGAACACACGTCTCCCACAGGTCTCTGTAGCTGTGTTTGGCGGCCCAGCAGACTGACTGACTTCAGTAGGTAACTCTCCAGAGGCCACAGAGCAGCGGCCAGTGTGCCCCTGTCCCTTGCTGGGAAAATGCACGCAGGGCCAGTGGGCCACCGCCCCCCTCGCCACCTCATTACAGGACAGGGAGTGGGAGCTCACGCAGGCCGGGAGCCCAGCATGGCCTGGGGCCTCGCACCACCTCCCGATATCCACCCTTCAGGGGGCAGGTCTCACCCAGCAGCCCCGGGCCACGCGCATGGGCCCTGGGGCGGGGAGCAGGGCTGGGGCCAGGACCGAGTCCTGTGGGCCAGTGGGCCTCACCCCTGCCCCTCCACACACACACCCCCACCCCGCCCCACCCCTCCCGTGCCTGGCCACCCAGCTGGTGCCGACGGCAGTTAGCCCCGGCCGGTGCGTCCGGGGAAAGAACGCACCCATATACCACATGACACACCCCTGCCCACCTGCGCCCCACAACCTTCCCGAGACTGGGCACAGGTGGGGCTCCTATGGGGACCCCTCCCTACAACATGGGATCACCCCGCTCATGCCAGCCTCGGTCACCCCAGGGCCCATGCTGGGCCTCAGTCACCCCAGTGCCCACGTCGGGCCTCGGTCACCCAGCCCATGCCAGCCTCGGTCACCCCAGGGCCCATTCTGGGTCTCAGTCACCCCAGTGCCCACGTCGGGCCTCAGTCACCCAGCCCATGCCAGCCTCGGTCACCCCAGGGCCCATGCTGGGCCTCAGTCACCCCGCTCATGCCAGCCTCGGTCACCCCACTCATGCCAGGCCTCGGTCACCCCACTCATGCCAGGCCTCGGTCACCCCAGTGCCCATGCCGGGCCTCAGTCACCCCGTCCACGCCGGGCCTTGGTCACCCCAGGGCCCATGCCGGGCCTCAGTCACCCCGCCCACGCCAGCCTCGGTCACCCCGTCCACGCCGGGCCTCGGTCACCCCGTCCACGCCGGGCCTCGGTCACCCCGTCCACGCCGGGCCTCGGTCACCCCAGTGCCCATGCCAGGCCTTGGTCACCCCAGTGCCCATGCCAGCCTCGGTCACCCCACCCACGCCAGCCTCGGTCAGCCCAGGGCCCACGCCAGGCCTCGGTCACCCCACCCACGCCAGCCTCGGTCACCCCAGGGCCCACGCCGGGCCTCAGCCACCCCACCCACGCCAGCCTCGGTCAGCCCAGGGCCCACGCTGGGCCTCGGTCACCCCACCCACGCCAGCCTCGGTCACCCCAGGGCCCACGCTGGGCCTCGGTCACCCCAGGGCCCACGCCGGGCCTCAGTCACCCCAGGGCCCATGCCGGGCCTCGGTCACACCAGTGCCCACGCCGGGCCTCGGTCACCCCAGGGCCCACGCTGGGCCTCGGTCACCCCAGTACCCACGCCGGGCCTCGGTCACCCCAGGGCCCATGCCGGGCCTCGGTCACCCAGCCACCCCACCCACGCCGCCCTGCACCAGGCCCCAGTGATCCCGGGATACGGCGTCACCTGCCCAGCCACTCTCGTCCTCGAAGGGCTCTGCACCCACCCGCGGGCGTCTCCCTGTCCCCACCCTCGGGCGTCTCCCCATCCCCACTGGCCTGTCCCCATGAAGCCATCCTTCCACAGCTGCCACAGGACCCTAGGGCCACGAGCCCGCCTGGCTCCAAAGGGCCAGCCCCTGGCCCATCCCAGGGCTGGGACACAGAGAGGGGGAGCCTGGGCTCCCCAGACCCAGACCTGCCCCCCCAAGCCTGGCCAAGGAGCCCAGGCCGCCAGTCGCCCCCCCGCCTGCCAGGGAGGCTCCCCACAGTGCGTGTCCCCGGCTTCTCAGGAAATCCTGGGCCCGCGGCTCCCCTCCCTCCTGCCCCAGCCAGGCCCTCCCTGGGCGCAGCCTCAGCCAGGCCCCGAGGAGAAAGCGCACGGGAGGCTAGCTGTGCCCTCAAGGTTCCACACAGCCCCGTTCACCGCCCACTGGCAGCCGTTTGAGTCTCCTGTGGGTCCGAACTTTTTTTGTTTTCCTGTTTGTTAAGAGACTCCGTTCCGCACACAGCAACACGCGTGGGCACGAACACATGTTCTCTCTGACCCTGCTGCGCCCGCCAGGCGCCCGGCCCTCCTCACGAGGGCCCTGGGCCGAGCCGCAGGGGGACCCGGTACCTTGTCTCCTCCCCGTCCGTGATCACACCTGCCACCATGCTGTGCCGGCCAGGCGCGGCTGCAGCCACATCTCACAACTCACACCCAGGAGGCTCCCAGGGAACGGGGTCCTGCCAAACCACGCAGCTCCTCTGCCCGCCAAGCCAAGGGAGTGGCGAGCGGGTGAAGGCTGAGAGCCACGGGACTGCCGAAAGCTATCCAGGGCAGGCACAGGGCTCAGAGCGTGGGGGGGCAGGAGCGAGCCCAGGACCCTGAGGGAACCAGCAAAGCCCAGTTCAAAGGCGTAGTGGGACTGGCAACGTCTGCCAATCATGAAAGGAGCAGAGGGCGCGTGGGCGACTCGGGCCCCTGCGGCAGGCCTGGTGTGGCTGGAGTGGACCGTCCAGCCAAGAGCCGCGCAGACTCCACAGCAGCGGACAGGCCCCAGGTTCAGGCAGAAAATACAGCTTCAGAGTTTAATAAATCGAAAACAAAACTTTAAGCCCCAGCCTCCCGGGTAGACTTTTCTGGGAATTAGTTTCTAAGATAAATTGTTTTAGAATTGCCTGGCCAACTCTTCTAAGCCCCAGTGTTTTTCTGATTAGACATTTTCATCTAAATGGTCCAGACCTCTGAATGCTGCCTCAATCCTGGCTGTATTGACAACTGCCAGGGCCTGTGGTTTATGGGGAAAATATGAGTTCCCTGCCAATGGCTTTGCTCAGCGAAATGAGGTGAGGCCGCTGGGTGGGGAAGTCCGGCTTGTCTCCTGGCTTTTGTCCTCAGCAGGGCCGAGGGGCAGGTGGCCCAGGTATGATCCTGGTGAGGGAGGGCCCCTGGGCGTCCAGGGAAGGCCCCCTCACTGTGGAGATGTAGAGGGCCAGGGACCACAACCACAGGTGGACTCCAGAGCTCATGTCCACCACAGGCCTCCTGTACACACGAGCCACTCACCACCCCAGGGGGCCAAGCCTGGAAGGCCATGTGGGAAACACCGCACTGGGGATGTACCACCAGGCTTCTGTGCTCCGACCAGCGTCTGAGAGCATAACTCCTTGGGAAGAGAAGACAAACTGAGAAACATGCTCTCCTGCCCGGCTCACAGACGGACTCAGACACACAGTGCAGCCAAAGCAAGACGTTGGTGATTAGTGGTAGCCTTGCAAGCTCAGACCTCCACAGACAGAGACACACAGAGCAGTGACCGCACGCACTTCATCCTGCTGACGGGCAAGCCGCTCGGGGTCCCGGAGGGCCCAGTCCTGCAGGGGCCGCCTGAGCCTCCGATTGCTGCTGGGTAACGGAACACCTGCGCTTCCCAGCACTCCCTGGATCTCAGTGGCGGGCATCAGCTGCCTTGCCCTCCTTGGCCCTCTGGGGGAGAGGCCTCTGCTTCTCTGGGTGCTCCTGGCACTGATTTTCACTTCCTGGTGTGGTCCTGCCCACCCCCCCTCCCTTGGCCCTTTTCTAATGTCCTGTTTGCTTAGGTTGCCACAATGAACTCAGGGTCAGGTCAGACGCCTAGCTTTGGAAATGGACCAATCGTTACTGCTGACTCCAACCACCAACACTGTGATGCGTGAAGAAGAGTGTGCCTGTGGCGTCTGCCCAGACAGACCCTGGGGGTCACACCTCAGGGCAGCGGGGGCGGGGGCGGAGGGGGCCACACCCCAGGCTGACCGGCGTGAAGCCCGATCAGCTTCCCAGGGTGGCAAGCGGACGGCCTGCCTCTCAGGGAGAGCCAGCCTGGCTCCTGGGCCTGCGGACTGAGGGGTGTGCTCCGGGTCCCTACTAGTGTGCCCCCCCTTCCACGCTCGCAGGGGCCACAGGCGTGCCACATGAGGATGTCAGCAACCTCCCTTCCCCCTCCAAGGGACGGCCAGACACCCACAGGGGCCGCCTGCGCCTCTCATGGCCGCACTCCATCCTGCCTGCTGCAGGGGCAGGGCTGATTGTTGGCTTGGGGCTCCTGTTGAGATGGTCTCACTAGACGGCCAGGCTAGTTTTGAACTGGGAATCCTCCTACCTCAGCCTCCACAGGGCCCTGAGTTCAAACCCCAGTGCTATCAAATAAATAAATGACAACCCACATGCCCAGTCCCGCCGGAGGTCGGGCTGTGGCTGTCATGGGGAGGCCGGCAGCTGGGGACCGGCCCCCAACGCCCTGTCTGCATGCGGGCACTATGAGTGGTGCTGGCTGCACCCCACACCAAGCTCCAGGGAGAGCCTGAACTTTGGGAAAACCAGAAGTCCGTGGAAATAAGAATATGTGGTTCTGAAATAACGCATCCCATTTCAAAGTATGGACACCCAACGAAAGCCATCTACTTCGCTTCTGCTCTTCCCCAGTTCCCCGGGGCACGGGATGCCCGTGATCCTCACTGGCTGAGCGCGAGCCCCTCCCACACCTCCCGCCCAGGACGCCCCGCCATTCCCTCAAACTGCAGGACGATGGCAGGCCTAGAGAGCGGGATCAAGTGTCATTTAGTCGGGCAAAGAATGAATGGCTTCTCCACAGCCCCCGACGCAGCAGGAGACAGCCAGCTTCCTCCATGGTCATGTCTCACCTGAGTGGCGGGGCTAGGTCCCTGGCCCTCCCGGACAGTCCACCCTGCCCACAGACCTCAGCACATGCAGTGGAGAGTCAGGGAGAAGGGCCTCCAAGCGCAGCTGGGCTCTGCCTTGCCACAGCTAGCTGGGTGCTGCCAGAGGGGCTGTGTCTCTCCAACTCTGCACCGAGGGGCAGGACCACGGTGGGGGGAGAAGGCCTTGGAGGCCTAGGGGCTTTTGGACACCCCCTGTCCCACAGCTCCACCCTCACCCTGGTCAGCAGGGCCCCATCCATGGGAGCCTGTGCCCTCCTGCCTCAGCGGGGCCTCTGGTGGCTGCTGGTTCTTGGCTCTGGACTGTGGAGTATCTGGTGGCCGGGCAACCTGAGGGCTGGTGGTGCCCATGAGGCTTCAGGATTGGGGGCCAGCTGGAGCCAAGGAGCCGACTCCTCCCTGCTGCCCCAGGGCTGCGGAGACATTGTCCAGGGGGATCAGAGTCCAAGGACAAGAACGGCAGTTAGTTAAGACATCGCCTGAGGTGATCCAGACACGGGAGGCCAGAGCCCGGATCCTGATCAAATAAGCACAAGGGTGGGAAGTCAACAGGCGTGGCTCCCTCCACCGCCCTGCAAATGCAGAAAGCAGGTCTCAGGCGCACCAGAGCGCGGCCACAGGCCATCAGTTGCCCCGAACAGCTGGAGTCTCTGTCCAAGGCAGAGACTTGAGTGTCCTGGCTGCAGTTAGCAATGAGTGCACAGTTTTGGGAACTGATCACCCAGCCACAAACACCAACCCCACCACATTACCATCACCCAGCCACAAACACCAACCCCACCACGTTACCATCACCCAGCCACAAACACCAACCCCGCCACGTTACCATCACCCAGCCACAAACACCAACCCCGCCACATTACCATCACCCAGCCACAAACACCAGCCCCGCCACGTTACCATCACCCAGCCACAAACACCAACCCCGCCACGTTACCATCACCCAGCCACAAACACCAACCCCGCCACGTTACCATCACCCAGCCACAAACACCAACCCCGCCACGTTACCATCACCCAGCCACAAACACCAACCCCACCACGTTACCATCACCCAGCCACAAACACCAACCCCGCCACGTTACCATCACCCAGCCACAAACACCAACCCCACCACATTACCATCACCCAGCCACAAACACCAACCCAGCCACGTTACCATCACCCAGCCACAAACACCAACCCCGCCACGTTACCATCACCCAGCCACAAACACCAACCCCGCCACATTACCATCACCCACCCACAAACACCAACCCCACCACGTTACCATCACCCAGCCACAAACACCAACCCCGCCATGTTACCATCACCCACCCAGCCACAAACACCAACCCCGCCACGTTACCATCACCCAGCCACAAACACCAACCCCGCCACGTTACCATCACCCAGCCACAAACACCAACCCCGCCACGTTACCATCACCCACCCAGCCACAAACACCAACCCCACCACGTTACCATCACCCAGCCACAAACACCAGCCCTGCCACATTACCATCACCCAGCCACAAACACCAACCCCGCCACGTTACCATCACCCAGCCACAAACACCAACCCCACCACATTACCATCACCCAGCCACAAACACCAACCCAGCCACGTTACCATCACCCAGCCACAAACACCAACCCCGCCACGTTACCATCACCCAGCCACAAACACCAACCCCGCCACGTTACCATCACCCACCCACAAACACCAACCCCACCACGTTACCATCACCCAGCCACAAACACCAACCCCGCCATGTTACCATCACCCACCCAGCCACAAACACCAACCCCGCCACGTTACCATCACCCAGCCACAAACACCAACCCCGCCACGTTACCATCACCCACCCAGCCACAAACACCAACCCCGCCACGTTACCATCACCCAGCCACAAACACCAACCCCACCACATTACCATCACCCAGCCACAAACACCAACCCCGCCACGTTACCATCACCCAGCCACAAACACCAACCCCGCCACGTTACCATCACCCAGCCACAAACACCAACCCTGCCACATTACCATCACCCAGCCACAAACACCAACCCTGCCACGTTACCATCACCCAGCCACAAACAAACACCAACCCCGCCACGTTACCATCACCCACCCACAAACACCAACCCCACCACGTTACCATCACCCAGCCACAAACACCAACCCCGCCATGTTACCATCACCCACCCAGCCACAAACACCAACCCCGCCACGTTACCATCACCCAGCCACAAACACCAACCCCGCCACGTTACCATCACCCACCCAGCCACAAACACCAACCCCGCCACGTTACCATCACCCAGCCACAAACACCAACCCCGCCACGTTACCATCACCCAGCCACAAACACCAGCCCTGCCACATTCGTTACCTGGACCAGGGAAGCTGTCTGCCTGTGAAATGTATTTCTCTGCATGGTTAGAGGAGAAAGACCAGGTCTGTCTTGTAATTCATCCCATCTCAGTGCCCAAAATAGAGCCTGGTACCTAAGACAGAGAGATTCTCCAAATAGTCAGTGGTTTGGTAGATGGGTATGTTATGGGTAAGTAAGAGGATGGCTGGATGGATGGATAATTGATGGGAGTGAGTAGGTGGACAGATGATGGCTGCAGGATAAATAAGGAAGTGGATGAATGGTTAGATAATGTACAGTGGGTGGGTGAATAGAGAGGTGAGTGGGTAGATGGATGGATGGTAAATGTGTAAGGGGGGATGGATGGATGGATGGATGGGTAGTGAATGAATGGGTGGATGACGTACAGGTCAATGATGGATATATGGAGAGTGGGTGGGTAGATAGATGGTAAGTCCTAGGTGGATGGGTAGATGATCAATGGATGGATGATGATGGGTGGGTGGGTGGGTGGGTGTAGGATGAATGGATGTATATATGGACAATGGATGGATGGATGGATGGGTAGATGGGTCATGGTCACACCACTTTGGCAGGGTGGCAGGCAGAGGAGCACCTGCCATGGGCGGCAGGCTACTGATATCACTGCTACCTGCCGAGCACTTCCACTGACCCAGAAAGCATGAACGGGCCAGGATGGAGAAACACCTGTCCTGTGGCAGGACCCTGGCTGCAAATGGAGAGACTGCAAATGAGTTGGGATTTGGCACACCTCATTTGCCTACATATTGTTAGAAACTTCCACACTACTGTGGACGTAACTGCCTGGGAAGGAGCAGATGGCCTCAATCTACAGAACCGTGAATCACAGCCCGGTATTGGAGGCACACACAAACCAAGGAAGGGAATTGGAAATAAATCAGTGGTGCCCAGGCATAAGTGCAAGAGAGCTGGATCAGATGCAGTGATAATGAACCTGGTGTGGCATCGCTCTGCAGTCTGCTGTAAACACAGCTAGAAGACCCTCAGGAAGGCCTGTCACACGAAGGGACCAGGGCTAGGAATACCTCAGGAAGGCCTGTCACACAAAGGGACCAGGGCTAGGAATACCTCAGGAAGGCCTGTCACACGAAGGGACCAGGGCTAGGAATACCTCAGGAAGGCCTGTCACACGAAGGGACCAGGACTAGGAATACCTCAGGAAACCTGTCACACGAAGGGACCAGGGCTAGGAATACCTCAGGAAGCCTGTCACATGAAGGGACCAGGACTAGGAATACCTCAGGAAGCCTGTCACACGAAGGGACCAGGGCTAGGAATACCTCAGGAAGCCTGTCACATGAAGGGACCAGAGCTAGGAATACCTCAGGAAGCCTGTCACATGAAGGGACCAGGGCTAGGCATACCTCAGGCAGACCTGTCACACAAAGGGACCAGAACTAGGAATACCTCAGGAAGCCTGTCACACGAAGGGACCAGGGCTAGGAATACCTCAGGAAGGCCTGTCACACAAAGGGACCAGGGCTAGGAATACCTCAGGAAGGCCTGTCACACGAAGGGACCAGAACTAGGAATACCTCAGGAAGGCCTGTCACACGAAGGGACCAGGGCTAGGAATACCTCAGGAAGGCCTGTCACACGAAGGGACCAGGACTAGGAATACCTCAGGAAGGCCTGTCACACGAAGGGACCAGGGCTAGGAATACCTCAGGAAGCCTGTCATACAAAGGGACCAGAGCTAGGCATACCTCAGGAAGCCTGTAACACAAAGGGACCAGGGCTAGGAATACCTCAGGAAGCCTGTCACACGAAGGGACCAGGGCTAGGAATACCTCAGGAAGGCCTGTCACACGAAGGGACCAGGGCTAGGAATACCTCAGGAAGCCTGTCACACGAAGGGACCAGGGCTAGGAATACCTCAGGAAGCCTGTCACATGAAGGGACCAGGACTAGGAATACCTCAGGAAGGCCTGTCACACGAAGGGACCAGGACTAGGCATACCTCAGGAAGGCTGTCACACGAAGGGACCAGGGCTAGGAATACCTCAGGAAGGCCTGTCACACGATGGGACCAGGACTAGGCATACCTCAGGAAGGCTGTCACACGAAGGGACCAGGGCTAGGAATACCTCAGGAAGGCCTGTCACACGAAGGGACCAGAACTAGGAATACCTCAGGAAGGCCTGTCACACGAAGGGACCAGGGCTAGGAATACCTCAGGAAGGCCTGTCACACGAAGGGACCAGGACTAGGAATACCTCAGGAAGGCCTGTCACACGAAGGGACCAGGGCTAGGAATACCTCAGGAAGCCTGTCACACGAAGGGACCAGTGCTAGGAATACCTCAGGAAGCCTGTCACACGAAGGGACCAGGGCTAGGAATACCTCAGGAAGGCCTGTCACACGAAGGGACCAGGGCTAGGAATACCTCAGGAAGCCTGTCACATGAAGGGACCAGGGCTAGGAATACCTCAGGAAGCCTGTCACACGAAGGGACCAGGGCTAGGAATACCTCAGGAAGGCCTGTCACATGAAGGGACCAGAGCTAGGAATACCTCAGGAAGGCCTGTCACATGAAGGGACCAGAACTAGGAATACCTCAGGAAGCCTGTCACACGAAGGGACCAGGGCTAGGAATACCTCAGGAAGCCTGTCACACGATGGGACTAGGACTAGGAATACCTCAGGAAGGCCTGTCACACGAAGGGACCAGGACTAGGAATACCTCAGGAAGACCTGTCACACGAAGGGACCAGGACTAGGCATACCTCAGGAAGACCTGTCACACGAAGGGACCAAGGCTAGGAATACCTCAGGAAGCCTGTCACACGAAGGGACCAGAGCTAGGAATACCTCAGGAAGCCTGTCACACGAAGGGACCAGGGCTAGGAATACCTCAGGAAGGCCTGTCACAGGATGGGACCAGAGCTAGGAATACCTCAGGAAGCCTGTCACACGAAGGGACCAGAGCTAGGAATACCTCAGGAAGCCTGTCACATGAAGGGACCAGGGCTAGGAATACCTCAGGAAGGCCTGTCACACGAAGGGACCAGGGCTAGGAATACCTCAGGAAGCCTGTCACATGAAGGGACCAGGGCTAGGAATACCTCAGGAAGGCCTGTCACACGAAGGGACCAGGGCTAGGAATACCTCAGGAAGCCTGTCACATGAAGGGACCAGGGCTAGGAATACCTCAGGAAGGCCTGTCACATGAAGGGACCAGAGCTAGGAATAGCTCAGGAAGGCCTGTCACACAATGGGACCAGGACTAGGAATACCTCAGGAAGGCCTGTCACACGATGGGACCAGGACTAGGTATACCTCAGGAAGGCCTGTCACACGAAGGGACCAGGGCTAGGAATACCTCAGGAAGGCCTGTCACACAATGGGACCAGGACTAGGAATACCTCAGGAAGGCCTGTCACATGAAGGGACCAGGGCTAGGCATACCTCAGGAAGGCCTGTCACACGATGGTGAAGCAAAACCAGGAAGAATTTTCTTCATCTCATGTGTCAGATAAGCAGGGCTTACTGCATTTAAACCACAGGTCGCAAGGACAGGAGGACACCATTGCCACCCCGGGGACAGCCCCAGCAAGAAGAGAGTTGGGTGATGCCACCTTCCTCAAGCCTGCCGGAGAAACAAGCCACATCCAGCCCAGCCCAGCCCAGAGACACCCGAAGGGCCTCGTGCAGGGCGCCCTTGGGCCCACAGCCATACTACCTCTGCCACTGTCCCAGGTGAGCTAGCGTGGCTCCTGGGCTCCTGACCGCAGTGAGGCCAAGTCTGGCAGACTGGAACCTGTGCTGTCCCACCAGGGAACATGGCTCCACACCAGGCACTGTGCAAACTCACCAGCTGAGCGAGTCCTCCTCCTCCCCAGGTGCCTCTGCGGGAGACACTGCACAGGCTGCAGCCCTGGGGGGAGGCCGCTCCCCCGTTCATGAGCTCCCGGTGGGGGTCTGGATTCTCCCCCAGAGCAGCAGAACCAAGCTTAAAGGACAACAGAGACCTTCCTCCAATTGTGTGTAGAAGCTGAACCTGAGGCCCATCTGCCCACAAACCAGGCTGTGAGCCACGGGGAGCTCAGTGCTCTAGCTGCTCTCCTTGAGGGCGTCCCCTACAGGCCTGGAAAACCACACCCTCCATACTGCAGCCCAGACCCCACTGTGGGCGGGGGACGGCGGGGGCCGGGCAGGGGCAACACCCACGGAGGTAGGTCAGTGGGAGAGGAAACGCAGCAGCAGTGTAGGAAAGGCGGGTGGTGAAGGCCGGATGGGTGTGACACAGAGCCACAGGAGCTGCCCGTGCAGCGTCCAAAACACAGGCCAGCGTCACAGATGCGGGACAGATGGGAACTGGTCTACAGAGCCGCCGACAACATGGCCCATCTGAGGGCCAACACCAGCTCTCGTCCAACAGGGAAGTCAGGCGGGGTGGGTGACAGGCCTGGTGGGTGACAGGCCTGGTGGGTGACAGGCCTGGTGGGTGGGTGACAGGCCTGGTAGGTGGGTGACAGGCCTGGTGGGTGGGTGACAGGCCTGGTGGGTGACAGGACTGTGCAGGCCTGGTCAGGAGCCTGGGCATCAGTGTGTCTCCCATCGGATGGTCCCTCCCCAGCCCTGGGAAGGGGGATGGCTGGGTGCCGTCTCCTCAGTCACCCACCTTTCTGAGCCAGGGTCTCACATACCCCAGACAGCCCAGAGAAATGCATAGAACTGCATTTCTTCCTCAGACTTGGTTTTTGTTTTTTTTTAAGTAGGTTTCACCTCATGTCTGTATCCCCCAAAAGTCATCTAGGTTTGCATGTTTTTAAATGGTATGCTCCACACTCCACTCTGTAGAATGTGACAGAACTCGCAACTCTGTCCAATATTTGTGCAAAAGAGCCACATTTGTAACACTGCATCTCTAAATGCCATGTGTGGTGGGCCTTGTTGCTCCCTAGTATAGGTAAACCACAGCCGCCTGGGCATCCCTGTGGATGGCCGTTGTGAGCAAGAGCATTGTGGACACATGCCACAGCAAGCCACAGAGCAGCACAGCCACAGAGCAGCACGGCCACAGAGCAGCAAGGTCACAGAGCAGCAAGGTCACAGAGCAGCAAGGTCACAGAGCAGCACAGCCACAGAGCAGCACGGCCACAGAGCAGCAAGGCCACAGAACAGCAAGGCCACAGAGCAGCAAGGTCACAGAGCAGCAGGGCCACAGAGCAGCAAGATCACAGAGCAGCAAGGTCACAGAGCAGCACAGCCACAGAGCAGCACAGCCACAGAGCAGCAAGGCCACAGAGCAGCAAGGCCACAGAGCAGCAAGGTCACAGAGCAGCAAGGCCACAGAGCAGCACAGCCACAGAGCAGCAAGGCCACAGAGCAGCAAGGCCACAGAGCAGCAAGGCCACAGAGCAGCACAGCCACAGAGCAGCACAGCCACAGAGCAGCAAGGTCACAGAGCAGCAAGGCCACAGAGCAGCAAGGCCACAGAGCAGCAAGGTCACAGAGCAGCAAGGCCACAGAGCAGCAAGGCCACAGAGCAGCAAGGCCACAGAGCAGCACAGCCACAGAGCAGCAAGGCCACAGAGCAGCAAGGCCACAGAGCAGCAAGGCCACAGAGCAGCAAGGTCACAGAGCAGCAAGGCCACAGAGCAGCAAGGCCACAGAGCAGCACAGCCACAGAGCAGCACAGCCACAGAGCAGCAAGGCCACAGAGCAGCAAGGTCACAGAGCAGCAAGGCCACAGAGCAGCAAGGCCACAGAGCAGCACAGCCACAGAGCAGCAAGGCCACAGAGCAGCACAGCCACAGAGCAGCAAGGCCACAGAGCAGCACAGCCACAGAGCAGCAAGGTCACAGAGCAGCAAGGCCACAGAGCAGCAAGGCCACAGAGCAGCAAGGCCACAGAGCAGCAAGGTCACAGAGCAGCAAGGCCACAGAGCAGCACAGCCACAGAGCAGCAAGGTCACAGAGCAGCACAGCCACAGAGCAGCAAGGCCACAGAGCAGCACAGCCACAGAGCAGCACAGCCACAGAGCAGCAAGGTCACAGAGCAGCAAGGTCACAGAGCAGCAAGGCCACAGAGCAGCAAGGCCACAGAGCAGCACAGCCACAGAGCAGCAAGGCCACAGAGCAGCACAGCCACAGAGCAGCAAGGCCACAGAGCAGCACAGCCACAGAGCAGCAAGGTCACAGAACAGCAAGGCCACAGAGCAGCAAGGCCACAGAACAGCAAGGTCACAGAGCAGCACAGCCACAGAGCAGCAAGGCCACAGAGCAGCACAGCCACAGAGCAGCAAGGTCACAGAACAGCAAGGCCACAGAGCAGCAAGGCCACAGAGCAGCAAGGCCACAGAGCAGCACAGCCACAGAGCAGCAAGGTCACAGAGCAGCAAGGCCACAGAGCAGCAAGGCCACAGAACAGCAAGGTCACAGAGCAGCACGGCCACAGAGCAGCACAGCCACAGAGCAGCACAGCCACAGAGCAGCACAGCCACAGAGCAGCACAGCCACAGAGCAGCAAGGCCACAGAGCAGCAAGGCCACAGAGCAGCAAGGTCACAGAGCAGCAAGGTCACAGAGCAGCAAGGCCACAGAGCAGCAAGGCCACAGAGCAGCAAGGCCACAGAGCAGCACAGCCACAGAGCAGCACAGCCACAGAGCAGCACAGCCACAGAGCAGCAAGGCCACAGAGCAGCACAGCCACAGAGCAGCACAGCCACAGAGCAGCAAGGCCACAGAGCAGCAAGGCCACAGAGCAGCAAGGTCACAGAGCAGCAAGGCCACAGAGCAGCAAGGCCACAGAGCAGCACAGCCACAGAGCAGCACAGCCACAGAGCAGCAAGGTCACAGAGCAGCAAGGCCACAGAGCAGCACAGCCACAGAGCAGCAAGGTCACAGAGCAGCAAGGCCACAGAGCAGCACAGCCACAGAGCAGCACAGCCACAGAGCAGCAAGGCCACAGAGCACCAAGGCCACAGAGCAGCAAGGCCACAGAGCAGCACAGCCACAGAGCAGCAAGGTCACAGAGCAGCAAGGCCACAGAGCAGCAAGGCCACAGAGCAGCAAGGTCACAGAGCAGCAAGGTCACAGAACAGCAAGGCCACAGAGCAGCAAGGCCACAGAGCAGGAAGGTCACAGAGCAGCAAGGCCACAGAGCAGCAAGGCCACAGAGCAGCAAGGCCACAGAGCAGCAAGGCCACAGAGCAGCACGGCCACAGAGCAGCAAGGTCACAGAGCAGCAAGGTCACAGAGCAGCAAGGCCACAGAGCAGCAAGGCCACAGAGCAGCACAGCCACAGAGCAGCAAGGCCACAGAGCAGCACAGCCACAGAGCAGCAAGGCCACAGAGCAGGAAGGTCACAGAGCAGCACAGCCACAGAGCAGCAAGGCCACAGAGCAGCAAGGCCTCAGAGCAGCAAGGTCACAGAGCAGCAAGGCCACAGAGCAGCAAGGCCACAGAGCAGCAAGGCCACAGAGCAGCACAGCCACAGAGCAGCAAGGTCACAGAGCAGCACAGCCACAGAGCAGCACAGCCACAGAGCAGCACAGCCACAGAGCAGCACAGCCACAGAGCAGCAAGGCCACAGAGCAGCAAGGTCACAGAGCAGCAAGGCCACAGAGCAGCACAGCCACAGAGCAGCAAGGCCACAGAGCAGCAAGGCCACAGAGCAGCACAGCCACAGAGCAGCAAGGTCACAGAGCAGCAAGGTCACAGAGCAGCAAGGTCACAGAGCAGCAAGGCCACAGAGCAGCAAGGTCACAGAGCAGCAAGGCCACAGAGCAGCACAGCCACAGAGCAGCAAGGCCACAGAGCAGCAAGGCCACAGAGCAGCACAGCCACAGAGCAGCACAGCCACAGAGCAGCAAGGCCACAGAGCAGCAAGGCCACAGAGCAGGAAGGTCACAGAGCAGCACAGCCACAGAGCAGCACAGCCACAGAGCAGCAAGGCCACAGAGCAGCACAGCCACAGAGCAGCAAGGTCACAGAGCAGCAAGGCCACAGAGCAGCAAGGCCACAGAGCAGCAAGGCCACAGAGCAGCAAGGCCACAGAGCAGCAAGGTCACAGAGCAGCAAGGCCACAGAGCAGCAAGGCCACAGAGCAGCACAGCCACAGAGCAGCACAGCCACAGAGCAGCAAGGTCACAGAGCAGCAAGGCCACAGAGCAACAAGGCCACAGAGCAGCACAGCCACAGAGCAGCACAGCCACAGAGCAGCACAGCCACAGAGCAGCACAGCCACAGAGCAGCAAGGCCACAGAGCAGCAAGGTCACAGAGCAGCAAGGCCACAGAGCAGCACAGCCACAGAGCAGCAAGGCCACAGAGCAGCAAGGCCACAGAGCAGCACAGCCACAGAGCAGCAAGGCCACAGAGCAGCAAGGCCACAGAGCAGCAAGGTCACAGAGCAGCAAGGTCACAGAGCAGCAAGGCCACAGAGCAGCAAGGTCACAGAGCAGCAAGGCCACAGAGCAGCAAGGTCACAGAGCAGCAAGGTCACAGAGCAGCAAGGCCACAGAGCAGCAAGGCCACAGAGCAGCAAGGCCACAGAACAGCAAGGTCACAGAGCAGCAAGGCCACAGAGCAGCACAGCCACAGAACAGCAAGGTCACAGAGCAGCAAGGTCACAGAGCAGCAAGGTCACAGAGCAGCAAGGTCACAGAGCAGCAAGGCCACAGAGCAGCAAGGCCACAGAGCAGCAAGGCCACAGAGCAGCACAGCCACAGAGCAGCAAGGCCACAGAGCAGCAAGGCCACAGAGCAGCACAGCCACAGAGCAGCAAGGCCACAGAGCAGCAAGGCCACAGAGCAGCAAGGCCACAGAGCAGCAAGGCCACAGAGCAGCAAGGTCACAGAGCAGCAAGGTCACAGAGCAGCACAGCCACAGAGCAGCAAGGCCACAGAGCAGCAAGGCCACAGAGCAACAAGGCCACAGAGCAGCAAGGCCACAGAGCAGCACAGCCACAGAGCAGCACAGCCACAGAGCAGCAAGGCCACAGAGCAGCAAGGCCACAGAGCAGCAAGGTCACAGAGCAGCACAGCCACAGAGCAGCACAGCCACAGAGCAGCAAGGTCACAGAGCAGCAAGGCCACAGAGCAGCAAGGCCACAGAGCAGCACAGCCACAGAGCAGCACAGCCACAGAGCAGCAAGGTCACAGAGCAGCAAGGCCACAGAGCAGCACAGCCACAGAGCAGCAAGGCCACAGAGCAGCACAGCCACAGAACAGCAAGGCCACAGAGCAGCAAGGCCACAGAGCAGCACAGCCACAGAGCAGCAAGGCCACAGAGCAGCACAGCCACAGAGCAGCACAGCCACAGAGCAGCACAGCCACAGAGCAGCAAGGCCACAGAGCAGCACAGCCACAGAGCAGCAAGGCCACAGAGCAGCACAGCCACAGAGCAGCAAGGCCACAGAGCAGCAAGGTCACAGAGCAGCAAGGTCACAGAGCAGCAAGGCCACAGAGCAGCAAGGCCACAGAGCAGCACAGCCACAGAGCAGCAAGGCCACAGAGCAGCACAGCCACAGAACAGCAAGGTCACAGAGCAGCACAGCCACAGAGCAGCAAGGTCACAGAACAGCAAGGCCACAGAGCAGCAAGGTCACAGAGCAGCACAGCCACAGAGCAGCACAGCCACAGAGCAGCAAGGTCACAGAACAGCAAGGCCACAGAGCAGCAAGGTCATAGAGCAGCACAGCCACAGAGCAGCAAGGTCACAGAGCAGCAAGGCCACAGAGCAGCAAGGTCACAGAGCAGCAAGGTCACAGAGCAGCACAGCCACAGATCAGCAAGGTCACAGAACAGCACAGCCACAGAGCAGCACAGCCACAGAGCAGCAAGGCCACAGAGCAGCAAGGCCACAGAGCAGCAAGGCCACAGAGCAGCACAGCCACAGAGCAGCAAGGCCACAGAGCAGCAAGGCCACAGAGCAGCAAGGCCACAGAGCAGCACAGCCACAGAGCAGCAAGGCCACAGAGCAGCAAGGTCACAGAGCAGCAAGGCCACAGAGCAGCAAGGCCACAGAGCAGCAAGGCCACAGAGCAGCACAGCCACAGAGCAGCAAGGTCACAGAGCAGCAAGGCCACAGAGCAGCAAGGCCACAGAGCAGCAAGGCCACAGAGCAGCACAGCCACAGAGCAGCAAGGTCACAGAGCAGCAAGGTCACAGAGCAGCAAGGTCACAGAGCAGCAAGGCCACAGAGCAGCACAGCCACAGAGCAGCAAGGCCACAGAGCAGCAAGGTCACAGAGCAGCAAGGCCACAGAGCAGCACAGCCACAGAGCAGCAAGGTCACAGAGCAGCAAGGCCACAGAGCAGCAAGGTCACAGAGGAACAAGGTCACAGAGCAGCAAGGCCACAGAGCAGCACAGCCACAGAGCAGCAAGGTCACAGAGCAGCAAGGCCACAGAGCAGCAAGGTCACAGAGCAGCAAGGCCACAGAGCAGCACAGCCACAGAGCAGCAAGGCCACAGAGCAGCAAGGCCACAGAGCAGCAAGGCCACAGAGCAGCAAGGCCACAGAGCAGCAAGGTCACAGAGCAGAAAGGCCACAGAGCAGCACAGCCACAGAGCAGCAAGGTCACAGAACAGCAAGGCCACAGAGCAGCAAGGTCACAGAGCAGCACAGCCACAGAGCAGCACAGCCACAGAGCAGCAAGGCCACAGAGCAGCAAGGCCACAGAGCAGCAAGGTCACAGAGCAGCAAGGTCACAGAGCAGCAAGGTCACAGAGCAGCACAGCCACAGAGCAGCAAGGTCACAGAGCAGCAAGGTCACAGAGCAGCACAGCCACAGAGCAGCACAGCCACAGAGCAGCAAGGTCACAGAGCAGCAAGGCCACAGAGCAGCAAGGCCACAGAGCAGCAAGGCCACAGAGCAGCAAGGCCACAGAGCAGCACAGCCACAGAGCAGCAAGGCCACAGAGCAGCACAGCCACAGAGCAGCACAGCCACAGAGCAGCACAGCCACAGAGCAGCAAGGCCACAGAGCAGCAAGGCCACAGAGCAGCACAGCCACAGAGCAGCAAGGCCACAGAGCAGCAAGGTCACAGAGCAGCAAGGTCACAGAGCAGCAAGGCCACAGAGCAGCACAGCCACAGAGCAGCAAGGCCACAGAGCAGCACAGCCACAGAACAGCAAGGTCACAGAGCAGCACAGCCACAGAGCAGCAAGGTCACAGAACAGCAAGGCCACAGAGCAGCAAGGTCACAGAGCAGCACAGCCACAGAGCAGCACAGCCACAGAGCAGCAAGGTCACAGAACAGCAAGGCCACAGAGCAGCAAGGTCACAGAGCAGCACAGCCACAGAGCAGCAAGGTCACAGAGCAGCAAGGCCACAGAGCAGCAAGGTCACAGAGCAGCAAGGTCACAGAGCAGCACAGCCACAGATCAGCAAGGTCACAGAACAGCACAGCCACAGAGCAGCAAGGCCACAGAGCAGCAAGGCCACAGAGCAGCAAGGCCACAGAGCAGCAAGGCCACAGAGCAGCACAGCCACAGAGCAGCAAGGCCACAGAGCAGCAAGGCCACAGAGCAGCAAGGCCACAGAGCAGCACAGCCACAGAGCAGCAAGGCCACAGAGCAGCAAGGTCACAGAGCAGCACGGCCACAGAGCAGCAAGGCCACAGAGCAGCAAGGCCACAGAGCAGCAAGGTCACAGAGCAGCAAGGCCACAGAGCAGCACGGCCACAGAGCAGCAAGGCCACAGAGCAGCAAGGCCACAGAGCAGCAAGGCCACAGAGCAGCAAGGCCACAGAGCAACAAGGCCACAGAGCAGCACAGCCACAGAGCAGCACAGCCACAGAGCAGCAAGGCCACAGAGCAGCAAGGTCACAGAGCAGCACGGCCACAGAGCAGCAAGGCCACAGAGCAGCAAGGCCACAGAGCAGCAAGGCCACAGAGCAGCACGGCCACAGAGCAGCAAGGCCACAGAGCAGCAAGGCCACAGAGTAGCACAGCCACAGAGCAGCAAGGCCACAGAGCAGCAAGGCCACAGAGCAGCAAGGCCACAGAGCAGCAAGGCCACAGAGCAGCAAGGCCACAGAGCAGCAAGGCCACAGAGCAGCAAGGCCACAGAGCAGCAAGGTCACAGAGCAGCAAGGCCACAGAGCAGCAAGGCCACAGAGCAGCAAGGTCACAGAGCAGCAAGGCCACAGAGCAGCACGGCCACAGAGCAGCAAGGCCACAGAGCAGCAAGGCCACAGAGCAGCACGGCCACAGAGCAGCAAGGCCACAGAGCAGCAAGGTCACAGAGCAGCAAGGCCACAGAGCAGCAAGGCCACAGAGCAGCAAGGCCACAGAGCAGCAAGGCCACAGAGCAGCAAGGCCACAGAGCAGCACGGCCACAGAGCAGCACGGCCACAGAGCAGCAAGGCCACAGAGCAGCAAGGCCACAGAGCAGCAAGGCCACAGAGCAGCAAGGTCACAGAGCAGCACAGCCACAGAGCAGCAAGGTCACAGAGCAGCAAGGCCACAGAGCAGCAAGGTCACAGAGCAGCAAGGTCACAGAGCAGCACAGCCACAGATCAGCAAGGTCACAGAACAGCACAGCCACAGAGCAGCACAGCCACAGAGCAGCAAGGCCACAGAGCAGCAAGGCCACAGAGCAGCAAGGCCACAGAGCAGCACAGCCACAGAGCAGCAAGGCCACAGAGCAGCAAGGCCACAGAGCAGCAAGGCCACAGAGCAGCACGGCCACAGAGCAGCAAGGCCACAGAGCAGCAAGGCCACAGAGCAGCACAGCCACAGAGCAGCAAGGCCACAGAGCAGCAAGGCCACAGAGCAGCAAGGTCACAGAGCAGCAAGGCCACAGAGCAGCACGGCCACAGAGCAGCAAGGCCACAGAGCAGCAAGGCCACAGAGCAGCAAGGCCACAGAGCAGCAAGGCCACAGAGCAGCAAGGCCACAGAGCAACAAGGCCACAGAGCAGCACGGCCACAGAGCAGCACGGCCACAGAGCAGCACGGCCACAGAGCAGCAAGGTCACAGAGCAGCAAGGTCACAGAGCAGCACGGCCACAGAGCAGCAAGGCCACAGAGCAGCAAGGCCACAGAGCAGCAAGGCCACAGAGCAGCACGGCCACAGAGCAGCAAGGCCACAGAGCAGCAAGGCCACAGAGCAGCACGGCCACAGAGCAGCAAGGCCACAGAGCAGCAAGGCCACAGAGCAGCAAGGCCACAGAGCAGCAAGGCCACAGAGCAGCAAGGCCACAGAGCAGCAAGGCCACAGAGCAGCACGGCCACAGAGCAGCAAGGCCACAGAGCAGCAAGGCCACAGAGCAGCAAGGCCACAGAGCAGCAAGGCCACAGAGCAGCACGGCCACAGAGCAGCACGGCCACAGAGCAGCAAGGCCACAGAGCAGCAAGGCCACAGAGCAGCAAGGCCACAGAGCAGCAAGGCCACAGAGCAGCAAGGCCACAGAGCAGCAAGGTCACAGAGCAGCACGGCCACAGAGCAGCAAGGCCACAGAGCAGCAAGGCCACAGAGCAGCAAGGCCACAGAGCAGCAAGGTCACAGAGCAGCAAGGCCACAGAGCAGCAAGGCCACAGAGCAGCAAGGTCACAGAGCAGCAAGGCCACAGAGCAGCAAGGTCACAGAGCAGCAAGGCCACAGAGCAGCAAGGCCACAGAGCAGCAAGGCCACAGAGCAGCAAGGCCACAGAGCAGCAAGGCCACAGAGCAGCACAGCCACAGAGCAGCAAGGCCACAGAGCAGCAAGGTCACAGAGCAGCACAGCCACAGAGCAGCAAGGCCACAGAGCAGCAAGGCCACAGAGCAGCAAGGCCACAGAGCAGCAAGGCCACAGAGCAGCAAGGTCACAGAGCAGCAAGGCCACAGAGCAGCAAGGTCACAGAGCAGCAAGGCCACAGAGCAGCAAGGCCACAGAGCAGCAAGGTCACAGAGCAGCACAGCCACAGAGCAGCAAGGCCACAGAGCAGCAAGGTCACAGAGCAGCAAGGCCACAGAGCAGCACAGCCACAGAGCAGCAAGGCCACAGAGCAGCACAGCCACAGAGCAGCAAGGCCACAGAGCAGCAAGGCCACAGAGCAGCACAGCCACAGAGCAGCAAGGTCACAGAGCAGCACAGCCACAGAACAGCAAGGCCACAGAGCAGCACAGCCACAGAGCAGCACCGCCACAGAGCAGCAAGGTCACAGAGCAGCACAGCCACAGAGCAGCAAGGCCACAGAGCAGCACAGCCACAGAGCAGCAAGGTCACAGAGCAGCACAGCCACAGAGCAGCAAGGTCACAGAGCAGCAAGGTCACAGAGCAGCAAGGCCACAGAGCAGCAAGGCCACAGAGCAGCACAGCCACAGAGCAGCAAGGCCACAGAGCAGCACAGCCACAGAGCAGCAAGGCCACAGAGCAGCACAGCCACAGAGCAGCAAGGTCACAGAGCAGCAAGGTCACAGAGCAGCAAGGCCACAGAGCAGCACAGCCACAGAGCAGCAAGGTCACAGAGCAGCACAGCCACAGAGCAGCAAGGTCACAGAGCAGCAAGGCCACAGAGCAGCAAGGCCACAGAGCAGCAAGGCCACAGAGCAGCAAGGCCACAGAGCAGCAAGGCCACAGAGCAGCACGGCCACAGAGCAGCACGGCCACAGAGCAGCAAGGCCACAGAGCAGCAAGGCCACAGAGCAGCAAGGCCACAGAGCAGCACAGCCACAGAGCAGCAAGGCCACAGAGCAGCAAGGTCACAGAGCAGCACAGCCACAGAGCAGCAAGGCCACAGAGCAGCAAGGCCACAGAGCAGCAAGGCCACAGAGCAGCACAGCCACAGAGCAGCAAGGCCACAGAGCAGCACAGCCACAGAGCAGCAAGGCCACAGAGCAGCACAGCCACAGAGCAGCACAGCCACAGAGCAGCACAGCCACAGAGCAGCAAGGTCACAGAGCAGCAAGGCCACAGAGCAGCAAGGCCACAGAGCAGCAAGGCCACAGAGCAGCACGGCCACAGAGCAGCACGGCCACAGAGCAGCAAGGCCACAGAGCAGCAAGGCCACAGAGCAGCAAGGCCACAGAGCAGCAAGGCCACAGAGCAGCACAGCCACAGAGCAGCAAGGCCACAGAGCAGCAAGGTCACAGAGCAGCACAGCCACAGAGCAGCAAGGCCACAGAGCAGCAAGGCCACAGAGCAGCAAGGCCACAGAGCAGCACAGCCACAGAGCAGCAAGGCCACAGAGCAGCACAGCCACAGAGCAGCAAGGCCACAGAGCAGCACAGCCACAGAGCAGCACAGCCACAGAGCAGCACAGCCACAGAGCAGCAAGGCCACAGAGCAGCAAGGTCACAGAGCAGCAAGGTCACAGAGCAGCAAGGCCACAGAGCAGCAAGGTCACAGAGCAGCACAGCCACAGAGCAGCAAGGCCACAGAGCAGCACAGCCACAGAGCAGCAAGGTCACAGAGCAGCACAGCCACAGAGCAGCAAGGTCACAGAGCAGCAAGGTCACAGAGCAGCAAGGTCACAGGGCAGCAAGGCCACAGAGCAGCACAGCCACAGAGCAGCACAGCCACAGAGCAGCACAGCCACAGAGCAGCAAGGTCACAGAGCAGCACAGCCACAGAGCAGCACAGCCACAGAGCAGCACAGCCACAGAGCAGCAAGGCCACAGAGCAGCACAGCCAGAGAGCAGCAAGGTCACAGAACAGCAAGGCCACAGAGCAGCAAGGCCACAGAGCAGCAAGGTCACAGAGCAGCACAGCCACAGAGCAGCACAGCCACAGAGCAGCAAGGCCACAGAGCAGCACAGCCACAGAGCAGCAAGGCCACAGAGCAGCACAGCCACAGAGCAGCAAGGTCACAGAGCAGCACAGCCACAGAGCAGCACAGCCACAGAGCAGCAAGGCCACAGAGCAGCAAGGCCACAGAGCAGCAAGGCCACAGAGCAGCACAGCCACAGAGCAGCAAGGTCACAGAGCAGCACAGCCACAGAGCAGCAAGGTCACAGAGCAGCAAGGTCACAGAGCAGCAAGGTCACAGAGCAGCACAGCCACAGAGCAGCACAGCCACAGAGCAGCAAGGTCACAGAGCAGCACAGCCACAGAGCAGCACAGCCACAGAGCAGCACAGCCACAGAGCAGCAAGGCCACAGAGCAGCACAGCCACAGAGCAGCAAGGTCACAGAACAGCAAGGCCACAGAGCAGCACAGCCACAGAGCAGCAAGGCCACAGAGCAGCACAGCCACAGAGCAGCAAGGCCACAGAGCAGCAAGGCCACAGTGCAGCAAGGCCACAGAGCAGCACAGCCACAGAGCAGCAAGGTCACAGAGCAGCACAGCCACAGAGCAGCACAGCCACAGAGCAGCACAGCCACAGAGCAGCAAGGCCACAGAGCAGCAAGGCCACAGAGCAGCAAGGCCACAGAGCAGCAAGGCCACAGAGCAGCACAGCCACAGAGCAGCACAGCCACAGAGCAGCAAGGCCACAGAGCAGCACAGCCACAGAAATCTTTCCAAGCTTCTAAGATTCAGATCTCCTTGGCTTGATCAGACAAGAACCTAGAGAGGAACTGCCAGCCTTCCCCCCCCCCACACACACAAACACAAAAACCAAACTCGAGGGCTGGGTCTCATGGAGTCGGTGGTGGACACAGGCCCGCTGGGTCCCTCAACGTGTCAGTGGTAGGTCACTTGGCTCCTGCTCTAGGTGATTTCATGAGCTGGCATGGGAAACATCTCTGATGGCACAGCCAGGAGAAACAAAAGGAGATGTGGTTGGTCTTAAAGAGGGTTGCACATAAGCTAGCATAATGGTGTCTGCCTAGAACCCCACCACCCAGGAGGCTGAGGTAGGAGGATTGGGAATTCCAGGTCAGCCTGGGCTACATGATAAGAACTTATCTAAGTGGGGAGGGAGGAGGCAGACGCAGGACCCCACGCAGGACCCCCCACTGTTCCCCACCCACCCCAGGCCTGTCCATGTCTGAGGGATGATCGCCGAGCGGCAGGGCGTCTCTGCTCGGCTCTGCCCCAGTTCAGGGCACACAAGTGGGCCTGACACCGGTCCCCTCACTTCAAGATGGCCAGAGCCCCCCGGTGCAGGCGCCCTGTGGCTGGGTCACCCAGAGCCGTTACCACCCAGAGCCCAGCCAACAAGAGCCCCTGGTGGGATGGGGCATATTCTTGGCGCAGGGCTGAGTCAGGACTCCTGGGCTCCTGACCTCTGCGTACTCAGCTTGGGGAGAGACCTCGCCTCATTTCTCAGGGGGGTCCTACCACCTCTGCAGGTAGGAGCAGGGTCTGCCCGCATCCCCACCGAGCAGGACCCAGTGCTCTGGGCAACAAGCCCTGCTTGTGGTCTGTGTGCTGTCCACGTGCCCGTGAGAAGAGGCAGCAGCGGTGTGTCCTGGGCCCTCGGGCGGGTCAGCGTTCCCGAGACGGCCAGAGACGCCCCACATGCCAGGCTCCTCCCCTAGGTATTTTTAGCACCACAACATTGTGATAATGAGAAATAAATTTATTTTCTATACAAGAACATTTTTCTTCCACATGCTGCTAACATCTGTTTGACATTTATTCAATAGCCAATGAGACTCCTGATTCATCTAGGTTCTCTATTCACACAGAAAGCCAGCACGGGGGAAGGATTTAATTATCACCCCAGCAGCCGGGGGCTCTCGGGGAGACACCTGGGAGGAGGGCGCCAGGTGCTGCCACCCACGTGTCCCCCGGGGTGGCACACAGCACGCCGCTGCCGCTCCCTGGTCTCCGGCACCCACTTGTTCCGCCCTGTGGGACCCACGGTCACCTGGACGCATCGTCTGGCTTTTGTGCTTTTCTGTGCTCAGCATTGTTTCTGGGTGGCAGCACCAACGGGCCGAGTGAACAATCAAGAGGACAGAGCTGCGGGCAGGACCGGGACCCTGCCCCTGCCCCTGCCCCTGCCCCTGCCCCTGCCCACCCAGTGCGAACTCCCCGCACCCAGACAGACGCTGGTTCACCAAAGGGTCAGACTCCTGAGGGAGGGCCCATGCTGGCCCTCTGCACAGACATGCTGAGCCCCCGACTCCATCCTCCAGAGAACGGCAGGGCCCGGAGCGCCCACCGCGGTGGAGGCGCCCCGTCCTCCACGCTCCGCCCCTCGGGCACCCGCAGAGCGCACCCGGCTCCTTGCACAGAGCCGGGAGCTGCAGGTGTCTCACGTAACTGGAGAGAAGGAAGCCAACTGTACCCAGGTGCAGCCAGGGGCAGCCACACGGGCTCACAGGAGACAGAGCTGATTAAAAGCACGTGACCCGTTGGGCTTGAAAGGAATCTGCCATCTCTTGATCTACCCCCCCCCCCCGCCCCCTCCTCCCGGCCGCTTCCATCCACATATCCTGTGACATCAGAGAGATTTCTGGTAAAAGATGGTTGCAACCCCAGGAAGACATGGGTTCCAGATGAACACCCTACATGGAGTGGTAATTAGAACCGAAAATCACTAATATCTATCCACCAAACTGAGTAAAAATGGAAATGTCTGCTCGGAGCAGCATCACCTGCTGTTGGGATAAATCAGACTCCTGGCATGCATTAACCTTTCTCTGTGTGGCCCCCGTGCCCGCGCGGAAGGCCCGACTTGGCGTGTGTGTCTCCGCGTGATAAATGAGCTGTCCGTCTAGATGTCTGATTGTTTGACCTCCCCTCAGCGTGAAAGCACGGGCCTCCTGGTGTTAAGTGGGTGCTGCTCCAGGGCAAAATGGATCCTAGAACGAATCTGGGGCTGGCTGGGGAATATGGTGGGAAGTGCACTGGGAACTCTCCGCTCAAGCCCAGCGCAAACTGTCTTCCCCACCACTGATTTGCTGGAGGCAGAGCTGCATCATCCACCTCATTTGAGAAGCGGGGTCCCCAGAGACCACGGCGTTCCACAGGAGTGGGGTCCCCAGAGACCGTGGCATGCCCCAGGACCGAGGTCCCCAGAGACCGTGGCATGCCCAGGACTGAGGTCCCCGGAGACCGTGGCATGCCCCAGGACCGAGGTCCCCAGAGACCATGGCATGCCCAGGACTGAGGTCCCCGGAGACCGTGGCATGCCCCAGGACCGAGGTCCCCAGAGACCGTGGCATGCCCAGGACCGAGGTCCCCGGAGACCGTGGCATGCCCCAGGACCGAGGTCCCCGGAGACCGTGGCATGCCCAGGACGCCAGGGCAGATCCACAGACCCCCATTGCAAAACATTCTGGGAAGAGCCAGGCAGACAGCCATGCTCACCGTGAAGCAGTTTCACGTGAGAGCAAATCCGAGACTGAAAGTGTCAAATAAGGCTGAGACTCAGGAAACAATGGCGCAGACACACACGCGACCATCATAAAAGCAGGAAGAAACAGACTGAAAAAACTCAACACGTGGCGTCACAGGGTGACAGCGCCACAGCTGAGCTGGCGGGGGGGGGGGGTCTTCCCAGGCAGGGCCCCCCGCCCCTGCTCCCTCTGCAGGAAGGCACAGCACAGCCTCTCTGGTGGCACCTGCATGGGGCCAGCACCCTTGGATGAAGAGCATCTGGGAGTGCAGTGGGAAGCCACAGCTGCACAAGGCCCAGAGTGCAGTGTGGGGGCAGCCCACCCCGTCCAGGGCCGTGGGGTGCAGTGTGTGGGCAGCCCACCCCGTCCGGGGCCGTGGGGTGCAGTGTGGGGGCGGCCCACCCCGTCCGGGGGCCGTGGGGTGCAGTGTGGGGGCGGCCCACCCCGTCCGTGGCCGTGGGGTGCAGTGTGGGGGCGGCCCACCCCGTCCAGGGCCATGGAGTGCAGTGTGGGGGCGGCCCACCCCGTCCAGGGCCGTGGGGTGCAGTGTGGGGGTGGTCCACCCCGTCCAGGGCCATGGGGTGCAGTGTGGGGGCAGCCCACCCCGTCCGGGGCCATGGGGTGCAGTGTGGGGGCGGGGGCGGCCCACCCCGTCCGTGGCCATGGGGTGCAGTGTGGGGGTGGGGGCGGCCCACCCCGTCCGTGGCCGTGGGGGCGGGGGCGGCCCACCCCGTCCGTGGCCGTGGGGTGCAGTGTGGGGGGAGCCCACCCCGTCTGGGGCCATGGGGTGCAGTGTGGGGGCAGGGCTACCCACCCCGTCCGTGGCCGTGGGGTGCAGTGTGGGGGTGGGGCGGCCCACCCCGTCCGTGGCCGTGGGGGCGGGGGCGGCCCACCCCGTCCGTGGCCATGGGGTGCAGTGTGGGGGTGGGGGCGGCCCACCCCGTCCGTGGCCGTGGGGTACAGTGTGGGGGCGGGGGCGGCCCACCCCGTCCGTGGCCGTGGGGTACAGTGTGGGGGCGGCCCACCCCGTCCGTGGCCGTGGGGTACAGTGTGGGGGTGGGGGCGGCCCACCCCGTCCGTGGCCGTGGGGTGCAGTGTGGGGGCGGGGGCGGCCCACCCCGTCCATGGCCATGGGGTGCAGTGTGGGGGCAGGGCTACCCACCCCGTCCGTGGCCGTGGGGGTGCAGTGTGGGGGCGGCCCACCCCGACCGTGGCCGTGGGGTGCAGTGTGGGGGCAGCCCACCCCGTCCATGGCTGTGGGAGTACTCATGGCCGATGGGCAGCAGAAGCCAGGCAGACCTGACCTAGGAGAGCTGTGGTGGCAGACCTGCGGGTCTGCGCTGAGAGAGCCAAGTGCGAACTGGGGCATGGGGAAAATAACCCTCAGAGAGACAAAGAAACCCAGAGTGGCTCCAACACTGCCCTCAAAGTCCAGCTCCGAAAGAGAGGCAGCGGGGGGAAGGAAGGAAGGAAGGAAGGAAAGAAGGAAGGGAGGGAGGGAGGGAGGGAGGGAAGGAAGGAAGGAAGGAAGGAAGGATTGTAAATAAACAGAAAGCAAAAAGGCATTCAATAAAAATTGACTCTAAGCCGGGCACCAGTGGCTCACGCCTGTAATCCTAGCTACTCAGGAGGTTGAAATCTGAGGATCATGGTTCAAAGCTAGCCCAGACAGGAAAATCTGAGAGTCTTTATTTCCCATTAACCACCAGAAAACCAGAAGTGGCACTGTGGTAGAGTGCTCGCCTTGAGCTGAAGAGCTGAGGGACCCCACTTCCAGACCCTCCCCCCCAAAAAAAACAGCTTTATAAAAAAAAATAAAAAGACTAAAAAAAAAAAAAAAAAGGAATAGAGACACTAGAACTGGAAACCGAGCAAGCGAAGTGGAAATCGCCAGGCAGTGTTGAAGGCCGCTGCCAGGGGAGGCGAAGGGAAGGTACTGCGGGGCTGGGAACTGCCTGGCCACAGGCAGAGAGAAGACAAAAGGTCACCAGCCTCAGAAGCCCACAGGGCAGCAGGCAAGGGAGTAGCCGGCACGGTGTGGATCCCAGAAGAAGACACAGAGAGAGAGAGAGGCCCCACTCCATGTATTTGCCAAATAGGGATAATGGCCAAAAGTTTTCAAACACCCATGGACATTTTTCAACTTACAGATGTGAAAACTCGAACAGACTCCAAGCCAGACCCACAGAGCAAAACCAACCCCTGACAGGTGATGGGAGAGCCCCAGAGTCAAAGAAAAAAAGGAAATAACACAGTGGGAGTCCCGTAGGGAACCAGGGAGGCCCAGAGCTGAACTCACGGTCCGCAAATTGCATGATCTACAAATGTGTGTCCATATATTTTAAGAACCGGGTTATAACCGTGATGACCAGCCCGGCTTTGTCACGGGAAGTAGGAACGGCCCACAGGACTAACTCTGTGCTGGAGAGCAGCAGGGAGAATGCACGGAGACTCTCAAAGCAGAGAGAGGTGCATGCGCTCACCATCGGGAGAAATCTCTACCGAACCGCCCTAAACTGACACGCGGTACCCACCAAAAACCCAGAGCAAACTGTTCATTTACCAGAGATGCTTGAGAGGAATTCCCACCCTGGTTGAGCACCTGCCAAATGCCAGCCCAGGGCAGAAAGCCTGGATCTCGTTTTCCCAGGGGCCAGGTAGAAAGCGAACCACTGGGCAGAGGCGTGGGGCCGTGTCTGTGGCTGTCTGAGGGAAGGGGGCTGGGTGGGGACTGAGGCTCTCTCCACCTCGAACCCTGCATCCTCAGGAGACTGTCCTTCGCGTCTAGGTTGAAGATACAGGACTGTTTTAGGCAATGCAAACACTTAAGTTTTTCATTTTGTGCATTGCCTATCAATGAAAAAAATTAGAAGTGCATGTGTTCTATTACTGCTTCATTATTAAAATCCATTTGTACTTCATCATTTATTAGGAAAACAGAAGCCAGAGCTAAAAACCAGGACCTCAGGAAACTGAATGAGAACTGGAATCCTTCCAGAACACAGAGGAGCAGCGGCGACAGCGTTGTGATCTCTTTGGAGTTCACATATGAGAGAAACTATGTGCAGAAAATTAAAAGATATTGTTGATGTATTTGAATTTGTATCAAATTCGATTTAAGTTTCAGCTGAGACTTGCTGTGTTTGTTTTTCTGAGGATGCTTCCTGGACTTTTTCAGTCAGAGGAGGGAGGAAGGAAGGAAGGAGAGAGAGAGGGAGAGAGAAAGGGAGGGAGGGAGGGAGGGAGGGAGGGGGAGGAGGGAGGGAGGGAGGGAACAAGGGAACAAAGAAGGAAGGAAGATGGAAGGAGATTGGAAACAGGTACAGAGGACAGTGACTCGTGTAAAAGTCAAACATAAAATCACCACATGGCCCCACAACCCCGCACTACATCTGTCGGCACCCAGAAGTGAGCAGAGCTGCACTGTTTCTGACAAGAGGCAAAATCCGGAAGCACCCTGGTACCCTCGACAGCCTGATGGAGGAGAAGCCACAGCATGTCCGCTCAGCGGAGCATCACTCAGCCTCAAAAGGGAGAAGTTCTGACACCTGCCACCATGCGGAGCAAACAGAAGTCACTATGCCACACAAAATAAGCCCGTCACAGGCAGGTCCTGTGTGACAAAACAAATTCCCTGTGAGGGGGAGTGGGCCGTGGCCTCCTGGCTGGGGAGAGGGAGGGCAGGGCCCCCTCACGGAGGATGAGGAGACTTGGAAGTTAGACAGGTGGAGGTGGCACAGGTGAGACAGGTGTGTGCCTGTGCCGCTGAGCTCTTCCCTTTGCATGCTGAGGTTTACACTCCTATCAACTGAACAGCACAGAAGCGAAGAGCAGCCAGAGCACACACGCCAGGGCCACTCCACCACCACCCACACACGCCATCCCACAGACGCCATCCCACAGACGCCATCCCACAGACGCCATCCCACACACGCCATCCCACACACGCCATCCCACACACGCCATCCCACAGACGCCATCCCACAGACGCCATCCCACACACGCCATCCCACACACGCCATCCCACACACGCCAGGGCCACTCCACCACCACCCACACACGCCATCCCACAGACGCCATCCCACAGACGCCATCCCACAGACGCCATGGTCCACAGACGCCATCCCACAGACGCCATCCCACAGACGCCATCCCACAGACACCATCCCACAGACGCCATCCCACAGACGCCATCCCACACACGCCATCCCACAGACGCCATGGTCCACAGACGCCATCCCACAGACGCCATCCCACACACGCCATCCCACACACGCCATCCCATAGACGCCATCCCACAGACGCCATCCCACACACGCCATCCCACAGACGCCATCCCACAGACGCCATCCCACAGACGCCATCCCACACACGCCATCCCACAGACGCCATCCCACAGACGCCATCCCACAGACGCCATCACCAGACGCCATCCACGCCATCCCACACACGCCATCCCACACACGCCATCCCACAGACGCCATCCCACAGACGCCATCCCACAGACGCCATCGCCACAGACGCCATCCCACAGACGCTATCGCCACAGATGCCATCCCACACACGCCATCCCACAGACGCCATCCCACACACGCCATCCCACAGACGCCATCCCACAGACGCCATCCCACAGACGCCATCCCACAGACGCCATCGCCACAGACGCCATCCCACAGACGCTATCGCCACAGACGCCATCCCACACACGCCATCCCACAGACGCCATCCCACAGACGCCATCCCACAGACGCTATCGCCACAGACGCCATCCCACAGACGCCATCCCACAGACACCATCCCACAGACGCCATCCCACACACGCCATCCCACACATGCCATCCCACAAATGCCATCCCACACACGCCATCCCACACACGCCATCCCACAGACGCCATCCCACACACGCCATCCCACAGACGCCATCCCACACACGCCATCCCACAGACGCCATCCCACAGACGCCATGGTCCACAGACGCCATCCCACACACGCCATCCCACAGACGCCATCCCACACACGCCATCCCACACACGCCATCCCACAGACGCCATCCCACACACGCCATCCCACACACGCCATCCCACAGACGCCATCACCACAGACGCCATCCCACACACGCCATCCCACACACGCCATCCCACACACGCCATCCCACAGACGCCATCCCACAGACGCCATCACCACAGACGCCATCCCACAGACACCATCCCACACACGCCATCCCACACACGCCATCCCACACATGCCATCCCACAAACGCCATCCCACACACGCCATCCCACAGACGCCATCCCACAGACGCCATCCCACAGACGCCATCACCAGACGCCATCGCCACAGACGCCATCCCACAGACGCCATCCCACAGACGCCATCCCACAGACGCCATCCCACAGACGCCATCCCACACACGCCATCCCACACACGCCATCCCACACACGCCATCCCACAGACGCCATCCCACAGACGCCATCGCCACAGACGCCATCACCACAGACGCCATCCCACAGACGCCATCCCACACACGCCATCCCACAGACGCCATCCCACACACGCCATCCCACACACGCCATCCCACACACGCCATCCCACAGACGCCATCCCACAGACGCCATCCCACAGACGCCATCCCACAGACGCCATCCCACACACGCCATCCCACAGACGCCATCGCCACAGACGCCATCCCACAGACGCCATCCCACAGACGCCATCCCACAGACGCCATCCCACACACGCCATCCCACACACGCCATCCCACAGACGCCATCCCACAGACGCCATCCCACAGACGCCATCCCACACACGCCATCCCACAGACGCCATCCCACACACGCCATCCCACACACGCCATCCCACAGACGCCATCCCACAGACGCCATCCCACACACGCCATCCCACACACGCCATCCCACACACGCCATCCCACAGACGCCATCCCACAGACGCCATCCCACACACGCCATCCCACAGACGCCATCCCACACACGCCATCCCACACACGCCATCCCACACACGCCATCCCACAGACGCCATCACCACAGACGCCATCCCACAGACGCCATTGCCACAGATGCCATCCCACACACGCCATCCCACAGACGCCATCCCACAGACGCCATCCCACAGACGCCATCCCACACACGCCATCCCACAGACGCCATCCCACAGACGCCATCCCACAGACGCCATCCCACAGACGCCATCCCACAGACGCCATCCCACAGACGCCATCGCCACAGATGCCATGGTCCACAGACGCCATCGCCACAGACGCCATGGTCCACAGACGCCATCCCACAGACGCCATCCCACAGACGCCATCCCACAGACGCCATCCCACAGACGCCATCCCACACACGCCATCCCACACACGCCATCCCACAGACGCCATCCCACAGACGCCATCGCCACAGACGCCATCACCACAGACGCCATCCCACACACGCCATCCCACACACGCCATCCCACAGACGCCATCCCACAGACGCCATCCCACACACGCCATCCCACAGACGCCATCCCACACACGCCATCCCACACACGCCATCCCACAGACACCATCACCACAGACGCCATCCCACAGACGCCATCCCACAGACACCATCCCACAGACGCCATCCCACAGATGCCATCGCCACAGACACCATCGCCACAGATGCCATGGTTCACAGACGCCATCCCACAGACGCCATCACCACAGACACCATCCCACAGACGCCATCCCACAGACACCATCCCACAGACGCCATCCCACAGATGCCATCCCACAGACACCATGGTCCACAGACGCCATCCCACAGACGCCATCCCACAGACGCCATCCCACAGACGCCATCCCACAGATGCCATCGCCCACAGACACAGTCCTTCCCCACTCAGATCAGAGCCGGAAGGCTGGTGTGGCCGTGTCCACACCCACAAGCCTCACAGTGTAGGCACCAGGCCACGATCCAAGGAGAGGCAGGGTGCTGGCCCCAACACCACAGCCCCGATGCCACAGGACCAATGCCACCGGCCCCCATGCCATGGACCCAATGCCATAGCCCCAACATCACAGCCCCAACGTCACAGTCCCAATGCCACAGCCCCAACACCACAGTCCCAATGCCACAGCCCCAATGCCACAGTCCCAATGCCACAGCCCCAATGCCACACGCCCAACATCACAGCCCCAATGCCACAGCCCCAACACCACATGCCCAACATCACAGCCCCAATGCCATAGGCCCCACTGCCATGGTCCCAACACCACAGCCTCAATGCCACAGGCCCAATGCCACCGGCCCAATGCCACACCCAACACCACAGCCCCAACACCACAGTCCCAATGCCACGGCCCCAATGCCACAGCCCCAATGCCACACCCAACACCACAGCCCCAATGCCACGGCCCCAATGCCACACCCAACACCACAGCCCCAATGCCACAGCCCCAATGCCATGGCCCCAACACCATGGTCCCAATGCCACAGCCCCAACAACAGAGCCCCAATGTCACGGCCCCAGCGCCATGGGCCCAATGCCCCAGCCTCAATGCCATGGGGCAGGCTTTCTCTGCCTCCAACTCAACAAAGGCTCAAGCTCAGCACTCTCAGTTCATCAGTCACCTCCAAGACCCATGCAGACGGCTGCTGGGGTGACGGAAGCCACAGGAACACAGACCTGCCGCTGGGTGGGAGTGGCCAGCACTGCCGGGTTGGGGGCTGAGCCTGGGACTGGGGAAGAGTCAAGGGCAAAGCCAGGTAGGGCCCTGGGGGCGCCATGTCCCAGCTGCTTTCTAAGGTGGAAGGCTCAGGCTGAAGCCACCCCTCGGCGCGGGGGGGGGGGGGGGGGGGAGCGGGCGTGGCTGCATGCTGATTGAGGGGGAGCAGCCCCGTTGGCAGTGTGAAGATGTTCTGGTCAGATTTCCCGTTCTCGGTGGCAAGCTGTCCCCAGGCTGGGCTGCCAGGCAGCTGCCACATCTGATTAAACTGCAATGCCTGAGGCCCGACAAGGCCGTGCCAGCCTGTTGGCGCCAGTGATGAGGAAGCCAGTGACCCAGAAAGAAGGACGGCCGGGCACACACGCTGGCTCTCTGCGACGCTCCCCTGTGGCCTGCGGCGTGGCCTGCGGCGTCTCTGGGTGTGAACTCATCGCTGGAGTCAGCACCCACCGTGAAGAGGCCCAAAGCCACGGCGCTGGCCGCCTGTGTCCATTTTCCCCTCCTCTGAGACTTTCATGGTGGTTTTTGATCCATTAACAAGACAGTGCACATTCTCGGGCTATGGTCTCTGGCTTCCTGCCTTATTACTGCAAATGTTCAGTAGTAAGCCAAAGAGCACGAGGAGCCCCGGCAGCTCACCCCCCACCCCCGTCCTCAGCTCGAGGGCAGAGGTCAGCCAAAAGAGGGGTGCCCAGGGGGAGCCGTCTGCCCCCATACTAAGACATTGCAGAGCTGACCTGAGCCCAGCACGGACCCCTGGCCTCGCTGTGGGTTAGGCCACCCCATGAGCACACAGGGGCTGGGGCGGGACTGCAGGAGACACAGGTCCAGAAGGTCCAGCTGCGTCCATGCTCAAGACAGGGACAGGAAGATGAGGCTGGGAAGCTTCCAGAACGTGAGGACCAGGGGTAGAGATGCAGCCGAAGGGCTGGCCGCTGTGGGCTGTGGGGCTGTGGAGAGCGGGGAGAGGGCAGAGCCAGGCCAGGGCGGCCCCTGCCCCCGGCCGGCCAGCAGGAGTGGCTCCTGAGCCACACCCACAAGGCAGGTGATGGATGACCATGCGCAGGTACTGAGCGAGTCAGTGCCTGACCAGCACTGCTTCCTTTGGTGGCAGAGGGAAGGGACCGCTGGGATGCAGGGGCCAGTCCCCGCGTGGCTAGCGTGACCCATCCACCCCTGGGAGCGGCTCTCGGGGCCAGGGGCGCACTGCCGTGGCTCAGAGCCGCTGCTTTCTTGAAGGTGTGCACACACAGGAAAGGGGTCAGCACAACGTGCCAGCCAGCGCTCCAAGGGGTCTTGAAGCTCTTGCTCCTGGGGTCGGACTGGGCTCTGGGGCACGAGTGTGGGAGATCCGCGGTGAAAGACAGCAAACGTCTCCTCCACGCCTGGGGCCTCTCAAGGGGTGGATGGGAGCCGGACTCTTCCGTGAGCACCTGGAGCCACCTGGTGGGAGGCCGGGGCTAAGCACAGCTGGGCTTGAGAAACTCAGAGGGCAGACGCCCCAGAGGAGACAGCGGGGGATCCTGCAGGCCTGTGGTGTTCAGGAAGAATGGGCTAAGCTTCCTGTCCATACACAAAGACACCTCGCAGACCTAGGACACAAACACGCCTCAGCAAAGGAGCATGCTAATCAGACGCTCAACACCATGACAAAACACTGCAAGGAGCAACTCCAGGTAGAAGGATGTCATCTGCTCGGTGGCTTCAGCCCTGGGTCGGCTAGTTCTGCTTTTCAGGACAGCATTGAGGCGAAGGCTGTAGTGGAGAAAATGTTTCTCTCGTGGTGATTGGGAAGCAGAGATGATAGGAAGGAGCTGGAACAAGAGGTCTTTCCAGGACACACCTCCAGTGACATCACCCCCTGGGACATGCCCACAGTGACTTCATTCATCAACGAGGCCCTGCCTCTCAATAGCATCATCAAATGATGATGCCACAGTGCTCAGGAGCCAATCAGCTCTCCCAGCCAGGAGCCAAGTCCTCAACACAAGAACCTTCCATCAAAGATGCGTCACATACAGACCACACGAGGAGGAAGGGAGAAGGATCAGATAGAGAAGAAACAAGGAAAGAAGAAGAGAGGGAGTAGGAGAGGGAGAGAAAGATGGTGGCAAGGGAGAAAAGAATGAAGGGGACAGAGAGGGAGGGAGAGAAGGAGGGAGAGAAGGAAGGAAGGAAGGAAGGAAGGAAGGAAGGAAGGAAGGAAGGAAGGAAGGAAGGAAGGAAGGAAGGAAGGAAGGAAGGAAGGAAAGAAAATATATGCAAGGCAAGAAGCAACCAACCAGTCAGCCATCACTGGATCACTGGGGCAGGAGAGGAGAAAGCATTCCCGGAAGTGGGCATGGTGGCAACACCCGCTCGGCAGAAGCCTGCGTCCATGAGCATCTCCACCCTCCGTGTCTCAGGGAGAGTACAAAGCATTTTCCAAACTGCCCTGGTAAAGGCCACGTTCGTGCCAGACCTGGGGACAAACATCTTCTCAAGGGTAGAGGGGCCAATGGGAGAGGACTGGATCCAGGGAGAAAGGAGTGAGGAAAACCAGCACAGAGACGGCAGGCATCGCTGTCAGTTTCCAGTGCTGTCCATGCCTGAGTGCATACTGAGTGTGTCCCTGAGGTCTCACACACAGCCTGCTCGTGGTGCTAGCACCCCATGGTGCTATGGGCTAAGCACTAAGAAAGCTTTCTTTATAAGGTACCTGCCTTGGGTATTGTCTTACAGCAGCACCAAATGAACCAGTACATCTTACTTGCTTTATTTTTTTAATGATAATATTGGAAAATATATACAGGGCAGGGAAGTTACAAAAAAAGGAATCTAACTGATTTGAAACATACTCAGATAGAACCTGCAGAACAGAAATCCAGCAAATCTCAGCAGGTCACTGTCGGCAGACAGGATGGAGACCGAGAGACATCCCAGACGCTCAGCCGGGTGGCCAGGAAGAGAGGGCACAGGAGAAGGGGTCTTTTAGATGCCTCCATGCTCAAGACTTTGAAGTAAGATGGACAGAGAGGCAGGGCAGTGGGAAGATACAGAGGAAAGCAGATGCCCTCCGCCAGGTCAGCACTGGGCCTGCTGACCCTCAGCACAGAAGCCAGGACTCATGGATGGAGTGACTTTCAGGAGTTGAAAGCTTCAGAAATAGGCCGCATACAAGTGCCACATCCAAAGCCCAGCAGTCCTGAAGGGTTGAACGTTCGGTGCAGAGCGGCACCAGCCTGAACACACACACAAGGGAAGTCCAGTCTCTCAGAACCAGAGGATGTAGACTAGAGAGAAGATGCCACCAGACGGAAAGATCACGACAGGAGGGCAGACAATTTTAACAACAGGAGCAGACAACACTTTAAATGTGAATGCACCCGGGGCTGGGAAGTTGGCTCAGTGGTAGAGCGCTTGCCTTGCATGCCTGAGGCCCTGGGTTCAATTCCTCAGCACCACATAAGCAAAAAGAAAAAAGCTGGAAGTGGCGCTGTGGCTCAAGTGGTAGAGCACTAGCCTTGAGCTGAAGAGCTGAGGGACAGGACTCAAGCCCAGAGTTCAGGCCCCACGACCCAAAAAAAAAAAAAATGTGCATGCACCTAATTTTGCTTAAAAATATATAAATAGAAATAGGCAAAATAATACTGACCAATGTGACTCACTTTCCTCTGATAGCAACAGACAGAACCACAAAACAGATCTAGAGAACTTCACTCTAATGATTAAAAACATCATCTACAGAACACATGTAGAAGGTTGAGCAATGCACATTTTGCACATTCTTTCCAGTTTGTGGAAGTATTTATGGGGTTGATGATAAATGAAACATAAGCAAAAAATGACATTGAGATCATGGGACTATAAATTAGTACAGCCACTATGGAAGGCAGTATGGCAATGTCTTAAAAAACAGACAGAAGAACACTGATCCAGGGAAAACAGGAGCCTATTCCATTCTCGATGCAAATGTAAACATGTACAACCACGGTGGGAAACAGCGGGAGATCCCTCAAAAAGCTGAAGTAGAACTACCTCTGACCCATTCGTACCACTCTGGAGCATCTACCCAAGATTTCCAGTCAGGATACAGCAAAGGCTCAGACACATGCATGTTCACTGCAGGACCATTCACCATTGCCAAGTTAAGGAAAAAGCCCAGATGCCCAACTACCCACAAATGATCGAGATGTGTAGATGTGTGTGTGTGTGTGTGTGTGTGTGTGTGTGTGTGTATGAACTTTATTCACCCATCAGTAAGGAAAATATTATATCATTTGCAGGGAAATAGGCCTGTAAGTAATTCTGTGAAGTAAGTCAGGCTCAGACAGACAAAGGAAGTTCGATCTAGAACATAAAAATCCACATGAATGCCCATCTAGGGCCACACTCATACACAAGCTGACTCAGGTGTGGTAAATGCGGGATGCATCTCCGCGATGTACCCTTTGAACAACTGTCAGACACCTTAAACACCAGGAAGCAGAAACAGGCCTGGTCCAGCAAGGTGGGGGGGAAGAGCAGACGGGTGGAGAGAGGAAGGCTGGACAGATGTCCACACCAGAAAACAGAAGCAGGCCGCCGGAGGCGGCGTGGAGGTGGGAGAGGGGTGGGAGGGGGTGATGTGAATCAGGACGCATCGCACACAGGAACTGACATGTTAGAGTGAAGGCCTTCTGCACAACCATTCCAATGTTTTAAAAACTAATTACTTCATTATGATAACGTATTTATGAGGCTGTAGGAAGGGCTCAAGGGCAGAGCACTTGCCTAACAAAAATAATTATGAAAATTGTCTATGTTCTGCATAAAGTCCGTTTTGGCTATTCTGAGAGTGCCTGTCACACACAGTGTGCTCTCTGGCCACAGAAAAGCTACTCGTGGCAGCAAGAGATGACCGAAAGAGAACCACACATCTGCCAACGGCAGGACGCGGTGTGAATCGGCTCCAGGGAGAGACAACAGGGCTGAAAGCAGACGCGACCCTGAAGCGAAGGGCGAGGTGCACACGCCAACCTGGAGGGTGAAATCGGGAGCGAGACTGAAGTGCCTACGTCAGGTAACGAACATGCCGGCCACTTAAAAATAAAGCGTTAAGATGCATAGACTGAAGAGAAGTGTCCGACTCCTGTTGGAGGAAGTGTGAGAGGAGCAAAGCAAGGAGCAAATAATAAAGATTTGAGAGAACATGGCAATAACTTCGAAATAAACAAAATGGAAAGTAATTATACAGTAGATGGAGGGAGGGAGTTTCTTCCATCCACTCAAAAATGGAGAGGTTCCTAACGAGAAGAGTTAAAAACAACAGTAAGCAAGCACAGCAGAGGCCACAGGCTAGCTGTAACTGGATGGTGTGTGAACCGTTAGTGCCAGCACACATGGAAATGTGGACGAAATGAGCAAACCCCTAGAAAACCTATTCAAGAAGATCTAGAGGAGCTGAGCACCCTATCATCAGTAAAGAAGTAAACCTTCTGAGCCTGGTGCCAGTGCCTCACACCTGCAGCAACAGGAGGCTGAGATCTGAGGATCACAGCCTGAAGCTAGCTTGCAGGGAGTTTTGTGAGACTCACCGCCAATTAACCACCAAAGAGCCAGAAGTGAAGCTGTCGCTCAAGTGGTAAAACATCAGTCGAGCAAAAAAGCTCAACAACAGTGCTCAAGCCGCAAAACGAGCACAAAAAGAAAAAAATCCAGAGTCTGAAGGGGAGTGGGCAGGGGGTAGGGGGCGTCAGGAGACAGGAGGGTCAGGAGATGGAAGGAGGGAGGGAGGTCAGGGGACAGAAGGGGAGGGAGGGGGTCAGATCAGCAGGGCAAGCACCATCAAGATGGAGCCGTCCACAGTGGCCTGGAAGATGGACTACAAAGACGGAAAGGAGACCCGGAACCTCCTATTCACCGAAGACAAGTTAGGAGCATCTATGCAGACACTTCAGGAATGAATAACAGCTAAGAGGACTGCAGAACACAGAAGCAATGCACCAAAGTCAACTTCTCCTCCCCACAGGAGCGCCGGACAGCGACCGCTTCCAGGGATATCACTGACGACGTGTCGAAGGAGCGGCGGTTGAGAGGGCATCTCGTAGAGAAACCGCGCATCCCACAGCCCACGAAACCCTGACACCCACCACCAGTGCTGGGACGGGAGGAAGATCTACCGCTCTCCCCGCCATCAGTACCGCTAACTGCTGTGGAACCTCACACCAGGACTCTACAATTCAGACAACAGGGCAAAGGCTGGGAATTCCTGAAGTGTTCACAAATGGTAGAGCTGGCTCGCCGGGACCGACAGGAAGGGGAAGAAGGACCAGAAGAGAGCGGGCTCGGCAGACACCCGGGCCTGCCGGCACCCGCATCTGCGGTGATGGAGAATGCCGGCCGCAGCAGACCACACGCAGCGTGGCCAGGGTGCATCTCGGCACATTCAACTATAAGAAAGCAAGAACTTACGTTCACCCAGAGACACCCTAAAATCAACCACAGAATAATATCCACCGCAGCACAGAAAAATCCACAGCAGTCATTTTTCATAGAAAGGACTAAAAGCATAACGGGAGACACAGGCACGGAGCCGGCCCGTACTTCACCACACAAAACAGGGGCTGAGACCTCGGCCGGACCCCCACCCACCACGCCTACCTCCCCGCCAGCTCCACGCGGCCCCCGCGGGCTGCCCAGCCCTGCAGAAGGCCCTGGTGACCTACGGACATCCCCTCGGCCCCGCTCCCGGCGTGGGGCTGGCATGGTATCGAGACCTCATCCCTCACCCGTGTGAACTGCTGGCACGGCTCACGGCCATTGTACTGTATACCACAGCGGAGAAAAGACCCCCCGGACCCCTCCAGGCAGCCCCTGGGTAAGTGAAGACTCACTTGAGGGCTGGGCCCCAAAGCTGTGAAGATGTCTTGATGGTGCCAGGTTTCCCCTTGGTCACCAAGGGGCCAGGACAGGCAGGGCCAGGGTGAGGGTCCTGTGGTGGCAGGAAGGGTGACATCTCCATCTGAGAGGGAGATGACCCCAGCTGAACGTGCTCACTGCCCCCCCTGCCTTACTACCCCATCCCTCCCCACCATCCCCCCATCCCTCCCCACCGCCCCCCCATCCCTCCCTATCATCCCCCCTCCATCCCTCTCCACCGCCCTATCTTAGCACTGTCCATGCTGCCGATCGTCTCTCCTCCCCAGGGCTTGAGGCAGGAAGAGGAGGAGGGCAGGAAGAGGGGGAGGGCAGGAAGAGAGGCAGGAAGAGGAGGGCAGGAAGGGGGGAGGGCAGGAAGAGGGGGAGGGCAGGAATGAGGACGAGGGCAGGAAGAAGAGGACAGGAAGAGGAGGAGGGCAGGGAGAGGAAGAAGGTTATAAGAAAAGGAAGAGGAGAGGTAGGTGTGAGCAGAGACTTGGTAGCTGGGTCACAGTCTAGCCAGGGACCCCAAGAGGAAAGTGGGGAGCACACAGGGTCTCAATTCTTCCCTGAAAGCCCAAAAGGAGCTCAGGAGTGGAAGTGAGGAAGTGTATGTGTGTGTGCGTGTGTGTGCACACACGTGTGCACGCACACACCTGTGCCCTGACACTTATGACCTGAGTGAGCGAGGGGAAGGAGCCACAAAGGAAGATCAATTCACCAGCAACCACCAGCGAAAGCCCATCTGTCTCCCGCTAACTGACTGCCCATTCCCTCACCCCACCGGGGACAGCCTTCGGGGAACGGGTCATTTGCGCCTGCTGGGATGGTTTTCCACTCTGTCTGTGTTTATTGACTTCAAGGACTCATGGGCAATTGGTTGAAGAACCTCTCAGACTCAGACCGAATAACAGCCTTCCAAGCTACTAATCAGAAGGCATGAACGGGCCAGCATCTGGGCTGGGGATGAGGGGCGTCTGTTCCTCTTGCTCCTCAGCCCAGCCTGTCCTCACCCGGCGACTCAGAAGGACCCGGTGGATTCACTACAGCCACCTGCCAGTGGTGTTGCTGCTTCCCTCTGCTCCAAAACAAGACCAGGGGGCATGGAGGGATCAAAGCTCCGGCCATCAGCCCCGACCAGGGAGAAGGGGGCTGGCCACCACACACCATGAACTCACCAGGCACGGATGGACAGAGCTCCACAGCAGCTACAGACGGGATGCAGAAGGAAGCACTGACAGCCTGGGCCCCGTGGGAGCCCCATTCCTGCACAGAAAAAAAGAAATCATGAGCTCGCCAAGCGCCGGTGGCTCACTCCTATAACCCCAGCTACTCAGGAGGTTGAGATCTGGGGATCCTGAGTTCAAAGTCAGCCCAGGCAAGAAAGTCCCTGAGACATTTATCTCCAACTAGCTACCAAAAAAGCTGGAAATGGAGCTGTACAAATGGTAGAGCACTAGCCTTGAGTAAAAAGGCCCAGGCCCTGAATTCAAGCCCCAGAACCAGCACACATGCACACACACACACACACACACACACACACACACACACACACACACACACACACACACACACACACACACACACACACACACACACACACACACACACACACACACACACACACACACACACACACCACTGTGAGTTCACCAGGAAAATGTGCCTGGAAATCTGCCTGGAACCCTGATGCCTGAGGAATAATTTGTAAGTGATGCTTCCACTCCAGAACCTTCCCCAGGTCAGCCATCTGTGCACAGGCAGCCTGCTCACATGGACAGCCTGTGCACACAGACATCGGCTTCTTTATTAAACTCGGTTCTCTCGTAGAATAGAAGTTGTTAGCCTTGAAAAGGATGCACACCGGAAGTGCTGTGCATGTTGTCGAGTGTGCGGTTCCTTCACTAACTCTGGCTGCAAGGCTGGAGGCCCAGGCCTTCCCAGAACCCCCAGGAGGCAGCGCGGAGGCCTCTGGTCCACCCTTTCCATGGTGGAAACCCAGAGCCCCTGCAGCCTCTCAGGGAAACGGAGTCACTTTTTTCCCTTGCGCCACGGTTGAACACGACTCGGGAGGGGGGCCGAGGCCCCGGATGTCTGGAAAACGGCTCCTGTGGCTGTTGTGGCCAGAGTTTCATCTCTGGAGAAGAGAAAGGGCACCGAGGCACGCAGGGCTCTCACCTGCGGTGGGAGAGCAGCAGCAGCCGCGGCGAGCGAGACTCGGACCCAGGCAGACCAGACCCACCAGGCAGGCGGCTACAGCCGAGGCAGAGACGCACATCAGACAAAAGTAGCAGATGGGGAAGATGGTGTATCTCATGGAGACAAAAGTAGAAACCCGGCCAATGAACATGGCGCCATGAACTCAGTGTGCTGAGGAGGGAGGCATGAAACTTCTGCCCAAGACAAAGACAAAAATACTTTCTGATATGGCAGAAAATCAAGAATAGTGAACGAGTTAAGCTACAACTCAGTCTCCAACATGGACATGGAGGAGAATATAGGAAGATGAATGATGCGATTAATAAGGTTGATTTAATAAATATTCATAGACCTCGTACATGCTCTTCCTCTACAATTCATGAAATATTTGCAAATATTAATCATAAATAAAGCTGAAGGATAAAAAACACAATAAATCGAGAAGGCAGAAACTACAAGTCTCATTGTCTGAATAATGCCACAAAAAATAACAAATAAATAAGGTTAAAAAATTCAACTTTGTGCAATTTAAAAACACACACATGAATAATTCCATTTAAAAGGGAAATCAAAATTTTAGATAGTAAGTTCTGCAAAAATAAGAACTGTGAACAAAGCATGAGAAGCTTAGCCTGGGGTGCAGTTCTAAAGGAAAAAGAAATGGGGAGATACCAAGCTCTGAAAACATATCATTACTTGCAAAGAAATGAAAGGACCTCAAAAAAAATTAAATGACGACAGGCCCAGGGAACGAAGGTTATGTTTTCTCTCACACATGGAGGCCGGAATTCGTTTATGACTATACACGTAAATACTTCAGGTGGCAGGCAAGTGTACAAAAAAATGTATTGACAAATATGGATGGCAGATTCAGGGAGAACTCTGTAATTTCTTAGAAAAACAAAATCATAATTCAACAAAATAAATGGGTACCAGGAAATGGGTACTTTGGGTAGGGTCAGGGGGAAAGGGATAGAGAAATGAGGAGAAGAGGGGACAATATAATCACAAATTCAATATTTATCTACAAAATTAAGAAAAGTAAGCCTGGCATTGGTGGCTCACGCCTGTAATCCTAGCTACTCAGGAGGCTGAGATCCGAGGATCACTGTTCAAAGCCAGCCTGGGCAGGAAAGTCCATGAGACTCTCATCTCCAACCAATCACCAGAAACCTGGAAGTAGCACTGTGGCTCAAGTGGTAGAGAGCTAGTCTTGAGCTGAAGAGCTCAGGCACAAAACCCAAGCCCAAAGTTCAAGCCCTATGGCCAACCAAAAACAGGGAAAAGGACAAGGAAAGGGAAAGAGGAAAGGAAGGGCTGGGAAGGTGGCTCAGTGGTAGAGCACTTGCCTTGCATGCATGAGGCCCTGGATTCGATTCCTCAGCACCACATAAGCAAAAAGAAAAAAGCCGGAAGTGGCGGTATGGCTCAAGTGGTAGAGCGCTAGCCTTGAGCTGAAGACCTGAGGGACAGCACCCAGGCCCAGAGTTCAGGCCCCACAACCGCACCCCCCAAAATAAATAAATAAATAAGAGAAAGGGAAAGGGAAAGGGACAGGAGAGAACTATGATTGGAGTGACATGGATCAAGATGCATTCTGCTCATAAACTGCTTTGCTGAATGGAAACTCCTGTGTACAACTACTTAATGTTTTTAAAAAACTAAGTCCTGGGCAAAATGGCCCAACCTTTATTCCCAGTTACTTGGAGGCAGAGACTAGGAGGAAGGAGGCTCGAGGGCCGGCAAAGTGTGAGGCCATCTCGACCACTAACAGCTGAGGTGCCAGCTGTCTGGCCCGCACAGGGCGCAGGCCTCCGGAGGACCTGCTGGACGGGCGGGCCTCCCAAGGACTGGCCGGACGCTGGGCAGCGCATTTGCGAACTACCCTCTCACACCCAGACTCCGCTTTACTTATTGTGAACTACCCTTTCACACCCGGACCCCACTTTCTGATAATGAACTACCCTTTTAGACTCAGACTCTGCTTTCTGATGATCAACTACCCTTTCACACCCAGACTCTGCTTTCTGATGGTGAACTACCCTTTCACACCCAGACTCCAATTTACTGGTTGTGAACTACCCTTTTACACCCAGACTCCACTTTCTGATGGTGAACTACCCTTTCACACCCAGACTCTGCTTTCTGATGGTGAACTACCCTTTCACACCCAGACTCCAGCCCCCTCCAGGCCGATGTGCTGTTCCACAGCACCTCATGGACCTGCTGAGACAAAGTTTTCTTAAGAATCTTTGCTTTCAAGGGTAAGGGTGACATTGTGCAAAAAGAAATGTCCTCTTTTCCTGTCTTATGCAATTCTCACCCTCTGTATGTCACCTTTATAATAACAGTAAAGATTTTTTACAGAAGTTTTGCTTTTTGGTTTATTCCTGGAATGGCGGTGGATTTATAATTTCCCATTATCCTTATCTGTTGATGGTTTGCTCCAACCCACATCAGCCCCTGGAAGCGAGCACACAGCCGGAGGTGAGTACACGGCTCGGAATGAGTGCCCAGCTGAGGGGGTGCATGGCAGGGAGCCAGCGCTGTGCACGACTGAGCCTAGATCTTGGGACCTGGGAGCAGACCTACATCTCCTTGGGACCCAGAAGTAGACCTCACCACATGTGCTCTCTGTTTTGACAGGGTTACCACAGTCACAGGACGTGAGGATCCCGTCACTGGCCACACTGTGCATGTCAAGACCACCATACTGGCTCCAGTGAGGGCACTGCTCCTGGTGAGGGCGGTCCCGGCCTGTGCAGACTTCTCCCCGCTGTGGGCCTGTGTGTGCCTGGTGGTGTGTGGGCTGTGTATCCACCACCACAGCCAGCGCAGACTCTGCCATGAAGAGTTCCCTGCACTGCCTTACAGATGGAAACTCCTCGCCCTGCCCTCCGTTCAGTGACAACTCATACCTTCTCCATCTCCACCACTTTATCATCACCCACGGCTCACACCTCTAATCCTCACCACTCAGGAGGCTGGATCTGAGGACTGCAGTTCAAAGCCAGCCCAGAAAGGAAAGTCTGTGAGACTCTTATCTTCCTTTAACCACACAAAAAAGACCAGAAGCCAGGTGCTGATGGCTCATACCTGTAATCTTAGCCACTCAGGAGGCTGAGATCTGAGGATTACGGTTTAAAGCCAGCCTAGGCAGGAAAGTCTATGAGACTCTTATCTCCAATAAACCACCAGAAAACTGAAAGTATCCCTGTGGCTCAAGTGGTAACACACTTGCCTTGAGCTGAAGAGCTCAGGGATAGTGCCCAATCCCTGAGTTCAAGTCCCATAACCAACAAAAAAGAAGACCAGAAGTTGTGTTCCAGAGGTAGAGCACCAGCCTTGAGCAAAAATAAGTTCAGAGACAGTGCCCAGAGTTCAAGCCCAGGACCAGCACAAGAAAAAGTGATCTTACAACAAATACAAGTGAAATCAGGACAGTATGGGGGAATATGCCATAAATCTTTAGTCAAAAAACTAGAAAATCTAGTAGAAATTAATGCATTCCTGGAGGACCTCAACCTACAAAAATTGAACCAAAAGAATATAAAATATTTGAAAAGAATTATAATAATCAGTAAGAATGAAGTAGCAATAACTAATATCCCCACAAAGAAAAGCTCAGCACCCAACAGAGTCATAGCTAAATTCTACAAGTCCTTTAAGGAAGAACTAAGACCATGTTCTGTCCATGAAATAGAAAGGGAGAGATCACTATCAAACCAATTGGATGAAGCCAGCATTACACTCATCTCAAAATCAGGCACACACACACACACACACACACACACACACACACACACACACACACACACACACACACACACACAGAATGATAGACCAGGTTTTTTACAAGCACAAACTCCTCAATAAAACAATTGATAACCAAAATCAATAACTAACAAGAGGAAAGTCCTACAACATTATCAATTTTGTTTCAACCTAGGAATGCAAGGCTAGTTCAATACAGGTGAACCAATAAATATAATACAACACATAAACCAAACCAAGAACTTAGTCATAGGAACATCTCAATATACAAAAACCAAACCTTTGACAAAATCCAGCATCTTTTTTATGATAAAAGTTCTGGAAAGGCTAGGAACAGAAGGAACCTACCTAACATAATAAAGGCTATGTCAAACCTACTGCCAATATTATACTAGCTGGTAAAAAACTGAAACCATTTCCTCTAAAATCAACAGCAAAACTAGGTTGTCCTAGTGGCTCATGCCTGTAATCCTAGCTACTCAGGAGGCTGAGATATGAGGATCACAGTTCAAACCCAGTGCAAAAAAGTCTATGAGACTCATCTCCAATTAAGCACAAAAATATCCAGAACTGGAGCTGTAGCTCAAAGTGGCAGATTGCTAACCTTGAGAAAGAAATCCCAGGTTCAGCACCCAAGCTGAATTCAAGCTTGGGACTGGCAAAAAAAAGGGGGGGTGGGGTTAAATCCATTTTCTCCACTTTTATTCGACATAGCACTGGAATTCCTAACCAGAATAAAGCAAGAGGGAAAAAAAGGATCAAATACAGAAGGAGGAAGTCAAACTATCTCTATTTGCCAATGCTATGAACCAATATCAAAAAGTCCCTAAAGACTATCTCAAAACTTCTAGAATGGATAAGCACCTTTGACAGCATAACAGGATATAAAAATTTCTTTAAATTTATGTTAGGTTCTTTAAAAAGAGATAGCCGAGTAAGAACAGCACCACGCACGTGGTATTCAAGTAAGGGGTAGGTTTACTCGTCCTTCTGGGTGGCACCAGGCCATCTTGGTCCTCCATGCGGTGGGGAAAGGCCTGGGAAAGAGAGCTGGGAGAGCTGGGAAAGAGAGAGAGCTGGGAAAGAGAGAGAGCTTGGAAAGAGAGAGAAAAGAGCTAGAAAAGAGAGAAAAGAAAGCATCTGGGAAAGAGGTGGGAAAGAGAGAGCTGGGAAAGAGAAGAGAAGGAAAGAGCTGAGAAAGAGCTAGAAAAGAGCAGAGAGAGCAGGATATAAAAATAATAGGTAAATAAACAGAAGTTTTTCTGTATCTAGGATGAGCAGATGGAAAAGGAAATTAGGCAAACAATTCCACTCAAAATTGCCTTTAAAAAGAAAACCCTAGAAGTAAACCTGATTAATCAAGGAGATAAAGGACTTCTACTATGAAAACTATAAAACTTCGAAGAAGAAATTTAAGAAGATTCCAGGGGTGGGAAGACCTCCCATGTTAATGGATGGGCAGAATTAATCAACATGAAAACGGCCATATTGACAAAGGAAATCTAGAAAGTCAATGCGATATCTTTCCAAAATCTCCAAGTCATTCTCTGCAGAGATGGCGAAGTCAGTCCAAAGGTTCACATAGACTCACACAAGGCCCAGGGTACTCAAAGCAATCCTGAGGTCAAAAAAATGCAATGCTGGGTGCATCACAACTCCAGAGTTCAAACTGCAGATCCATAGAGATTCACTACTGGCTTTTAACTGGCACAAAAACAGAACAGAAGAGCAGTGGAACAAACTAGAACATTAGAAATGAACTGACATGCCTAGAGCCATCTCATTTTTTACAAAGAAGCAAAAGCATCTATATTTGGGAAGGATCAGGCTCTTCAACAAATGGTGTTGGGAAAACTGAACAAACATGAGCAGAAGACAGAAATTGTTATCTCTGTCTGTCACCTTGTATTAATGGTAATTCAAAGGGGATAGAAACCTCAATGTAAGCCTGAAATCTCGAAACTACTACAAGACTACAGGAAAGAACAAGGAAAACACTAGAACTTACTGGTATAGGTATGAACATCCTGAGTGGAATTCCAGGAGAAGAGGAGAGAGGAAGGTGGGATTGCACCAAGCCAAAATCTTCTGTACAGCAGAGGATAGAGCCACGAGGCTCAAAATAAAGCCTACAGAACAGAAGGTCTTTACTGGCTATACATCTGTAATTATTGACCATTGACCGAATGTACATGGAGCTCAAAAACCTAAACTTCCAAAGAACAAATGATCCCAATGAATAAACAAGCAAGCTAAAGGTCTACTTCTCAGAAGTACAGATGAGGCGCTGGACGGGGCGGCTGACACCTGTCACCCCTGCCCTGCAGGGGGTGAGAGCTATGGGCTGCAAGTCAGGCAGGAACGTCCACAAAACTCTTATCTCCAACTATCCACCGAGAGTCAGAAGGAAAGCAACTCAGAATAACACTGGGGTTCCACCCCAGTGCGGTCAGAATGTCCATCATCAGGAATACGCAGGACAAATGGCGGCGGGGATGTGGGGAAGGAAGGGGCCTATCGCACTGAGAGTGGGGTATAAACTCGTGCATGGCGGCAGGGATGTGGGGCTATCGCACTGAGGGTAGGGTGTAAACTCGTGCATGGCGGCAGGGATGTGGGGCTATCGCACTGATGGTGGGGTGTAAACTCGTGCATTCACTGCCATTGGCACTGTGGAGGTTCCCCAAAAAACTGAGCGTAGAACTACCCTAGGATCCAGGATATCATTCTTGGGCATTGATCCAATAGATTGCAAGCCAGGATACAATCAAGGCATCCGCACACCCATGTTTATTGCTTCAAATTCACCATAGCCAAGGTATGGAGACAGTCCAGATGTCCCATAATAATACATTCAATGGAATTTTATTTATCCATCAGGAAGAATGATTCTGTGTCATTTGCAGAGAAATAGGTGGGCCTAGAAAATGTGGAATGAAGTTGTCTCAGAGGGACAAAGGACACATTTGCTCTTATATGTGGTAGTCAAATCTACATGAATCCCAACACACGGCCCTGTCCATACATGCACAATCAAACTGACTCATGTGGCACTCACGCGAGTGGATTTCCACAGTGTAACCCCTTTGAACAATTAACAGTGGAATGAAATGAATCCCAGGAGGTGGCATCGTCTTGTCTGGGGGGGAGGGGATGAGGGGAAGGTTGACAGATGAACAGAGAGAGGCGTGGTGGGTGAACAGAATCCCAATACTCAATAGACAGACACAGAAGTGGAAATGCGATGTGCTGGGGGAGGGGTGATAGAATGGATGACACCCATCGAGACGCACTGTACACACAGACGGACATGTTAACCTGAAACACCTCTATCTGGATATAATCATCAACAGGAAGAAAACAAGCTGGGCACGGTGGTGCCTTCCTGTAACCCCAGCCTCATGGGAAGTCACGGTAGAAGGATCATGTAAGACAGAGTAATAGAAGATGTGAATAATCAAAATCTATTGTACACATGTACAGAAATATCACAATAAAACTCTCACATTATACAATTAATACATGCTAGTCAAAATGTGGGAAAGAAATTTCATAGAGGAAAAGAATGAAAGACAACAAAGCAGATGCCGCCTTTGGTTGGTGGATCTGTAGGTGATTTTTTTCTAACTCTAAGATTTCATCTTCATTCAAATAGGCACACGTCTCTTTTTTTTTTTTAAACAGTCATGGGACTTTATCTTGAAGCCTGGACACTGTCCCTGCTCAAAGCTAGCACTCTACCACCTTGAGCCACAGCACCATTTCCCGTTTTCTGGTGGCTAATTGAGATGAGTCTCACAGACTTTGCTGCCTGGGCTGGCTTCGAACCATGATCCTCAGTTCTCAGCCTCCTGAGCCGCTCGGATGTCAGGGGTGACCCACCGGCACCCGGCCACATCACTTGTTTAACAGTAATACATTATGCATATTTTCATTTAGGCAAATAAAAGGTTATTATAAGATAGAAAGTTTCATCATACCTAGACAAAAATTTCAAAGACTTGCTATGAGAGAGGATGTATATATTGTATTAGTAATTCACACTGGGATGATATTTAGGACATGTTGCCTTTAATAAAAAATCTATAGCTGAAAGTAATCTCCTCTGTTTTTCCTTCTCAAGGTGGTTTCTAGATTGCATAAAGCTGCACCTGTCCCTCGTGGTCCTGGAAGACAGTTCCAGGACCCCTGCCCGTGCTCGGTCTCTCCGATAGTACCCCCACCCTGCACATATCGCCTCCTGCATGCTCTGGCCGCCTGCAGCTTCCTAGTGACTCCGATACAATGTGAAAGCTCTGTGGAGAGCTGCTCTGCCTGATCGTCCAGGGAACAACGACAAAAAAGAATGTGCACATGTCCCATGCAGCAGCAATCATTTTCTGATGTCTGTTGGTCCCTTGCCAGCTGCACGCCTGGATGCAAAGCCCGTGCTCGTGGAGGGGCTAGACAGCCTGGGTTCAGACCCTGCCGCCTGCCCCACAGTCCTTCGGAAGCCTGGACAGACACCAAGCTGACAAGTTTCAGGGCGGGTAGTTAAAACACGGCTGCTCATCACTCTTAGCCTCAAATATGCCCCGCATCAACGTCAGAGGTTGAAATATCTCTACCCAGATGGTAAGCAGCCCAGGCCCTAGGAGACTCAGGTCCTCGAGGTCCGGGCAGGGCTTGGCCCTGGGGTGAGATGAGATCTCATCCCAGCAGGGAGAGCAGACACCCTCACACGATACCCTGTGCCCATCCTTGGTGCCCCAGACCCAAGAACAGTAACAGTGCATTGATGGCATAAACCACGTGAAGTCCTGGGGTTTAGAAGGATGCAGACCCACGGCTTGCCCTCCACCTCGAGAGCAAGTGGTTTCCAAGATCATTGAGAGACAGGTACGTAAGGGTGTCAGGGACATGAAAGCATTAACTCCTGTCTTGGGCCCATGAACTCACTAGAAGCTGGACCAAGGCCGGGTACCCAGCCCCCACCTTTGTCTGTATCCTTCCTCTCCTGCGGGCACCAGGCAGTCACCTCGGGCTTCAGAAAGGACCGGATGCCAACATGCATCTTGCAACATAAGGCAAACTATCATCCTGTGGCAAAAGGTGAAACAGGCCCAAAGGAAGAGAGCCTGCTGTGATGGAGAACAACTTCCCGGACCAGGCAGGGGGCCTGGCCACACCCACAACTGGGGCTGTTTTATTTGGTTATGCAAAGCCGCCTCCCGAGTTCTTCATCTGAAGACAGGCCGACCGCTGCCTTCCTGCCGGGGCATGCCATGCCCGTGCCACTTCATGAGACCGCTTCTCCCTGCCCTCCACCTGACTCATTACTTGGTGCGCTGGAGCGGGGGCTGGACCAGATGTGAGGAGCTCCTGGAGCCGAGGCCTTGGATTTCTCACTCACTCACTGGCTGCGTTGTATAGCCGAGGGTAGATGGGGAAATGTTCATCTTGATGAAACAAAGCCGAGAAGCCCGGCTCTCCCAGCCCCTGGGGCGGGAGTTTAAGTGCTGTTCAGCACCCTTCAACACGATTAAGGACAGTCAAGTGCTAACAGAAGTGCGGCTCTGTGTCAAGCTTTCGTGCAGCTCTATCCTAAACATCTTTAATGTCTCCCGTGATTGAGCTGTCAAGACCAGACTGTGTGACAGGCCTTCCTCACACCGGGCAGCCTTGAGCCTGAGGGCCGGGCGGCCACTGGTCCACACACCAGCCTGGCTGCTTCGCACACCATACACGCTTTGAGGCAACCGCGGCTGCCTGCCACCAGAGCACAGTTCCGCTTTAGAAGGCACTGTCCGTCCACGGCGGTGTCAAACAGCTCACGCCAGGCTCTACCATCACAAGCCTCAGCTAATTCTAGATGACCTGTGGCCATTTCTACCCAGGCCAGAGGAGGAAGGCTTTCCTCGGGGCCCTTGTTTGCATGAGCCACTGTGCTGTGATTGGTGCTCAGGATTAAATTTACGTGGAGGTCTTCTGTGATTGGTGCAAACCCACAGGTCTTTTCCATGAAGATCTGCTGTGATTGGTGCACACCCCCTTGCCCTACCCCTTTCTGGATATGACAAGCAGGCTGTTTGGCTTGTTTCCGGTCAGCCAGGAGATGCACCTGTGCTGCCCCCTGGAGTTGTACCATCGACCCAATGGAGGCCTCTCTTAAGTGATCTTTCCTTGCCTTCCTTGATTTTGAGCTGGTAACATGAAGAGCTGTCAGAAGTAGCACAGGAGCCACAGCCACACACACTGCACAGGTGGCTCCATCAGAAGTAATGAGTGGCCAAGAGTCCCAGGGAGGGGGCAGGGACAGGGGACATGGGGGGCAGAGACGGGGCAGGGGCAGAGATGAGGACCGGCAGGCATGACTCAGGATGGCAGAGGGTAGAAATGAGGACTGCAGAGACAATGCAGGACTGCAGAGAGGAGGAGAGTGGGGACAACATGGTATGTCAGAGACGAGGTCCTGGATAGGGATAGGGTTAGGGTTAGAGGTCAGGGTTAGGGTTAGAGGTCAGGGTTAGGGTTAGAGGTCAGGGTTAGAGACTAGGGTTTGGGTTAGGGTTTTTGTTAGTTTAGGGCTAGAGGTTAGGGTTAGAGATTAGGGTTGGGGCTAAGGCCAGGTTTGGGATCCATTTGACGAAAAGAGCAATCCTGGCTCCTGAGTGGCCCTGGCTTTCATCCCTCCTGTGTTGTGCCCTGCACACACCTCCCACCGTGATGTGTCTGACATACTATGATGACCCCAGTGGAGTCTCACCAGGATGCCAACGCCTTACCACTTGGACCCCCATCCCGAACCTCAGGCACTGAGTGCCACTTCTTCACACAGTACCTGGAACAGGTAATTGGTTTTAGCTACAGAAAGTGAGTGAATACAACAGAGCAGAGTTTGGGGGTTCCAAACAGTAAGACATTTGGAGAACATGCTGCTGCGTGCAGGGCAGACCCTCAGTGCTCCCAGGGCCCTCCTCCCAGCTCAGTGAAGTAGCACAGCTGTTCTGTGAGGACGGAGCAGCAGGGTCTGTCCCTCAGCCAGGCTGCTGCCTCCAGCATGGCAGTCCACCGGTCACCGCCTCCACATCTCATCGTCACCAGAGCTGCCCCCGGGAGACCCCTCCCTGTTCACTGCCCCTGGTCACCGTGTCTCTCCTCCTCCGCATGTGTGCTGGGTGCCTGCTCGCCTGGGCTGTGTGGGAGGCATCTGAATGGAGGGCCGGGCCAGCAGCAGACTTGATTATGCATTGTTATCACACTTAGTCAAACTCCCTCGACAGTTTCTGCCGGGGAGGGGGGAGTGTGTGCCCCGCATACCACCCTTCTCAAGAAGGAATTTTAAGCTGTGTATGTTTATTTGGGAAAGACCCGAGCTACTTGTGGCATCTTGCCAAGACAATTTGAAAGGTATCAACAGTTTAAATGACACTTTCACCTTCAGCAAATACATCTCTGCCTGCGCAGAATGGCGATGCGATCCTGCCCCTGGCAATCTACAATACAGTCCTGTCAGAAATAGGTGTCAACTTTCATTACAGTCCCGAGGATAAATTCCACTTATCAGACCCAGCGGCATCCCAGGCTCCCTGACACCCTGCGGGGCCAGCGGCCCCTCCCTGGAGACACGGAGCAGCAGCCCGCAGGGCTTTCAATTACGGGCTCCTTGTTGGATACCAAGAAATGAGCAGACAGCCTGAGATTCGAGGCACGGGGAGACAGAGCGCCCCATGTTATTAAGAGTCATCAGTGCCACAGTTTGGAGATTGGGGATCCACATCTGTCTGCTCTCACACAAGCATATTCATTTGCCAAGAGAAACACTGCACCGTTCAGAGGCAGGGTCCCTGGGTCGAAGGCTCGGCATTCACCACCGGTGATAATAAAAACCGCACATCAGCAAAGACTACAGGACCAAGTGGAAGGGTCAGATTGCCCACCGGGCCTCGCGGCTGACGGCCAGGGGAGGAGGCGGTGTGGCGGCTGTGTGCAGGTGCTGCACCATGGGATGTAACAGAGCTGCCGCGCTCCTGGGAAGGGTCCAGAAGACACTCTGATGGCTCAGCGTGGCTGGGCCTGTCCACCCTGTGGGCCTCCAGATGGCCACGCTTCATTAGTCATGACCCACGCAAGGTCCCATCGCGGGGCATTTCCTGGTGACTCCATGCGATACAAGTCACCTCTTTCTTCCAGGAGGGCTGGAAGGAGACCTCCAGCCCCTCCCAGCCAGCAGAGTGGATCCTCCACCGGCCCTTCCAGTGGAGAGCAGCGGCCAGTGGGTGAAGTGTGAAGTCCACAGGTGGGCAAAGCCGTGAGAGGATCAGCGCTTAGAGGATGAACACTCCTACACACTTACACTCGCAACAGCAGTTTTACGCTAGAAACAAGACAGACATAATTTCAGGCATAAACGTACAACTCCTAGTTTTGGTAGACTTGGTAGATTTCAACAATAACCCAGAGAAGACCAGATATCAATAAAGATATCATCACCTAAGTCACACGCAGCCCAGTTCACATCTTAGCCTCGCTCTCTAGAATTTGTTCACAAGCGCAGAAGACACCTTTGTTCTGGTGACCATGAAACACTCACCACGATGGACAGCCAGCTAGGTGCATTAAAAAGGATTAAAACCATTCCACATACGTTCTATGAGTGTACCTACATTAGGAATCAGAAAGAGAAGGAATCTGGGAAATTCCTCAGAATCTGGAAATTAAGCATCAACTTCTAACTAACCCATGAGTCAAAAAACAAAAGTATTTTTAACTGATTGAAAATGAAAATACAGGGGCTGGGAAGGTGGCTCAGTGGTAGAGCGTTTGCCTTGCAATGCATGAGGCCCTGGGTTCAATTCCTCAGCACCACATAAGCAAAAAGAAAAAAGCCAGAAGTGGCGCTGTGGCTCAAGTGGTAGAACGCTAGCCTTGAGCTGAAGAGCTGAGGGACAGCGCCCAGGCCCAGAGTTCAGCCCCACAACCGGACCCAAAAAAAAAAAAAAATGAAAATGAAAATACATGGGTCTGGGAAGGTGGCTCAGTGGTAGAGTGCTTGCCTCGAATGCATGAGGCCCTGTATTTGATTCCTCAGCACCACATAAGCAGAAAAAAACCAGAAGTGGCGCTGTGGCTCAAGAGGTAAAGTGCTTAAGGTCAGTGCCCAGGCCCTGAGTTCAAGACCCAGGTCCAGTAAGTGCACGTACTTATACACACACACACACACACACACACACACACACACACACACACCACACTAAAGCTATAACTATCCTTATTCACAGATGGCCTATGCAGGAAATCCAATGAAATCTACAAAAGAGTCACTGGCACTAATAAAAGAATTAACAGCATGGCACGGCTTGAGATGGATACATGAAAAACTATTATATTTCTATATTTTAAAAATCAATCAAGTCACAATTTGCTATTTTAAAATACCTTCTACAATGGTAAGCAAAATATGAAATGCTTGTAATAATCATGAAAAAAAGCACTGCCAAATCTATGTGCTGAAAATTACAAAACTTAATTGAGAGAATTCAAAGGAAACCAAAATGAGAGGCATACCAGGTTCTTTGTTTTTTTTAATTATTTTTAACATTTTTTTTTATTGTGAGAATACCATACAGAGGAGTTACAATTACATGGGCAAGATAATGAGTACATTTCATTTTTTTTTTTTTGGTCCGGTTGTGGGGCCTGAACTCTGGGCCTGGGCGCTGTCCCTCAGCTCTTCAGCTCAAGGCTAGCGCTCTACCACTTGAGCCACAGTGCCACTTCTGGCTTTTTTCTTTTTGCTTATGTGGTGCTGAGGAATCAAACCCAGGGCCTCATACATGCAAGGCAAGCACTCTACCACTGAGCCACCTTCCCAGCCCACGAGTACATTTCTTATCAAGCATTTTTGCATCCTCATTGTTTCCTCTTCCCATCCCTTCCCATACTCCTCCCCTCCCCACCAAAGTTGTTAAGTTCGTTTTTCGACATAACAACTTGTACATCTCATTGTTGCAATGGGTCCATCTGTATCCCTAATTAAACGATTTGTTTTTTCCCTTCCCCTCCACAAATTATACCAACTCAAATACAGTGAAAGCAGAGGTTATACTGCGGGGGAGGGACATACAAAGCAACATAGAAATCATCTTATAAATATGATAGAAACAATTGCATGAAAGAAAAAAAAACAAAAAAACATTTGAATACTTATCTTGGAGTTCATTCTACTAACATCCGCTTATCTGACCTTTTCTGCTTGACTCAGACATATACTAGTTATTGCAAATAAGGGAAACCATGGGACCTATGTTTCTTTGGGCCTGGCTTACTTCACTTAATATAATTTTTCTGGGGCTGGGAAGGTAGCTCAGTGGTAGAGTGCATGCCTTGCAAGCATGAGGCCCTGGGTTCGATTCCTCAGCACCACATAAACAGAAAAAGCCGGAAGTGGCGCTGTGGCTCCAGTGGTAGAGCACTAGCCTTGAGCTGAAGAGCTGAGGAACAGCGCCCAGGCCCAGAGTTCAGGCCCCATGACCGGCAAAAAAATATATATATATATAATTTTTCCAAGTCTTTCCATTTCCTAACAAATGGGGCAATGTCATTCTTTCTGATAGAGGCATAGAATTCCATTGTGTATATATACCACATTTTCTTGATCCATTCATCTACTGAGGGGCATCTGGGTTGCTTCCATATCTTAGCTATGGTAAATAATGCTGCAATAAACATAGTCGTGCTGGTAACATTTGGGTAAATGCGCAAAAATGGGATTGCCGGGTCATAGGGGAGCCCTACGTGGAGTCTTTTGAGGAACTCCATACTACTTTCCGAAGTTGTTGAACAAGTTTACACTCCCACCAACAATGCAGTAAGGTTCCCTTCTGTTTGCATCCCCTCCAGCATCTGTTGTTATTAGAGTTCTTGATTATAGCCATTCTAACTGGGGTGAGGTGGTATCTCAATGTTGTCTTGATTTGCATTTCTTTTATGGCTAGAGAGGTTAAGCATTTCTTCATGTGTCTATTCATACCAGTTTCTTGAACTGGAAGACTTCTTAAGATGCCTGGCTCCTCCAAGATTGGTCTCTAAATCAATATAATCACACTAAAAATCCCAACCTCCTTTTTCCTCTCAGAAAGGGGTAGAGGTGAAGATATAGATCTAACTTTGAAAGCAAAGAATAACTTTGAACCAGGTGTGGTGGATCAAGCCTGTAATCCTAGCCACGTGGTAGGCAGAGATTGGTGTAGTTCAGTTCAAGGCCAGCCCAGACATAAAAATTCATGAGACTCCATCTCAATTAATGGCCGGGTAGAGTGGTACATACCAGTAAACCACTATGGGGGAAGTACAATGGCTAGGCACAGTTGCATGTGTAGGTAAAGTCCACTAGGTACAAGAATGTATCATCTGAAAATAGGGCGAATGTAACTTCTTCCTTGTCCATGTGGGTCTCTTTATTTCTTTCTCCTACCTTACTGCTCTGGCTAGGTATTCCAGTACTATATTGAATAGGAGTGGGAAAAGTCCTGACTATAAGGGAAATCCAGTTTTTGTCCATTTAGTCTGATGGTAACTATGTGTTTCTATATACAATCTTTACTCTATTGAGGTTCATTCTTCATATTCCTGGTTTCTTCAGAGCTTTAATCATGAAAGGATGTTGAATTTTGCCAAAGGCTTTTTCTGTATCAACTGGCATAATCCCATGACTATTGTCTTTGACTCTGTTGATGCGTTGTGTTACATTTGTGGAGCTATCACAGGCCCAGGCCTGCCTGCCTGGGACCAGACCCATTGCAGTATTACCACACACATGATCATGGTGGGTGATATTTTTATATGTTATTGAGTTCATTTTGGAAGTACTTCACTGAGCATTTTCACACATGTACTTATCAAAGAATTGGTCTATCATTCTTTTTTGTTTTCTCACCAGAATACATTAAGTATGGTCTTCAAAAAAATGAATCTGAAGCCGGGCACCGGTGGCTCATGACTGTAATCCTAGCTACTCAGGAGGCTGAGTCACAGTTCAAAGCCAGCCTGGGCAGGAAAGTCCATGAGATTCTTACCTCCAATTAACCACCAGAAAGCAGAAGTGGCTCTGAGGCTCAAGTGGTAAAGCACTTGCCTTGAACTGAAGAGCTGAGGGGACAGTACCTAGGTCCAGAGTTCAAGAACCATGACCAACAAGGAAAAAAATGAGTCTGGTAGTGTTCCTTTTCTTTTTATCTTGTGGAAAAGTTTAAGAAATATTGGTGTTAGCTCTTCATTAAAGGTCTGTTAGAATTTGTCACTGAATTCATTTGGTTTGGGGCTTTTCTGTGTTTCAAGATTCTTCATGACAGCTTCAGTCTTGGTTCTTGTGACCAGTCATTTTAAGTGGCTTGTGTGCTCTTGGTTTCTTTTTGGTAGGCCAAGTGCATCTAGCAGTGTAGCCATTTCTTTTGGACATCCTGTGTATCTGAATATAGGTTTTCAAAGTATTCCTCGTGGTCTTTTGTATACCATTGATTTTTTAATCTCTAATTTTATTAATTTGGCTCTTTTCCCTCCTTTATTCAGATTTGTATAACTTATCTTTTCAAATAATCGACTTTTGTTTCATTAATTCTTTGAATAATTTTTAGTTCTATCTTATTGATTTCTACTCTAATTTGTATTATTTATTTCCATCTGTTAATTTGGGATATGGCTAATTCTTGGTTTTCTGGGAGTTTGAGATGCATCATTGTTTGGTTGCCTCTTTTTAGCGTAGGCACTCATAACTAAAAATCTTCCTCTTCTACTTCTCTTTCTGCCTCTCAGAGGCTGTGGTAGATTGTATTCTCATTTTCATCAGATCCTAGCAACTTTTAGATCCTTCCCACTTGTATATTTTAATGAATTTACGTATTTTGTAGTGGCCTTTGCTGTTGAGTTCTAGTTTTATTGTATTATGGTCTGATAGGATACAGGGGTTTGTTTTGATTTTCTTGTATTTGTTAGGACTTGCTTTATGCCCTAAAGTAGGATGCTTCTAGAGGATGCTTTGTGGGCCACTGGGAAGAACGTGTCTAGTGCTGGTGCAGCTGTTGGATAAAACACGCAGATGTGGTCAAGCCCACCTAGGCTACTGTGCCATTTAGTTCTGGGGTTTCTTTGCTGATTTGGTGGTGGGGGGAGGGGTCTGTCTGGAAGACTTACTTGTGAAAGTAGGGTCCTGAGGTCTCCCACTTCACCATGCGGGGCTCTATCCGCCCTTTCATGTTCAGTAGTGTTTGTTTAATAAAGTTGGGTGCACCAACATTTGGCGCACGGATGTTAGTAGTCATTTCTGCTCCCGGTGGATGGTTCATGCTGTCTACCGCATGCCACCTTTCCCTCTCAGGACAGGTTTGGATCAGAAGCACACTAGGTCCGAGTGTAGCTGCTCCCACCTGCTTTCAGGGCCCAAGTCCATGGAGTGTGTTGATCTTTCCCTCTAAGCCGATGTTTTGTCAGTGAGAAACATTTTTGGGGGACTGGGAAGGTGGCTCAGTGGTAGAGTGCTTGCCTTGCATGCATGAGGCCCTGGGTTCAATTATTCAATACCAAATAAGCAGAAGTGGCGCTGTGGCTCAAGTGGAAGAGCGCTAGCCTTGAGCTGAAGAGCTGAGGGACAGCCCAGGCGCAGAGTTCAAGCCCCACAACCAACCAAAAAAAGAAAAAGAAAAGAAAAGAAACTTTTTTTGTAGGACATAAATGGCTGCTTTTTAATCCAATTTGACATTTTATATCTTTTCATGGGAGAATTGAAACAATTATTATTCAGTGCTATTTCTGGGAAGTATGTAGTAATTCCTGCTATTTTTATTAGTTCTATATTGTTTGATTCTTTCCTGCTCTTCCCATTTTCTTATCTGCTTATCTGACAGGATTTATTTTTCCCCCTATTTTCATAGTTATATTTATCTTTCTTTTGCCAGTCATGGGGCTTGAACTCTGGGCCTGGGTGCTGTCCCTCAGTTCTTCATCTTACATTTATCTTCTGTGGGTAAGATGCCCTAGAGTTATCTTCTGAAGTGTTGATTTAGTGATCTACACTGCCTTGGTTTTTATTGTGGAGGTAGTACTGGTACTTTCATGGTTCATCTGCATACCAGCTTTGCTGGGTAGATGCCCCGCTCCTGAGCTTCCTGGTCTGAGACCTGCTATCCCGAGACCATCCCCGCTGGAGTGAGACCTGCCATTCCACTCCTATAGCTCTGAGTGTTCTTTGCTTGCTCTGTATACCTAATGTCTTACATATGATTGTTTGGAGATTTTTTGTCGGGTAGGTTGAGTGTCATAAAGGCTCTGATCATTTTACTGAACACTTTTTATATCTTTATCATTCATCTCTTCTCCTTCTCCTATCCTCATAATTCTTAAGTTTGGTCTCTTAATACTGTTCCGAAAGTTTATCACATTACCCTTTGTGGGTTTGTTTGTTTGTTTTTTTGGAGGGGGGGGGTTGTTTTCCTAACTCCTAATGTGGCTGTTCTGGCGCATCTACACTGCCCTTGATCCCAGGCAGGTCTGCCTTCAATTTGGACCTCTATACTCGAGAAACTTCCCACCCAGTTTTTTTTACTTAATTGAGCTTTTCATTTCCTGGATTTGAATTTGGTTTTTCTCACTATTTCAGTATCTTTACTGATTCCTCCTTCACATTTCACATTATCTTCCTTTCCTCCTTCAGCCATTTATTTCCATCCTCTTTGAATCTATTCAGTTTTTCATACATGTTCTCTGTCATTTCACTTTGGAGTTCTTTGTTGGGCTTTCTTCTTTCTGCTATCATTAGTGATGTTACTGTGGGACTGTGTCCTGTGGAGGTGTCATGTGCTTTGTTCTTTCATATTTCTGCATTGTGGTTTCTGCATCTGATTGTGGCTGCAGGCTGCGTGCCCACCGTCCTCAGGCGGCACTGTGTGGTAGGAGGGATGCAACTCCTTCTCTCCACTAGAATGGGAGCTGGCCTGTGACTAAGCTTGTCCCAGGTACTAGGGCTCCGGCAGCTCTGGGAGAGAAGAGAGCTAGCTTGTGTGTCCCCGTGTCTGTGCTGATGTTGATGAAAGCAGGACACTTCTGCACTGTGTCCACCCTCGAAGCTTCACTCTGTGGAAGCTAGAAACCACTGCTCCTGGAGTGGAGGCTTCCAGTCTGAGGGTCGCTCCAGGCCCACACACTGCACAGGGGCCCTGTGTGCCCCCTGGGGCCACAGCGTCAGTGCTCCTCTACTGGGCCTGATCGTAGGGAGAACAAATCACCCATCACTTCTCCCTCAGGGGTGGAGAGCGCGCTGTGGACTCCAGTGCTGTGCCTGTGGGACTGGAGCTTTCAGACCCATCCAACAGCAGGGAGGGACCCCGTGTGCCCTGGGACCTACGCCTTGGCTGGTAGCAAACCTCCCAGCCCACCAGGTGGCCCCTTGGGGCTGAGCTGCCAGCCATGGGCTGAGCCACCTCGCTGGCCACAAGCTGAGCCATGCGCTGAGCTGCCTGGCCAGCCACAGGCTGGTACCACCATCACCACAATGCCCCTCAGACACTTGTTCTTCTGACTTCCAGGACGCTCCTTCTCCCTACCTCCTCCCCCCCCCAGTTGTGGGGGACTCCACAGCCTGGCTGGTCACACACTGCTCAGAGTCAGTCACTGAAGGCTGAACCCTCTGTAGGCCAGGCTGTAAATTCCTCTAGCCACCCAAAATACCCTCCTCCCCAGGACCAGGTGAGCCCAGGCCAGAGCAACAGGCCTGGCCCCAGCAGGCCCAGAGGATCCACGGTCCCAAGAAGTGGCCACATCGAGGGCCAGAACAGCAGCCTTGCACAGCCAGAGTAGGGTGACAGGGTCTGGGCGGAAGTGGCCTGGCCAGGGAGGGAAGGGCACATCTTGGCTCCTTTGCAGACCCCAGACAAACCCAGATGGGAGTAAAGACCTGGGAGAGAGGATGAGTGGGCACAGCACTAGGCACGGAGACACACCCAGACAGACTGACATGCCGTGCACACAGGTGTAGAGCACGCACACATCCTGTGCTGACGCGTGGACTTGTGCGCATGCGTGTGCCTGTGAGTGCAGAGCACACCTGTGTGCACAGACCGGCACGCATACACACGCGCACATGCACACATGTGCACACAAGTAACGAACCCTGCATGCCCTAACAGGCACCTTCTACCACACTCACACCCATCCACGAATTCACACCTTCACGGTGCCCGTGCGCACGTGAGGCCTCGCACAGATACTCACACTGCAGCACCGCCAGTGGGACGCACGGAGCCCACTGGGGGACAGCTGTCTCACGACAGCTGTGTCTACGTCTTGATTTCATGCTGGAGTGTGGGCTGCAGGACTGGCGTGGCTCCCACCCCTCTGCACGCCACCCAGCCCAGCCTGTCCCCTCCTCCCCACACACCCCAGCCAGCCCAGGACTCAACAGATTGGCAATTTGATTAGGAGATGGAGTAATGCAGTGGTGATAGGGTTTGTAATTTATTTAAATGGAGCAGAATGTGACACGCCGGTGCTGTAGCCCAGAACCGTACCTGGAGGAGCTCATTTGACACAAATTGAGATTTCAAGGTTTACAGGTATCGCAATGAAAATTCCCTGTAGGGTGTCAATAAGAGTCCATGGGTTCCTTTTATTTGGTTTGAATTAATCACAAGATGGTGGGGGGGGAAATAGGTTCTATTTTTTTAGGGCTCTTTAAATAAAATTATTCTAAGCAGCATACATTTCTTCTGGAGCTGTAATTAAATTTCCAAATGGCTGTTTCCAGCTCCCCTGTCCAGAGGCAGCAAGTGGGCGGGCCAGGTCCTGACTGCGTGGGGCTGCGGGGAAGCGCCCTGTCTCTTCTTAATCCTCCACCCACACCACAGAGGGCAGGAGCGGAACTCCAGCCCCACAAGCATGGCGGCCCCTTCCACACATGCCCCACCAGTACCACTCCTTCCTGAAGACCGGGACACGTTCTGCACTGGCCGTGCCCAGGCCCCGGACGCCCCGACCTGCCTCATGGGGGCCCAGCCACGGGTCTAAGGCCGGCCTGGCCTGGCTGGCCGCTCTGCCCAGCTCAGCCCGTCCTCCCAGCACTGGAGTCAGCTGGACGCGGCTTCCCTAGAAGGGCCTCGCCCGGACCCTGGCCCTCTCAGCCCTCTCATTCTACCGCAGCCCACTGAATGTGTCAGGACTGGTCCCACTCAGAGGAGTGGGAAATGGGCCCCATCTCACTAGAGGGGTGTAAAGAGGGCCCCAGGAGACCTCCCCGGTACCCCTCCACCGAGGCCCCTGGGCCCCAAAATCAGAACCACCACCACCGCCCTTTCTACCTCCTCCCACAGCAGCGTGGGGCTCGGCCCCACTGCAGGCCCACGGTGCTTAGTGCCACCCCAAGGCCCAGCCTGCTCTGACACGAGACGGCCCATTACAGCCTCAGGGGCTGCAGGCGGAAGGCGCGCCAAGGCGAGGGTTTGGGCAGAAGCAGCCTGCGGGGTACAGTCACGCGCCTCCTCCCACCCGTCCTTCTAAATATTCCACCGGCTCAGATCAAGGGCTTCCCACTCCCGACAAATTGGTCCACTGAACCGGCCCCCCCAGAAGAGCACTGCTGCCAGCGTCAGGCTCAGATCCGCCCACCGTGATGCCTTCAAAGCACCGAGGGCACAACGCTGCTGGACCGTCTGTGCTGCAGGAAATCGGTCCTTCTCTCTCTAATGGGCGATCACAGGCCAGCTTAAATTTAATTTCCAAGCTCAGACAGGCACCCCGTGCATCCAGCCCCTTCACAGTACTTCATCAGAGACCACCCAGTTTTCCAGGCTGTCTTCCAGGGCCACCTCTGCAGATTTGAAGCCACAGGGGTGTGTGTGTGTGTGTTTGTGTGTGTGTGTACATGTGTGCGCACGTGTGTGTGTGTGTGTTTGTGTTGCACTAACTGCACCCCCCATGGCTGCTCTGCTGAGGGCTCTTCTATTAAAAGCCAATAATATAGCTAGTATAACCTCATTGTTACTAGTCAGGCTTTGTACAGAAGGAGGGGTTACTATTTCATAAATCAGCTGATGAGTACACTGCTTTTCTTAGGACAATGTCACCCCTTCCTTCGCTTTCTCCTAATTAAAGCCAATAAATTTTCTTTTTTGTTTATTTTGGTTCTGGGTCTTACACTCAGGGTCTGGGCGCTGTCCCTGAGCTTCTTTTGCTCAAGGCTAGCACTCTACCACTTGAGCCACAGCACCACTTCTGCTTTTCCTGGTGGCTAATTGGAGATAAGCATCTCATTGACTTTCCTGCCTGGACTGGCTTCAAACTGCGATCCTCAGATCTCTTCCTCCAGAGGACCTGGGAGAAGAGGCGTGAGCCTGGCTCAGGAAGTATTTTAATCTGTGTGTTTAGCATTGTGGGCTTCCGAAGAAACGCAAGGAGAGGACATTTTTGTGGGAATGACATAAAGAGGAGTGGTCTCCACCTCAGAACTTTCCAGAAAGGACAAGTGTGAGCTGAGCTGAGCACCTCACACTCCAGGGTAGGGCAATCCAAAGGCCAGCAGGGAGGGGGCTGGGGAGGCCAAATTGGCCCACATGAGTGGTAGCACCCCACTGGTACCATGCTGGCACCACGCTGGCACCAGGGCTGGCCAGGTGTAAAGGTCTGCCTGCTCTCAGGGAGCAAAGGTTCCAGAGGTCCTGCGGTGGCCTTCTGGCCAGATCCCGTGGACATGGGTGATTCCAGGGGCCCCTCCCTCCTGGGCCAGTAAGAGGGGAGCAGAGCCCCAGCAGTTCCTCTCCTGGGAAGCATCCACTCCATCCTGCAACACCCGTACTGTCCTGAAACACCCTCCACACAGTCCTGCAATACCCACACAGTCCTCCAACGCCCACACCATCCTGCAACACCCACACCATCCTGCAACACCCACACCATCCTCCAACACCCACACCGTCCTGCAACACCCACACCATCCTCCAACACCCACACCATCCTGCAACACCCACACCATCCTGCAACACCCACACCATCCTGCAACACCCACACCATCCTCCAACACCCACACCATCCTGCAACACCCACACAGTCCTGCAACACCCACACCATCCTCCAACACCCACACCATCCTGCAACACCCACACCATCCTGCAACACCCACACCATCCTGCAACGCCCACACCATCCTGCAACGCCCACACCATCCTGCAACACCCACACCATCCTGCAACACCCACACCATCCTCCAACACCCACACCATCCTGCAACACCCACACAGTCCTGCAACACCCACACCATCCTCCAACACCCACACCATCCTGCAACACCCACACCATCCTGCAACACCCACACCATCCTGCAACACCCACACCATCCTCCAACACCCACACCATCCTGCAACACCCACACCATCCTGCAACACCCACACAGTCCTGCAACACCCACACCGTCCTGCAACACCCACAGCGTCCTGCAACACCCACAGCGTCCTGCAACACCCACACCGTCCTGCAACACCCACACCATCCTGCAACACCCACACCATCCTCCAACACCCACACCGTCCTGCAACACCCACACCATCCTGCAACACCCACACCATCCTCCAACACCCACACCGTCCTGCAACACCCACACCATCCTCCAACACCCACACCATCCTGCAACACCCACACCATCCTGCAACACCCACACAGTCCTGCAACACCCACACCGTCCTGCAACACCCACACCGTCCTGCAACACCCACAGCGTCCTGCAACACCCACACCGTCCTGCAACACCCACACCATCCTCCAACACCCACACCATCCTGCAACACCCACACCATCCTCCAACACCCGCACAGTCCTGCAACACCCACACCGTCCTCCAACACCCACACAGTCCTGCAACACCCACACCATCCTGCAACACCCACACCATCCTGCAACACCCACACCATCCTCCAACACCCACACCGTCCTGCAACACCCACACCGTCCTGCAACACCCACACCGTCCTGCAACACCCACACCGTCCTCCAACACCCACACCATCCTGCAACGCCCACACCGTCCTGCAACACCCACACCGTCCTGCAACACCCACACCGTCCTCCAACACCCACACCATCCTGCAACACCCACACCATCCTCCAACACCCACACCATCCTGCAACACCCACACCGTCCTCCAACACCCACACCGTCCTGCAACATCCACACCGTCCTGCAACACCCACACAGTCCTGCAACACCCACACCATCCTCCAACACCCACACAGTCCTGCAACGCCCACACCATCCTCCAACACCCACACCATCCTGCAACACCCACACCATCCTGCAACACCCACACCATCCTGCAACACCCACACCATCCTCCAACACCCACACCATCCTGCAACACCCACACCATCCTGCAACACCCACACCATCCTGCAACGCCCGCACCATCCTCCAACACCCACACCATCCTGCAACACCCACACCATCCTGCAACACCCACACCATCCTGCAACACCCACACCGTCCTGCAACACCCACACCATCCTGCAACACCCACAGCGTCCTGCAACACCCACACCATCCTGCAACACCCACACCATCCTGCAACACCCACACCATCCTGCAACACCCGCACAGTCCTGCAACACCCACACCATCCTGCAACACCCACACAGTCCTGCAACACCCACACAGTCCTGCAATACCCACACCGTCCTCCAACACCCACACCATCCTGCAACACCCACACCATCCTGCAACACCCACACAGTCCTGCAACACCCACACCGTCCTCCAACACCCACACCGTCCTGCAACACCCACACCGTCCTGCAACACCCACACCGTCCTGCAACACCCACACCATCCTGCAACACCCACACCATCCTGCAACACCCACACAGTCCTGCAACACCCACACCATCCTGCAACACCCACACCATCCTGCAACACCCACACCATCCTCCAACACCCACACCATCCTGCAACGTCCACACCATCCTGCAACACCCACGCCATCCTCCAACACCCACACCATCCTGTAACACCCACACCATCCTGCAACACCCACACCATCCTGCAACACCCACACCATCCGGCAACACCCACACCATCCTCCAACACCCACACCATCCTGCAACACCCACACCATCCTGTAACACCCACACCATCCTGCAACACCCACACCATCCGGCAACACCCACACCATCCTCCAACACCCACACCATCCTGCAACGCCCGCACCGTCCTGTAACGCCCACACCATCCTGCAACGTCCACACCATCCTCCAACACCCACACAGTCTTGCAACACCCACACCTTCCTGCAATGCCCACACCATCCTCCAACACCCACACTATCCTGCAACACCCACATTATCCTGCAACGCCCTCACTTCCCCTTCCCCAAGCCTGGCAGTGAGGCTGGAGCCTCCTCTCCACACCTGCTCAGGTTTGCACGAAAGCCTTGGCCGGACAGCGGGGATGGCGCACATGAGTGAACAGGCTCTGTGCCCTGAGCTGTGACTTCAAGATGGCGAGTGGGAGACGCTGTGCCACACCTCATGGCACAAGTCGAAGCCTTCGGATGCCTGGGCTCGTCACGGCAGGACTGTGCGGGGGAGAGGGAAGAGGAGGGAGAACGGCGGAGGCTGGTACTCAGCAAGGCCTGCGTACACTGCACCTGAGCATGGAACAGCGTGAGGAGCCCCACTGGAGCGCTGAACATCGGAGTGGAGAGCAACGAGGAGGGGCCCTGACTAAAACAGACTATGCGCACCAGCAGAACCCCACAGTACAGCCAATGCGCACTGAACGGGAAGGCCAGGCTCGCTGGGGAGACAGACCTCAGAAGGAGGCAAGGGGAATACGGAAATATACTTGACACGCGTGTATGAAAACAGAACAACAAAACCAACAACAGAAGTGGAGCTGGGCACTGGGGCTCACACCTGTAATCCTAGCAACTCAGGAGGCTGAGATCTGAGGATTGTGGCTCAAAGCCAGCCCAGGCAGGAAAGTCTGCCAATTAACCACCAGAAAAGCTAGAAGTGGAGCCAAGACTCAAATGGTAGTGCTAGCCTTGAGCAAAAAAAAGCTCAGGGACAGTGCCCAGGCCCTGAGTTCATGCCCTAATACCAGCACACAAAAAGAAAGAGGGAAGGAGGGAGGGGAAGGAGGGAGGGAAGGAAGGAGGGAAGGGAGGAAGGAGGGAGAAAGGGAGGAAGGGAGGAAGGGAGGAAGGAAGGAAGGAAGGAAGGAAGGAAGGAAGGAAGGAAGGAAGGAAGGAAGGAAGGAAGGAAGGAAGGAAGGAAGGAAAGAAGGAAGGAAAGAAGGAAGGAAGGAAGGGAGGGAGGGAAGGAGGGAAGGAGGGAAGGAGAGAGGGAAGGAGGGAGGGAAGGAAGGAGGGAAGGGAGGAAGGAGGGAGGAAGGGAGGAAGGGAGGGAGGGAAGGAGGGAAGGAGGGAAGGAGAGAGGGAAGGAGGGAGGGAGGGAGTGGGGAGGACAAGGGAGGGGAAGGAGGGCGACAGAGGCGTGAGGTTGGCTGGGTTGTGCCATACACTGGCACAGAGACATGACAACGCAACTGCCCTTGTGCAGTTAATGTATGCTAATAAAAAATCTTAAGAAAAACCTAGTCTTGTAGAAGATAGGTGCCAAACGACAAGCAGCAGAGAGAACACAGAAAGAGCAGAGAGCGAGCTCAGCCGTGCAGCAGGTTTGGCGGTAGGGGGGTGGGGGGGAGGCGGAGAGCACAGCTGGGGGATGGAGCCCCCTCCTCCCAGCCCCCGCCTCCCAGCCAACCCCCCCCCCGTACACACTGGGCAGAGGACGGGAAGTGAGGGGGGCAGGCTGGACCCACCCCAGGGCCTGTCACCTCGCATCGTAGGATCCTTCACGACCATCTGAGAACCACGCAGAGGCAGGCAGGCAGGCACAGGAGAAAGATTATTGGAAGGTTTATTAGAGGGGCCGCCTCTCCCGGGAGAGGGAGCACACGGCGTCTGCCCTGATCCACGTCTGGGGGGACTGCGGGGGAAGTGAGGTAAGTAAGTGCACAGGTGGATCTGGGTGGAGAGGGGCAGCTGTAGGTGGGGAACTCCAGGGCCCGGAGGAGCTCGGGTGTGGGTGGAGCTGAGGACCAAGGTGAGGAGAAAACCCTGTACTTTCACCAACCCCAGGGCTCTGCTTTCCTCTCCTGTGAGTTTTGCTTTGTTTTTGCTTTGAGGTACTGGGCCTTCCGCTCAGAGCCAGGGCTGGCCAGGCAGGCTCTGTCCCTCTGAGCTGGCCAGAGCCTGAGCTCAGGGTTGAGTGCTTGCCAGCCACGGCTCGCTACCTGAACCTCACCTCGGCCCACAAACACAGCGTGTTCTAGGGAATGCACTGCCTTGCATTCCATTTCTTTGATGCTGAGATGGGCACCACACTCTCCTTTCAGTTCTTTGTATCTTACCTTGGTCGGCAAGCACCGGGTGCATAAATCCATGAGCTGCTGTGTGAGGCGTGGGTTCACCCCCGGCCCTCCAGGTCCGGGCAACACGCCCTCTCCGTTAGCTGGTTTGAGGCCTGCTGTCCTCGGCAGTGTCCATCCAGGACTCAGCCTTGGGCCCTCAGCCAGCATGAGGACACGGGCTGGCCAAAAACAACGGAGGAAGAAGCCTCCCACAGGTACCAGCGAGCGCTTGCTGAGGTCACATGACAGGAGAGGTGTGGAGCTGAGGTCATGTGACAGGAAAGGGGCGTGCGGAGGTCACATGACAGGAAAGGCGCACGCTCACTTCATTGTTTGACAGCCACGGAAGCACTTCTTAGGCTTCTTTTGGGGGAACAGAGGCTACGTACTGGGGTTTTGAACTCACGGCCTCACATTTGCCAGACAGAGCTTTATCGTTGAGCCACGCCCACGGCCCTCTGTGCCTTCATTCTTTTTCCAATAAAGGTTTTGCTTTTTCCCCAGGCCAACCTGGACCACGGGCTTCCTCTGTGCTGTGTCTGCGTGGCTCTGTGACAGGGGTGCACCACGGCGCTCAGCTTTCATTGGTAGAGATGAGGTCCTGCGAATTGGGGGCAGGGTGGAGGCTAGCTTCACCCGTGATCCTCCTGATCTCAGCGTCTTGAGTGGCTCAGATTACAGGCGGGAGCCACTGTGGCTGGTGTAGTTTGTTCTCCGTGCTCCTCCCCTGTCCGGGTGTACTTCCCTGTGGACGTTGGTCGTGGTGGTGATTTCTTTTTTTTTTTTTTGGTCCGGTTGTGGGGCCTGAACTCTGGGCCTGGGCGCTGTCCCTCAGCTCTTCAGCTCAAGGCTAGCACTCTACCACTTGAGCCACAGCGCCACTTCCGGCTTTTTTCTTTTTGCTTATGTGGTGCTGAGGAATCGAACCCAGGGCCTCAGGCATGCAAGGCAAGCACTTTACCACTGAGCCCCCTTCCCAGCCCCCGTGGTGGTGATTTCTTATGAGTCTGTCTTTGGACAGGGACAGGCTACCTGCTCCCATTTTTAGGATAGGTGACACATTTAAACTGATTTGCCCTTTCTTTTTTTTCTGTGTCCTAGTTTTCACGCTTGCCTGACATTTTTTTCGCTGCCAATTGCTGGATTGGGTTTTCTTTATTCTGTTTTTTCCCTACATCTAATTTCTAATTCTAGGGGGTACCCTAATCTTTAAAATTAGGTTACCTAAATTTTTAAAATAGTACATGGCTCATTATTTTTTTTAAATCTTCAGGCAATGCAGAGGCAAAAGAAACAATTAAAATGTTCCATATTGCCATACAAAAATCCCTACTGCTGGCACCCAGTGAACCCAATTCAGAAACAGAGGGTTTGCAGATGAACAGAAGAATGAGAGAAGGGAGGGGTGGGATGTCCGCAGGCATCACAAAACCTTCGCGGAATGTTTTGCATTGTCCTTGAAATTAGCACATTTCTCAGAAATGAAGGTGAGAGGCAGGCATGGAGGTCCAGGTCTCTAATCCCAGCACTCGGGAGACCTAGGCAGGATGGAGAGTTCTAGGCCAACCTGGAATGTGTGAGGCCCTCTCTCAAAAAAAAAAAAAAGACTGGGAAGGTGGCTCAGTGGTAGAGCACTTGCCTTGCATGCCTGAGGCCCTGGGTTCAATTCCTCAGCACCACATAAGCAAAAAGAAAAAAGCCAGAAGTGACGCTGTGGCTCAAGTGGTAGAGCACTAACCTTGAGCTGAAGAGCTGAGGGACAGCGCCCAGGCCCAGAGTTCAGGCCCCACGACTAGACCCCCCCCCAAAAAAAAAGCATGCCAGGTGCCGGTGGCTCACACCTGTCATCCAAGCTACTCAGGAGGCTGAGAGCTGAGGATCCGGGTTCAAAGCCAGGCTAGGCAGAAAAGTGAGCCTCATCTCCAATGAACCACTCAAAAGCCAGAAGTGGTGCTGTGGCTCAAAGTAGCAGAACAATAGCCTTGAGCAAAAGAGCTCAGGGACAGCGCCCAGGCCCGAGTTCAAGCCCCAACGACAGACGAAAGAAAGAAAGAGAGGGGGGGGGGTGGGAGGGAGGGAAGGAGGAAGGGAGGGAGGGAGGGAGGGAGGGAGGAAGGAAGGAAGGAAGGGTTTTAAAGCATAGAATTGCTCTTGTTCCTGGACACACACTGAGCCTTCTCTCAGCCCAGTACTGTGGGAGGCCGTGGCAGCGGAGCTCTGCCACTCTCGCTGCCTCCTAGCAGAGCCTGGGCGCTCTTCCTCTCTGGGTAGCAGTGACCTCAGAGTGACTTGGAAACCATGCCTGGCAGGTGGATAGGAAGCTCCATGTTGAGCAGACGCGGCCGGGCGGTGGGGGCCCTGCGGGGCTCGGGGACGGGCACTGGGCCTATGAAGGCCCCAGAGTGTCAGATGGCCTGTAGTTTGACAGCTGAAGGGCCCAGCCACGCAGCCAGCCTCCCCGGCCCAGGCTTCATCTGTGTTCATCCCTGCTCCGGGACGCACTGACCTTCCTGTGCCCGCCCGGGCTGGGGCCTCAGAAGTGTGTTTTCCCTCTGGGCCGGCTCTTCTCAGGAGCCACAGGTCCACAGCACCAGCTTTGTTCTCCAAGACAGTGTGGTCCTGGCGTTGCTGCTGAGCCCGGATGAAGGACAAGAGACCGAGGCCTCTCTGCTGCAGGAGTGGAGCCAGGCCCAAGAGCAAAGGGAGAGGACTCAGCAGAGCGCACACAGTGCCCGGCAACAGAGCTCGCCCGGTCCTCCCCAGGCTGGCCAGTCAAGACAAGTGCTGGGGAAGAGTCTGGGGGCAGCACCGGACCTCTGGGGGCTCCCCTGAGCCCACCACCGGAGCCTGGGCACAGAGACGGCCGTCCATACTCATTCTGGCCTCCCAGCCCCCTCCACTTGCCCGTCCTCCACACCCCAGCCTCCCATCCCCTCCACCTGGCTGAACCTTGTCACTAGAAGCTGCTCTGAGCACCTGAGTCCTGATGAGCTGCCACCTGCACCACAGCTCACCACTGACAATCGGGAATTTGGAAATGCTGCTTGCGACCCCTACCCCTGGCCCCAGAAGGGGTCAGAGGTGGCTGGAACAGGGCTGACCAGACAGGGCCAGAAGCTGAGCTGCCGGCCACGCTGCACCTGAGGGGAACAGCAGGGAGGACAGGGCCCAGAAGACAGGGTCCTGGGCAGCTGGGGGGGGGAGCAGAGCGGAGCTGAGCACCCACCCCACTCTGCAAGGCCCTGGCCCCTCCCCCTGCCACCTCCTACCCATGGCAGCTGGCCTGCGGGCACAGCCAGGCCCACAGGGTCCCTGGGAGAGCCAGCCCTGCCCCCCCCCATGGGGAACAGCGCGTGGGGAACAGCATGCTCAGAGGCACAGACGGAAGGGACGGTCTCCAGGGAGCTGCTCAGTGATGATTCCCAAGCGGCTCCTGTGGATGGTGGGCAGCGGGAGAGGAGTGGTCCGCAGGTGAGACTGAGCAGGGCTGCGCCCACCCCCCGCCCATCCCCCTCCTGTGTGCTGTGCATGTGCAGACGCCTGCTGTCTCCCAGGCCCCAACTCCACAAGCCCGCACGCACGCACACACGCCCTGCCGTCCTCTGAGGCCCTGCCCCAGGCCAGGCCCGGCCTCATTGCTGAGAATCATCTGACCTCTGCTGGCGAGTTTGCTCTGGCAAGGAGACCGGTGGGGTTTCTCCCGTGATGAGGGAGCTGGACAAGGCCAGCCAAGCTTTCTAGAGGGAGAGGCGGCCACAGAGCCCAGGCGAGAACTCCGGGGAGAAGCGGGCAGGGTGTCCTCAGCAGGCCCTGCCCCTGCCACCCTGCATTTCCCGACGCCGCCAGGTCTGCACCGCCCCTTATCACTGACTGTGGACAGGGCCTGAGAGCAGACCGGGAGGAAATCGAGATCCCCGGAGGAGGCTCAAGCAAGAGAAGGGGACGGGTGTGAGCTCCCGGGAGAAGGGCATCCTGAGGACCCTCGGCCCATCCTGGTCCCGGCCAGCCCCGTGGGGGGTGCCCGGGGAGAGCCATGGGGCACCCACTGCCCCAGACACCGTCCAGTGTTGGGCATAGGGTGTGGGGGGACCTGGGCAGCAGGGAAGCTGAGTTCCATGAAGGCAGAGTGGGTAGAGGGGCCTCTGGCCATGCCCACGCAGACTTGGGGCTCCTGGAATGTCCTCACCAGGCCATGGGGTCAGAACTCCCCAAAGACCAGCGCCCTGTGGCCCGCCTCCACCACCACCATCAAATCCCCAGCAGCCCCTGGGCTCCAGCCCCTCGGGGTTTCCTGACTCCAGCGCTGCCCCTCTGTGGGGACCACACAGCCCGTGCCCTGCAGAGCCGTCTCCCCGCCCCACCTCACCCCAGGCTCCGTCCCCAGCCCAAGTCACACCACCCATCCCAAAGCCGGGCCTGGCACCTGGGCCACGCCTGGGGCGGCTTGCGGCTGCATCTCCCCCGCCCGCCACGACCAGCTGTTTCCATCCCCTTCCGCCGTGGAAATACTAGGAAGTGTGTCAGCAATCTCCGCTTCATTTCAGAAAACACAGGAAGGGGCCAAATGCAAGGGAGCTTCTGAATAGACTCTGATTGCAGATCGCAGAAATCAGGTTCGCTTCGAGCGGCAAATACCATTTAGAGAAAATGTCTTGTTTTGTCCAAAGAAGCCGTGTTGTGCTGACAAACCTCTTCACCTCACACTCTGGAAGGATTTCGAACTCCCGCTGGGGTGGTACCTGACAAGGCTGGGCTTCCCTGTCCCTGTCCGCAACTCAGAGGGACCCCTGGTCCCGGCTGGGGCCGGTCCCGGCCAGCTTGGGAAGTCATGTGTCCTTCCACAGTGGTTCCGGTCCTCCTTGAAGAGCCCCGACCTGGGGCGCCCTGCCCACCCAGCCACACTTGGCTTCCACAGGAGAGCAGGTCCCCTCTCCGAGCCGGGAGCCCCTCCACCCCCCATGATTCCCACAGGAAGACACGGGGCACCCTGTGCCTCCTGAGCCCCAGTATCGCCTGCACCCCATGCCTAGTGCATCCTGATCCTTTCCTTCAAGACCCCAGGGAGCCCTGTACCCATGAGCTCTGCCTCTAGTGCTGAGTGCTCACAGGGCAGGAGCACGGACCTGACAGGGAAGCTGGGAGCAGCACGCTGCTCACTTCCACGACCCTGGAGGACAGAGATGACCGACCATGGCCAGGAGGAAGCCCCAGAGCCCAGCAGGAAGCTCCTCCTCACTCCCCTGCCCGCCCCAGCGTGTCGGCCCTCTCCACCTGCTCCTGGGGATGTATTGTTGGGCATTTGTTCCAGGTCTAAGCCTGAGTGGCTGACACCCCTGATTCGGCCACTCTTCAATGACGTTTCCTCTCTAACTCCAGGACACCACGTGAGACCACGGGAGAGGTGGCTGGGGAAAGAGCCAGGGTACTCCTCCTCATCCACGATGCAAAAAGCCTTGGCCGCCCCTTCCCTGAGCCCCCCTTTCTCATCTCTCACACCTGGCCCCTTCCCTGAGCCCCTCTTCCTCGTGGCTGACACCTGGCTCCTTCCCCAGCCCCTCCCTTCCTCATCATGGCTGACACCTGCCCCTCACCCCAACCCCTCCCTTCCTCATGGCTGAAACCTGCCCCCCATCCCAACCCCTCCCTTCCTCACTGCTCACACCTGGTCCCCTTCCCCGAGCCCCTCTCCCTCACTGCTTACACCTGGCCGTTTCTCTCCCCCTGAGGCCCAGTTGCCGGCTGTGGCCCAGACTCATCAGGGCCAGGCTGAGCAGGACAGGCTGCAGCTCCAGGCAGCGGGGAATGCCTGGCACCCCAGCACCGTGGGAAGCCTGAGGCAGGCAGCGGTCCCCATGCACACCACCTCAGAGCTGACCAGCCCAACCAGGATTGCGGGTGTGTGGCTGACTGGTCGAGAGCCAGTCCAGCAAGCACAGGCCCTGCGTTCAGGACTTCAGTACCAGGGAAGAAGAAAGAAGAAAGGAAGGAGGATGAAGTGAATTTCTCTATATTCCCGGATTCCTTCCTGTTGATTTCTAATTGCCACTGCACTGCAGTGATTGTACTCTGAAAGGCTTCAGTTCTCTGCAAGTTTCCCAGGCCAGTGTGCGGCCTTGTTCAAGTTCCCAGGCCAGTCTGCTAGCCTCGTATACTAGGTCTGCGGTGCAGAGCCTCGTGTGCTCTGAAGGATGCAGACGGACCGGCTTCAGCTGCAGTGTGTTTAGGTCTCCCTTCCCTGCCCCACAAGCCCCGCCTTTCTGTCCTGTCCGTCACTGCACTCACCCCAGCAGTGGAGCTCAGAAGTTGCTAGCCAGCCTTGTGGAGAGGTCATCTGATCTCCAGCCCTACCAGGCCATGTCATATTTTGGGACTCTGTTGCTAGGTGTACATATGTTCAGAATTGTTCCTGATTTCATCAGAAAATATCCTTCTTTATCCCTAGTAGCCTTCTAAGTCTTAAGGGTATTTCTTTCTGGCATATGTCAGAACTTTAGCGTTCTTAGGGCTGCTGTTTTCATAGTACATAATTTTTGTATCTTTAAAGGCTGTCTGTAAATGGAATATGGTTGCACCCTAATGCAATCTCAGATGAGTTTGTCTTTTGAATGGGTAATCTAATATGCCTGCATTTTACTTATTTCCTGTATTTTTCCAAGTACTATTCTTTTTTTTCTTAGATTTGAACTCAGGGCCTCAAACTTATTTGCTAGATGCTCAACTTGTGAGACAGACCTCAGTTCCTGTATTTCTCCTACTCTGAAGCCTTAATGTTGATGACTTACTCCCCTCTCCCTTGTCTTTTGAACTAAGTGCCTATTTCCTAGGATGGTTGAACTTCTTTCAGTGGTTTTTTGTTTGTATGTTACCTTTTTAAGTTGTTCAGTCTGTGGCTTACCACACATACCATACATCAGAATTTATATCCAACTCAGCTTTTTATTGACTTCATTCAGGGATATGTTGAGTTTTTTGTTTTTTGCCAGTCCTGGGGCTTGAACTATCTGAGCCTGGGCGCTGTCCCTGAGCTGCTTTTGCTCAAGGCTAGCACTCTACAAGAGCCACAGCACCATTTCTGGCCTTTTCTGTGTATGTGGTACTGAGGATCGAACCCAGGGCTTCATGCATGCTGGGCAAGCACTCTACCACTAAGCCACATTCCCAGCCCCGTTGAGTATTTTTAAACAGATGCTTTGAAGTCTCTGCCGCCTGTTCCTATTGTACGGTTCACCCTTGCCGTCTCGTGTTGAAAACGGCATTTTAGATAATGTAGCATTTCTGGATACTGGCCACATCCCAGCCCCCCCAGGGCTCACTGGTTGTTGGTGCTTCTGACTTGCTGTAAAGTCTGTTTCCTCTGCCTGTGAAGCCTCTGGTGTCTACTGGGTGGGCTCATTGCTGGCCTGGCGGTGGCTGTAGCTGGCTCTTTCCCTGACCTACCCATTTGGCACTGCTCACAGCTGTTTCCTGCTGCTTTTGATTTTTACTATGCCTTGGAGCACAAGCTGCTCAACAGGCTGACCCAACCCCGTGGGGCAGGAAGTCTCTATGGCGGCTTCCAGACTCACTGGGACCCAGAGCCCTCTTACCTCTAAGAACCTGCTGGCATCCACCTCCTGCCGTGAACCAGCCAGCAGATGCTTGGAAGTGAGCTCCTCACGCTGGGTCCCAGGTAACGCGGGCTCCTTAGTGGGAGTGCTGTGGAGTCGCTTACCCTGGGTTGGATCTAGAGTGTCCCCGGAAGCTCCTGGTGGAGACTTGGTCCCCACACTGTGGCTGCATTGGGAGTGGGTAGAACCCTTGGGAGATGTAGCCTAGGGAGAGGAAGCTAGGTCTCTGGAGGTGTGGCCTAGGGGAAGAAAGTAGGTCACTGGAAGTGTGGCCTAGGGGGAAGTTAGGTCCCTGGAGGCAGGGCCTAGGGGGAGGAAGTTAGGTCACTGGAGGTGTGGCCTAGGGGAGGAAGTTAGGTCCCTGGAGGCATGGCCTAGGGGGAGGAAGTAGGTCACTGGAGGTGTGGCCTAGGGGAGGAAGTTAGGTCCCTGGAGGCAGGGCCTAGGGGGAGGAAGTTAGGTCACTGGAGGTGTGGCCTAGGGGAGGAAGTAGGTCCCTGGAGGCATGGCCTAGGGGGAGGAAGTAGGTCACTGGAGGTATGGCCTAGGGGAGGAAGTTAGGTCCCTGGAGGCGGGGCCTTGAAGATGTTAGGACTGGCACCTTCCTGTTTCCCACAGGGCCATGAGGACATTCAGTGTCATCCACCTGCAAGCCCTGCCACCACGTTCTGCCTCATCACAGGCCCAAAGCAACAGGGCCAAGTGACCACAGACAGATGCTGAGCAAGTTGATGGGCTCCAGAGAGGGGATGCAGGCGCACCCTCCTCCTGCAGACTTCTCCTGGCGTGTGTCAACCCCGGCCCCCACCCGATGCCAGGCAGGCTGTCTGGCCCGGCCTCACCAAACCTGGTAGAGTGACAGGAAGGTGACTGTCTGGCCTTGGGGCTCTGGGGCCGTGTGGGAGGGGAGGTGTGGTGGCAGGTTGGCCTCGGCTGTCCATCGGGGACAGGCAGAGGCCACCCGCCCGGGGGAGCCGCCAGGCAGTGAGTCTCCAAGGAGGAAGTGGCGCCAGCCTCAACTGGATGGAGAGCGAGCCCCGGCAGCGCCTGTGCCGGCTTCGGACCTGGAGCCCCTCTGCAGATTAGGGGCCTCACAGGTGGGGGGGGGGGGGAGGGGTGCGGGGACTGGCGGGGGCAGGCCATGGTTGTCTCCCACTCTCCAGACACGGGGTCCAGTCCCTCCTGCCCCAGGGCCTTTGGGGTTCACACCAGGGTGCCCTACACCTCTCACCGCAGGGCAGACCCCAGGTGTGATGGCCCGAGTGCTGGAGGCTGGCCTCTGAGGCAACCCCACTCCTAGTACACTGCCTTACAGGGCCAGAAGGCTTTCCCCAGCATGCCGTGCACAAAAGTACATGAGTAGATGAGCGTTCTATAGAGATTCATAGCTGCACACACCCACACACATAAGCACCCATGCTGGAACGTGAGCACTTGTAGGGACAGGAATACGCATGCTGCACACACAAGTGTGAGAACACATGCGCGGGGATCCCCCGCACACCGCGGAACACACACCGCATGTACACAGACGCTCATGTGTCCTCACTCATCCCACACGTGCACACATGTATACACATCCATGTGTCCTCATCCCCATGTGCACACACAAGTTCATGTCCTCAATGCCCCCCATACCCATGTACATTCATGTGTCATCATCCCATGAGCACACCGCATGTACACATTCACGTCCCCACTCATCCCACATGCACACATGTAGACATTCATGTGTCATCCTACTTGCACACATGCCCTCACCCCACACGTGCACACACCACAGGTACACAAGTGGTCACCTGTCCACTCATCCCACACACTGCATATGTACACAAACACAAAGCCCAGCCCCAGGGTAATCATGCACTGTCCTCACTGGAAGAATACAGTTTACAAGTCCTAGTATCTCTGAGTGGGAGAGCATTGTCTTACTTCACAATCTCAGGCCTTAAATATTTGATAATTCAAAAAACAGCTGACCCAGGTTCCAGCAGCTCACACCTGTAATCCTAGCTGCCCAAGAGACTGAGAGCTGAGGATTGTGGTTTGTAGCCAACCCATAGCACCCAGGTCCTGAGTTCCAAGCCCCAGGACATGCACACACACACAGCAGCAACTGAGCTCTGAGCTCTGTGCAGATCCCATGACTATCTTCATAAAAAATGAGTGGAGAGCACAGAGGGAGATTGGCAAGTCAGAGGGAGCAAAGTGAGGGACTTAGACAACCTGGCATGTTTCTCTACGACAGAAGCCAGGTCCCCTGCGGGGGGCGGGGGGGTGAGTGGTAAGGGTCCTGGGCTCTTGGTACACAGGACAACCCTCATCACCAGCATGGTGACCCAGCCAAGGCCCTGCTGTTTGGAGCCACAATCTCAGGGTGCTACACCAGGCACCCAGGCCATGCCTATGTGAGCCAGGTGGCCAGCACTCAGACAAGGAACTTAGGGCTGCACCAGATGGCCCCCGGTGTTGCCTGAAAAAGCTCAGGAACCAGAGGGACCTACCTCCCTGGACTGCCTGGGACCAGCTCCAATGCTGCCCATTCTTAGAAGGAACCAATGGCCTGGGGCATCAGAGACAAGGTCACGTCACAGCCTGGTGTTTGCCAGTACTGATGCTAGCCACTGCTGTGGCAGCACAAGACTCCAATTCCAAACTGCTCCTGTCTGCAAGCCCTCTCCACTGCGAAACTCACCTGTGCACACAGCCAGCAGAGGATGGGGGCATCCAGGAAGCGGCACCCACCAGAGATGGCAGCTAGCGGCCATTTTAATGCCTCCTTCTGCCCTACCCATTGGCACCAGGATGGCTGTGGGTGGGAAGTAGAGGGCAACCAATGGCATCCCAGCTGGCATCCCCAATGCTGACCCACTCCCCCAGCCTGCCCTGCCCTGCACGCCCAGCCTTTCTGAGTGACGGGAGCAGCGGGTACCTGCCTTCAGGAAGGAGACTAGCAGCAGGTACGCAGTAAGAACAAAAGCTACTAAAGGACGACTTTATTTACGTTTCTACGGAGATGTTACAAACAAGGTAGACTTTAAAAGAACACTTAAAAATTGTAAAGTAACTATAGCTCTAAAATGAAAATAATGCCATCGAGAGCCGCTCTGAAAATGGAGACGTGTCACTTGCTGGTCCTGCTCCATACCCTCCACACTGTGGCCTCCCCGCAAGCCCTCCGTCCCTCCGTGCCCAGCCTCCTGCTGATGTAGGAATGAAAGGGCCACACCATCCAAATCTTCACTTTATTTTTAATATAAAAAAATGCAAATTTGGAAACCCACCCTGCTTTCTCCCCTAACATAATGCTTTACCTCTTAAAAATAAAAATAAAGTACTAATTCTATATACATCACATGTACCATACAAAAATGTATCCAAAGTTCTATTGCTACCAAAGTGTTCTAAATTAAAACAAGTTACAGAAAGCCCCTCATTGTAAACAGGATTACAAGTTACAAAATCAAAGTACTCACAGGCCAGTTGTTTATCGAACCGCCCAACACATTCTGCTCCCAAACCGAGTTGAATTTTTATGTGCTGTATAAAAATGCATATCAATATACTTTTGCAAATTTATTTTTCATTATAAAGCAAATGAGTACACTTCTACAATAAATAATCTGCTGGGAGGCACGCTCGAGGGGCTGGGGTGGAGCAGGAGAAGGGACAGACAGGACGACAACAATGGCCCGCCTGGCGCAGCTGGCGGAGTGTTTTTGGTGATTTGCAAGTGATGCACACAGCGTTAAGTTTTTATTCTCTTTGCACAAAGTACCATTCAAAATAATGTCATTTTCTTTCTTAAAATACACATTTGTCATTGTAAATTTACATCCCGTCTTATTAAATAAGTGGCACTCTGTGCAAAGAGCATGATTTACAAAATTATTAAACATTCAAAGGTCTTTAAAAAAAAAAGCTACAGGTCAAAGAAAGTGAGGCCGTGGCACAACCAGGAAGCGGGCCCGCCATGTGGCTGGGACACCTGCCCCCTACAGCGCCGGCCACGCGGCTAGGACGCCCCTGCCCCCACAGAGCGCCAAGATGAGATGGTTCCATAGAAAACTTGGAAATGAAACCTCCCCCTCCCTGGGGAGAAAAGAACTACAGAACTACAGCTACAAAATCAGAATAAGTTAAGTTTTGAACAATATACAACATGTACAGCTTTATCAACACTATGGACAAGGCTCAGTCAATGTCACTGAGGTCACTGGCGGGCTCCCCATGGACCCGGCTCAGGTGGTTCATGGCGCGGTCAAAGGCCACCCGCACAGCCTTCCGGATGCTGGAGTTCCTCCCTTCCATCATTTTTAGCTTGTCGATGGTCTCGTCAATACCAAGGGGCACCATTTTGGACTTGGGAAGCCACTGCCTTTTTAGACGAAAGAGATGGGAAAAGTAAGCGCAGCTGCCCCACGCGCCCCTTCACCCGCACACAGGCAGGAGCTGGCAGCACAGCTGTGCTGTCAGACACCAGCAGGGCCCCATGCAATAGAACAGGCAGGATGTGCGCTGCGTCCCTTCATCTTCCTCTAGGGCTCAGGAAAGGCATGGAAACCATGAGCACTCTTCCTTCTCCAAAACACCTCTGAGCTGCCACGCAGGGCAGGCAAAGCAACCAGACCCAGACTATGCTTGTAGCACAGGCCAAGGAGCCCTGGGTGGGCATTGTGGGGGAGAGGGGGATCCTAACACAAAAAAGGGTTAGCCCCAGGAAGTCCTCCCTCTGGGTCTAAGGGAGCAGCTGCCAAGGACAGCAGGATAAATGGGAAGAACACAAGATGCGTTGGCAGACCCTTATGTGCAGCCAGAACGGGAAGCACCTCCTGGGCACTGAGTGCAATTGCTGACAGAACTCTGGGGCCACCCAGGAAAAGCCCACACCCAGCTGGACGGGCCCTCCTGACAGCTCAAGTGGTCGGAGATAGTAGGCCCCACGCCGAACCAGGCTATATTGGGGCCTCAAATGCTGAGCATCTGAGCAGAGCTGGGTGGAGACAGAAGCAGATGCTGTGGACAGGGGGCACTTGAGTCCTGGCAAAGCACTTGAATCTAGGAGCTCAACGCAAGGCCCCCAGGGGTACTTTTGTGGACTTGAATAGGCATGAGGTCAAGCAGCCTGGACCAGTCAGCTAGCCAGCCAGGACTTCAGAAGCAAGATGACACTGTCAGGTAAAAACCATCCAGTGAGCAGTGCAGCTCCCACAGCAGCCATTGGATGCTGCCCTTTCCCCGTTTCCCCCTTTCTGGACATCAACCATTGGATGCTGCCCTTTCTCAGCCCTGCCCTCTCTGGACATCAACCATTGGATGCTGCCCTTTCTCAATCCCACCCTCTCTAGGCATCAGCCATTAGATGCTGGCTGCCCTTTCTCAATCCCACCCTCTCTGGATATCAGCCATTGGATACTGGCTGCCCTTTCTCAGTCCCGCCCTCTCTGGACATCAGCCATTGGATGCTGGCTGCCCTTTCTCAGTCTCGCCCTCTCTGGACATCAACCATTGGAGGCTGGCTGCCCTTCTCAGTCCCCCCACCCTGGACCCAGAAGCAGCACAAGCCACAGCACCCAGGACCACAGGGAAGGGCCTCCAGCCTGAACTGCACACTCACCAACTTCTCTTATTATCAAAGAACAGAACAAGAAACAGCTTCTCCTCAGACTTGGTCTGCATGTGCTCCCCGATCTTCAGCACATCCAGGGGTGGGGCGGGGATCGTGACCCCGTTGTGGTGGCCAGGCACTCTTGGCATCTTGGGATCGATGATCTGCCGGGGACAGGCTCCTGTCACACCAAGCACTCTCAAACCCAGAGCATACACCCACGAGCCCAGGCCACTCACACACTGCCTCTCAGCACAGCCACGCTCTCCTGGGCACACCTAGGCCCGGGACCCCTCCCGGTGCCCCACTCACCAGTGCTGGGTAGGAGGGGTAGCCACTACACTTGGCCCACACCACTTTCAGGGGCTCCAGGGCAGAGGCCGCGGCATCCGTGGAAATCCACATGCTGTTCTGCCCCACTTCTGGTAAAGAGACCCCCCCAAGCGAGCCATCAGGAGAGCCACTGCTGGCCCAGTGCAGCACACAAGCCAGGGGTTCCCCAGACACGCTCAGTGCCCAGCCTCTCAAGTATAAGTTCAGTCACCACCACCAGGAGGCAGATGGCCACCACACACAGACACGCCCAGTGCCCAGCCTCTCAAGTGTAAGTTCAGTCACCACCAGGAGGCAGATGGCCGCCACCACACACACACACACACACGCACGCCATGGGTTCCCCAGACACGTCCAGTGCCCAGCCTCTCAAGTATAAGTTCAGTCACCACCACCAGGAGGCAGATGGCCACCACACACGCACGCACGCATGCTCTCCCTGTAGCCTGCCCATGGTTCACTTGCCTCCAAAAGACCTACAGAACCTCATGTCCTCCCAGTTCAAGGACTGTGAAGGATACTGGTCCCGAATGCCTTAAGTCCTGTGACCAATATTGGTCCCTAACACCTGAGCCTCTCCCTCCAAAGACCTCCTTTGGTGCATTCTTGCCGCCTCCTATGCACAGAAAAGCTCCCTCCAAAGAGCCAGCCCCTGTCCTCCGCTTCCCTGCATACATCCTCCCGCAGCCCCAGACTCCTCTCCAGAGCCCACCACTTCCGAAGTCCAGACTGACCACCAGTGTCAGATGCCCAACTGACCTCTGCTCCTCTTCAAAGCAGAGAAACCCTGTAATCCATCAGTTCTCAGACCCAGAACTTTACTCCGCCCCATGGCCTAGTGACCCCCAACCACTCACACTCACACCCAACATAGCTGTCTTACAGTGACATTTGTGCCCACTCAACTCTACCCCCAGGGGCTAGCCATAGGACTAGGCAGCCAGCCCAGCAAGTCCCTCATGGCCTGAGGCTGAGGACACCTCTACAGAGACTCAGCAGAGAATGCCAAATAACCTACACTAACCCTGTCTGAACCGTGATGAGTCACCCCGAGTCCCGTGTGCCCTCGCAGGGCCTCCACCTAGGGGACCCAGCCTTGAAGCACTCTTCTTGGGGAATGATTTACCGGATGCAATGAGCTTGGCTGACAACCCCACACTACTAGGCCAGGTATTAGAGGAGTTCCCTTCTGCAGTATCTCGAAGTTGTTGGTATAACTCACCAGCCGCAATCCTGGCTGCTTTGGCGTAGTTCCCATTTTCAATACAGGAGATCAGCTCACTGCGATCCTCCAGCGTGTGCCTTCGCACAAGAGCAGGCTTGCCGCGCCCACACTTCGGTGCACTGAAACTTTGAAAAGAAACAGACCAGTCAGAAAGTGACACTACAGACTGTGAACACCCCTGCTGCCTGGTAATTCCCTCCACCACCACATGCTGCACACACAGCAGCTGCCCACCAGGCTGGGCTGTGGGAAGGGGGCACCGCCCCCCAGGCAGGCCTGCAACTGGGGCTATAGTGAGACATTCAGGGGCTACCTGTGCCACTGTTGTGAAGGGCTGCGTCCCGCCATACTGAAGGTGGGATTTGGGGAGGAAAGACTGACGCTTAACCACAGATTCTAAAATTGCGCTTTTTGTATGTGTTTTGCTTTGGTTGTTTTTTCTTTTCCATGCCATTTTAGGACTTGAACTGAGGGCCTCACAATCTTGGCTTTTTTGCTCAAGGCTGGTTAGTGTTCTACCACTTGGGCCACTCCCCCACTTCCAGCTTTTTGGTGATTGAAGGTAATATCTCACAGACTTCTCTGCCCAGGCTGACTGTGAACAGCAATCTTCAGATCTCAGCTTCCTGAATAGCTAGGATTACAGGCAGAAGCCACCAACATCCATATTGTATTGTAATTTTACCATTTACAAAGCACATCAAAGTATCTCCATAGGAAACTGTCTGTGAAGGGCACAGCACAAACCCTGGGGTCAGCCTTTCTCAAGACCCTAGAAGAGTTGAGCTCTGAAACTTCAGAAGCCGAGCAAGAAAGTACCCAGGAGCTGCACACAGAGGAAACTAGGAGCGTGCCCGCCTTGAGGGGCAGAGCGGGCTGCTGGGGGTGTGCCCACCTCTAGGGGCAGAGCGAGCTGCCGGGGGCGTGCCCACCTCGAAGGACAGAGCGGGCTGCTGGGGGTGTGCCCACCTCCAGGGGCAGAGCGAGCTGCTGGGGGCGTGCCCACCTCGAGGAGCAGAGCGGGCTGCTGGGGCAGAGTGAGCTGTTGCTGGGGGCGTGCCCACCTCAAGGAGCAGAGTGAGCTGTTGGGGTGTGCCCACCTCGAGGGGCAGTTAGCTGCTGTGGGGGTGTGCCCACCTCGAGGGGCAGAGCGGGCTGCTGCTGGGGGCATGCCCACCTCAAGGGGCAGAGCGGGCTGCTGGGGGGGTGCCCACCTCGAGGGGCAGAGCGAGCTGCTGGGAGTGTGCCCACCTCGAGGGGCAGAGCGGGCTGCTGGGGGCGTGCCCACCTCGAGGGGCAGAGCGAGCTGCTGGGGGCGTGCCCACCTCGAGGGACAGAGCGGGCTGCTGGGGGCATGCCCACCTCGAGGGGCAGAGCGAGCTGCTGGGGGTGTGCCCACCTCGAGAGGCAGAGCGAGCTGCTGGGGGTGTGCCCACCTCGAGGGGCAGAGCGGGCTGCTGGGGGCGTGCCCACCTCGAGGGGCAGAGCGAGCTGCTGGGGGCGTGCCCACCTCGAGGGGCAGAGCGGGCTGCTGGGGGCATGCCCACCTCAAGGGGCAGAGCGGGCTGCTGGGGGCGTGCCCACCTCGAGGGGCAGAGCGAGCTGCTGGGGGCGTGCCCACCTCGAGGGGCAGAGAGAGCTGCTGCTGGGGGTGTGCCCACCTCGAGGGGCAGGGTGGGCTGCTGGGGGCGTGCCCACCTCGAGGGGCAGGGTGGGCTGCTGGGGGCGTGCCCACCTCGAGGGGCAGAGAGAGCTGCTGCTGGGGGCATGCCCACCTCAAGGGGCAGGGTGGGCTGCTGGGGGCGTGCCCACCTCGAGGGGCAGAGTTAGCTGCTGCGGGGGCGTGCCCATCTCGAGGAGCAGAGCGGGCTATGCCGGGGGCGTGCCCACCTCGAGGAGCTGAGAGAGCTGCTGCTGGGGGCGTGCCCACCTCGAGGGGCAGAGCGGGCTGCTGGGGGCGTGCCCACCTCGAGGGGCAGGGTGGGCTGCTGGGGGTGTGCCCACCTCGAGGGGCAGAGCAAGCTGCTGGGGGCGTGCCCACCTCGAGGGGCAGAGCGAGCTGCTGGGGGCGTGCCCACCTTGAGGGGCAGAGTGGGCTGCTGGGGGCGTGCCCACCTTGAGGGGCAGAGAGAGCTGCTGCTGGGGGCGTGCCCACCTCGAGGGGCAGGGTGGGCTGCTGGGGGCGTGCCCACCTCGAGGGGCAGAGTTAGCTGCTGCGGGGGCGTGCCCATCTCGAGGAGCAGAGCGGGCTATGCCGGGGGCATGCCCACCTCGAGGAGCAGAGAGAGCTGCTGCTGGGGGCGTGCCCACCTCGAGGGGCAGAGCGAGCTGCTGGGGGCGTGCCCACCTTGAGGGGCAGAGTGGGCTGCTGGGGGCATGCTCACCTCGAGGGGCAGAGCGGGCTATGCCGGGGGTATGCCCACCTCGAGGGGCAGAGAGAGCTGCTGCAGGGGCGTGCCCACCTCAAGGGGCAGAGTGAGCTGTTGGGGTGTGCCCACCTCGAGGGGCAGAGTTAGCTGCTGCGGGGGTGTGCCCACCTCGAGGGGCAGAGTGAGCTGCTGCCAGGGGCGTGCCCACCTCGAGGGGCAGAGCAGGCTGTTGCCAGGGGCGTGCCCACCTTGAATCACAGAGCGGGCAGTTGCCAGGGGCGTGCCCACCTTGAGGGGCAGAGTGGGCTGTTGCCAGGGGCATGCCCACCTTGAATCGCAGAGTGGGCTGCTGCTGGAAGAGACGCTGGATTCCGATGCACAGCGTCGCCGGGGTGTGGCTCTCCTTCCTGGGCCACTGCCCGGCTCCTGCTCACTCCTTGCACCCCCAAAGCCATTGGTAAGACCTGGAACACAAGCAGGTAGAACTGGTCAGCTCAGCCAGAGCTGTTATTCGATCCAATTCATTCCTGACTTATACTAACTTTCTCCTTTCAACGTGGAATACATTTTCCAAAGAACATTTCATATACAAAGCATGACCTCAGTAGATTAACAGAAACATTGTTGAGTAAAATAAACACAAATCATAGTTAAAGCGATCCTATAAGCACTGGCAAGATTTTCTTAAACAAGCTCCATGAAAGTGAAGCACCAAGCCCCTTGCTATCTCTTCCCAAATGAACAGAACTTCTGCAAGCTCACAACAAAGCCCACCCACCCTATGGGGGACAGGCTTGTGTCTGGAGAACCAAACCCAGGATGGGGGCCTATTACCACCATCACTTCCACCATCGTGGAACTTCAGGGAAGGTTAAATTTGAGGGAAAGAAATGCTTGGAGCTGGGCATTGCTGGCTCCTTCCTGCCCCTGTAATCCTAGCTACTCCAGAGACTGAGATTTGAATATGATGGTTCAAAGCCAGCCCAGGCAGAGGAGCCTGTGAGACTCTTATCTCCAACTAACCACCAAAAAGTCCAAAGTGGAGCTGTGGCTCACATGGTAGAACACTAATCTTAACTAAAGAAGCTCAAGACAGTGCCCAGGACCTGAGTTCAAGATCCAGGACAGGCACAACCCCTCCCTGCCTACACACACACAACAAGTTTGGAAATGTTGCTCAGTAGTAGAATGCTTGTCTAGTAGTGTGTGAGACCTTGAGTTTGAGCCCCAGAAACAAAGAAAAAAACTGGTTCAAAAGATCAGCATTAACAAGAACCTATGGATAAACACTTTTAAAACAGTAACAGCAGCTGAATACCAGTGTCTCAAGTCTAAAACCCTAATTACTCAGGAGGCTGAGATCTAAGAGTCACAGTTCTAAACCAAGGCAGGTACCTCATCTCCAGCCACCCACCAAAAGCCGGGAAGCATGGCTGTGGCTCACGTGGCAGAGCGCTGGCCCTGAGTGATAAAGCTCACAAACAGTGCCAAGCCCCAAGTTCAAGCCACAGTACTGGCATGCATGCGCACACACACACACACACACACACACACACCAAAAATCAGAGAGAGGGCCCCTTGAATCTAGGCCACCTCCAAATCACCAGCACTAGAGCACATGGGACACGGTGTTCCTGGAGGTTTCCCCACATGGAGCTGAGACTCACGGGTGTGAAGGCATCCTGAGAGCTGAGTGAACAGCACATGATCCCAGTATCTGAACAGCCTTTTAACCTAGGCAAATCCAGGCCAAATTGATTGTCAATTTCCTTCTTGAAGAAACAAACTTTATGTCAACAATAAGGAATTACATGTCTGCCCTACAGAGGCCTCTCCTGAATCAGGGCAAACCCCAGGTCGCAGGTGCTGAGAGGAAGAGGGAGTTATAAAAGAAGTATGTTTTCCCAATAAAGCTATCAGTATCACCTGCCCACATACATCCTTAAGAAGTATATTAAAAAATATTTTCAAACTAAAACATGCTAATTTTGTCAATAAAGCACTTTCTTAAAAAATGCATGAGGCCCTCAGTTCGATTTCTCAGCACCCCATAAGCAGAGAAAAGCCGGAAGTGGCACTGTGGCTCAAGTAGTAGGGCACTAGCTTTAAGTTGAAGAGCTGAGGGACAGCGCCCAGGCCCAGAGTTCAGTCCTCATCACCGACAAAAGAAAAAAAAAAAAAAAGTTTAGGTTGAGTGGCCAGATTATAATGCCCCAGTATTCTCCCACATTTCCTCTGTGGAACAGGCCAGCTTCTGCTGGCACATGGCTGAGAGGCTGCACCATGTCGCCTTCCACCACTGAGGAAGCAGAAGACAGGAGAGGGGAGGGGCCGCACTCCCATCTGTGTCCCAACTCTTACAGTGGGCTGTGCTGCCTCTTCCTGAGCCAGTGGAGTCAGAGAGCCCACCCAAACCAGATGCACCAAAAGCTGACGGCCAGATGATTGGGCCTGAGGCTGAAAAGGGACTGCAAGCTGAGTGCCCTCTAGTGTTGCTGAGGGGAACTGTGCTGGCCCCAGGAGACGGTCTGCTAACAAGTCTGGTAGAATTAATGAGCAAGCCACATCCCAGACAGGCACTCTTCCCCCAGAAATTCCCGAAGCCAGGCCATATCCACATGCCCAACTCAGTGACCAAGGTCATTTGCTCAGGGACCAGAACACTTCACTGTCCCAAAGGCCTGAGAGAAGGCCCACAGTGGTGTGTCCTACAGGAGACCTTTGGTCCCCATCCCCAGGGGTGACACAAGTACCATGCAGACTGAGCAGACACAGGCGGGGCCAACCAAGGTGGTTTCTCTGCCCTTCCAACCTGCACCAGTCCCTCAGGTAGCTGGGATGCACCTCCAACAAGGAACTGGGAGAGAGGTGTAGCCAACCTGGCCCATGCGGCAGGCAGCAGCCTGGGGCAAGAGGAAGAAGAGCCTTGCAGGGCCAGCTCAGGAGAGACCCACAGAGACCAGAAGAGTCCATATACACAGCCCTCACGCACCCCAGCGCTCCGTAAAGATGGAGTCACATCGATTCTCACATCCAAGTGCCTTGTTAGGGCCCCAAGTGATTGTGGAAGGAAAAGATAAAAATCTAGGGAAGGTCTAAAAAAGGAAAAGAACTCTTTCCTGAAAAAGTCTTAAGAGAAGGAGGATATCTCCCTCCCTGCTTTTCCTGAGTGTTTTATTACAGGCACACTGCACGTAGGCTGACACATGTGGGCATGTTCACTGACACGCAAACACTCTGAGCTACTGGGAAGGGGTGGGCACCACCACTGGGAAGCTGAGGGGACATTCCATCTGGGCAGAGTATGGCTCAGGTCAGACTCTCAGGGACACTGCATCTCAGATGGGGCTGAGACGCGGGCATGGCTACAACAGAGCCTTCAGGACTTCCAGGCTCTGGACATGTCCCTGAAGGGAAAACACAATCCAGCGATCCACAGCTCAGACCTGGAAAGGTCCCTGGAAGCCACAGACCTGTGACACAGCAGCCAGGCCCAAGTCTTCCCTGCCTCTGCCTCCATCACGGCCTGCGTCCCACTTCCTGTGCAGAGCATCAGCTGCAGGGTCAGGGAACAAGGCATTCTCTCTCAGCACTAGGGATAGTTGTGTCCTCATCAACCCTGCAAGGATATTGAGTCTGAAAGAGTCTACAATCCCAGGTTCTACCACCTCTACCAGAAGCCCAAGGCCTACAATCCACACAGAGACAGGCGGGTACCTGACCCACAGGGCACTTGTAAAGAGCAGGCTCTAACATAGCCTGAGCCTCTAAATTGTAAAGGCTCAGTAGGGACAGATCTGAGCAACTGTAAAAGCTAGTGGTTGGAGAACTAATGAGGAGAGCTAGCTCCTGGACAGAGCCAGTGCATGAACCCTGGGTGCTGCCGGCAGTGTCCAGGAACATCACAAATACCAAACCAGAACCCAAATTTCCTGCCCTGGTTTTAAGGCAGCTGAGTCCCAAACACCTAGACAACGACAGCATCCCTGGAGTTCCCCTCTGCCCAAGCCTTTCCATAACCTACCTGAAGTGTACAAGGTGGCTACGAAGACCCGAGCTGGTCAGGAAGTCACCACAGTCCACTCAGAGGCCAAGGCCTGGTGGTGAAGAAGTCAGAGCCCATCGGACTGCATGGACTCGGCTCCACCCTGTTAGCACCTGTGGCCACCAGCATGTGTGTCACTGAGGGCTCACCCACACGAGGACACAAACCCTCTGTGCCTCTACTGCGGCCCCACCAGCCCACGTGAAACCAGCCAACAGGACTCACACACCCTCTGAGTCCCTCCCAGCCCATGATGCTACTGGCTAGCAGAAGCAAGCGTCTCAGAGTGGTAGGCAGTGCCAACTGTCTTCTGTCAGCACATTTTTACTCTTGCTATGACCAAAGGAGTTACACTTGTAGTGTACCTTTCAAGCATTCAATAATAGCACAGCAAACAAGAAGACTCCCTTGACCACCTACTTCTGCTGAGACAATCTCTGTGAAGACTCAACTGAAGCAGCCAATGCCCACCCCACACAGGAGGGAGCCAGACCATGTTGGAGCTCCTGCTGGCAGGCTTGCCAACTGGCCCAGCAGAGGCTTGGTGTACCACCAATGAGACAGACATTAGTACTGTGTAATGGCTGAGGATGAAGGAAGGGGAAGAGAAGGGAGAAGAAAAACCAGGTAGCAAAGCAAATAACAGATGCTAACAACTGGGCAAGGCAACACTGGGCCCCATCTTCAGACAGTGCAGTGTTTACAGTCCTTTCAGACGGCCAAGCTGGACTGCCCCAAAACAGAACCCCTGGGCATCAGGCCAATTCTGGGCACGCTCAGACAGTTGGGTTAGGCTGCAACAGTATTCTGCCATGGTACTAAAGCTCTCTCGCCTCCTCCCTATATGCAGAGAGAAGGCTTAGGCGTGGAGACATCTCACTGGACATAGAGAGGGCAGAGCTACTCCCATGCTGAGTTCTAAACAGAGGGTGCGCTGCTGGCCGGGGCAGGTCTCCTCCAAGGGCAGGTATTTGTGTGTGTCTGTTTATGAAGGTGGCTCAATGGATGATCCAACATGGTGCACAAGAACTAGGTGCCAGGCAAGCAGGCAGCAACCGCTCTGCATCCAAATGGCTGCTTAGCAGAACTCCAGTCCAAGTCGAGGTAAGAGAAAAGGATTAGGATCCAAAGAGTAAGCTACCCAGCACATTAGTAGTTAAGTGAGAACCTGAAAAACAGCGAAAAAGCCATTTAGTGTGACTGAAAGAAGAATAAAAGAGAGGTCCTCCTTTTTCCTAAATAGTTCAGGGCAAGGGAAAACATCTCGCTCACTCACTGGCTCACCACCCCACAGAATGGCAGGAGAATCTCCACCAGGAATATCAAAATAAAAAGCGAGGAACACAGGTCCTGGCCTGGTGATCTGTTGCCAGAAATAAGTGAGCAGTCACGGAGGAAGGAACCTAGGGGACCATATCCAAAGGTGTAAACCACACCAGAGTCTCGGGCTCTGATCCTCCCGGAGGCCTAACATATGGCATGCCCAGCCCACAGGTGTGAGCAAGGCAAGTGTGTGGGTGAGTCATCTCAGAATGAGCAAGTCTGGTCTCAATCTAATTTGTTATCTTGCAGTGCACTGAAGAACTCCCTAAACGTCCACAGCCCATAGATGAATCTGGAAAAGATGGGAAGGTTCTGAATACTTCAAGTCCTCAGACTGCGAAGAATTGCAGCTCGAAGCAAGAAATCCAGGTGCGCAGAGCACCAGAAGGTTCAGGTGGAGGCACAGCCAATGATGGTGGAGCTGGCTCACTCAGCCCATGCCGGCTGCCTGGGCCGGGCAGCTGCCATGGTGGCCGCCCCGCACTCCTGAGGGTCAGATCAGATCTTAGCACTAAGGCTCCCCAGCTGCTCGGGAGTGCGCGTCCACTGAAATCTACTGCCACTCTGGAATAAGAAAGCAGAAATCTCCATTTCAGTCAGAATCAAAGGCACACTGTGGATCACACGCACTACAGGTCAGAGGTACGACTGCTTACGACTCACCGTTAGCACTGAAAACTGACAAAGTGCTCAAGTCAGGAAGTAAGATGGATGGGGCACAGTGCTCCATGCAAGGAGTCCTGATGAACCCAACATCTGATGGGAAGTTTCTACAACCACTCTCTGCTGGAGGTCTACAGGTGGCAAAGGCCCCAGCAGAGCCCAGAGTAGCTGGGCTGTCTAAGGGCAGGAAGAGAAGCCATGCCTCCAATACCAGCTACTCAGTGGGAACAGAGTCTGGGTTGCTGAGGCGGCGGTCAGCTCGAGCTGGAGGCTCTGTGGGAGCATGTGACATGGGGCACCTGGTCCTGAGGCCAGCACTGCCGTAAGACCCACTGTGTTCATCTCTGGACTTTCCAGTAAGCTCAAAAACAAGGCAGAAGAGTCTATCTGAAGTACAGTCAAAAGAAATCCCCAAGGACTAAAACAGATTCACTATCTCATTCTCCTACAGAACATTTACACTGCTTCCTAAAAACAAAAAAGGTCTTATCAGATTTTAAAATGCTATTACAAATCTAACAAAATAAGAGGCCATGGGTAAGAAAGTTTTCACAAAACCGTATGTTCAAAATAAAATTGAAATGAAATTTATCACAAGACCTTTGGAGCTCAATCCTCATCATAACACACACACACAACACACACACACACACACACACACACACACACACACACACACACACGGAAAAAAAAGAAAAACCAGTTTTTATAATAAATTATTTTGGCAACAACAAAAGTTATTATCTATTTTGAAAGCGCTTCTGTGTGAAGACCCCCAATGTAATGCTGTATTTAGGCCAAGAGTCAACAAAAGGAATAGGGAAGCCAGCCAACAGCAGCATCTTCCTGGCTGTCAGACCAACATAGCAAACTCAAGGACTTTGGAAGCATTTATCAGTTTGGGAAAATAAATAACTGGGTCTTGTTTTCCCTGTTCAAGTAAAAGAGCAAACACACAACCTCAGGGCAACAGAAGGAAATGCACAAATAGAGGACAGGACCCAAGCTTTGATCTGGAATCAAAACCAAAAGAGCAAAAACCTCATCAACAATTTGTCAGAAAAGAGACACTTACTAGACATACAGGTGTAGTATCAACCATAATTTATTTTTTATTTTTGCTGGTCCTAGGGCTTGAAATCTGAGCCTGGGCGCCGTCCCTGAGCTTTGTTTGCTCAAGGCAAATGCTCTACCACTTGAGCCACAGTGCCACTTCTGGCTTTTTTTTTTTTTAAGTACTTTATTGGAGGTAAGAGCCTCACTGAGTTTCCTGCCTGGGCTGCTTTGAACTGCAATCCTCAGATCTCAGCCTGAGTAACTACAATTACAGGCATGAGCCACCAGAACCCAGCTCAATCATAATTGTTGAAGGATCACAAAAAAATTCCCTGGCTTTCACCTGAGGACCTGGGGAAAGAGGCTCCAAGAAAGCCAAGATGGCTTCCTACAAATGCAGCACGGTGCAGTTTCACAGAAATGCCGTGGATGCTGTCATGTATGGTAATGTCTTGGTAAATAGCCTCATTTACATTATAAAAGCTTGGTAATCAATGAGCAATGCTTCCAGCTGTTATTTAGCAGGTAACAGTAATGCAGTACAGGTGTACTGAGAGGCAACAACTTGAGGCAAGTGTGTGGAGCCCAGGGGCTCCAGGGACTTGCTGTGGTCAGAAAGGAAAGGCCTGGCTCTCCCCAGGGCTCGAGGTTTGCAGGGACGTCAGGAGAGCCTCCCAGGGCTGGGGAATGCAGGTGTGGCTGCTGACAGGTCAGTTTATCTAGACACGCATACCAAACTCAACGTGTTCTATCAAACACAGCAGAAGTTCTATTGGGGGGAGTCTGGGCCTCAAGGACTTTGTGCCAGAGCCGGCTCTGAATTATCAACCCCATCTCAGCCTCCCAAGTTGCTGGTATTACAAGTGTGAGCCACCACACCAGCCTAAGTCGCTCTTGATATTAGAAAACTCAAAAGAAAGGAAGAAAAGGACTGACAGAGAAGCAGCACTTGTCCACAAGGCCTTTGCCCTTGAGGTTGCCAACCACAGACTACTACGCTGTGTCCGTCTTTGCTGGACAGTAAGAGACCACTGCAAAAACAAAAGCTCAGCAGTGGTCACGTCCACGGCAGCCACTCCTGACATTTACCTGTGTCCAGGCGCTTTCCCGGGGACTCCTCCTCCGCCTCGGAGTCTCCACATGTGCTCCGCGACCTTTTCCTTGGCTGCAGTAGAGTCTCCAACCTCGGAAGGACTACAGACAAAAAGGTTTTGGTCCCTAGCTGAGGAGAAGTTGGCTGGGTTTCAGTGTTCTTGGCAGACTTTGGGGGGCTTACACTTTTCGATTTGCAGAAGAGAACAGAGGTGCGTCTGTTTACATCGCTTGATGGCTCCGCCACTGCGGAGGCCGCCGCCGCCGCCGGCACATCGCCACTACTGGCGAGGGAGGGCTCTGGAGGGTGTCCGCTTACCAGTGCGCTCTGAGTGCAAGTGCTATGTGATTCATTATCAAATGTGACTCTTTTGAATAGTTTACTCTGCTCGGGGTTGAGTTCTACTGGTTTGAGGGTTGGTGGTTCTGAATTAGTCTCCGAGTTTGAAGGAAGAGGTAATGCATCGGATGGTTCAAGTTTAGGGGGAGATTTATCTCCTGAAAAAATTATAAATAAAGTGATTTTTGAAAACTGAAGATTATAAAATCTATTATATAAAACTTACTATAAATGTGAAGTCCACCAAATTACTAATTCAATTAAGGAAACAAAAGCATCACACCCAATTGTCTGCTGAGCAGTGAGCAGCCCCGGGGGCCGCAGGTCACACTATGTGCATCTCCCTAGGCAACGACCAGGGCCTGTTGCCCTTAGGCCCAGGTGCACAATCACTTTCTGGAAAAATCTGTGAAAGAGCACTTCACACCATTAATATTAAATCCACCAGTTGAGTTCATGACAGTTTCTGCGATCAGCACTCACTTACCTTGAGAAAGACAAGAATCACAGAACCAAAGGGACCATGCACAGCCCCACATGGCTCTGCGCTGCACCACAAGGCGGCAAACAGAAGGAAGCAAACAAAATGGCCTAAGGAAGGCTTTCCCAGGGGAAGCCAAACACCAGAGAGCCGCGTGGCCAAGAGCTTCCCGAGGAAGCGGGACCGCCTCCCACATGCTGCCACGGGAGCCTGCTTTTAGATAAGGAGCTTAACAGTGTCTGGAAGACGACTCCGCTTTCTAAAACACACGGACATGGAGCTAAGGCTTTAGAGTCAGCCCTGATGAGGCAAAAACTCAAGGGACAGAACTGGCCCAGGCCTCGTGACCAGCAGCACGAGGGTCTGCCAGGGTCTTTCCCAAGAAAGACCGATTCTGGCTACAGGAAGTGATTATATAAAGCCAAGAGCAAAACTCCAATAATCCAAAGTAATATGTACCTTTAGGTTCATTAAGTAAAGTCGTTAACTTAATTCTGCAAATTTCCCCAAACATTTGAAACATGCCAAGTTAATATTTTAAATACGAAAGTCACTTTAATAATGAAAATCTACAACGCACAGCTTCACTTTCGTCTCTGAGCTATTCAGTTAACTCAGGGCAAAGGTTTTAGTAATGGTGCCAAGTAAGTCCTCCTAACTACCTCCAAACAGCAAAGCAAGGCTGGAAGCCAGCACCAAACCAGTGATCCTCAGATCTCAGCCTCCTCCAGAGTAGCTGGCATTACAGCCGTTAGCCACTGGCACCCAACTTTGGCTAGAACTTAAAAAAAGGGGGGGGGAGGGCACTGTGTTGGAGCTTATTACAGGTACAACAGCCTGGTGATTAAAAGTTCGTGTGTGTGTGTGTGTGTGTGTGTGTGTGTGTGTGTGTGTGTGTGTGTGTGTGTGTGTGTGTGTGTGTGTGTGTGTGTGTGTGTGTGTGTGTGTGCGCGCGCGCGCGCGCCAGTCCTAGGACTTGAACTCAGGGCCTGTGTGTGTACGCACATGCCAGTCCTAGGGCTTGAACTCAGGGCCTGTGTGGCCTGTGTGTGTACGCATGTGCCAGTCCTAGGGCTTGAACTCAGGGCCTGAACACTGTCCTAAGCTTTTTTTGCTCAAGGCTAGCACTCTACCACTTGAGCCACAGCACCACTTCTGGCTTTTTCTGTGTGTGTGGTACTGAGGAATCGAACCCAGGGCTTCATGCATGCTAGGCAAGCACTCTACCACTAAGCCACATTCCCAGTCCCTTTAAAAGATCTTTATCCAAGAGATAGAAGCTTCTCTGAAGCATAAACTCAAGCCACAGGACTAAACTATTTGCATCTAGAGATAATTTTTATGAAGTAAAGATGTTAAATCCTCAATTACTGGCTTGTTAGGTGCTGAACAATTTATTCCATCTACTCTGTTTAAGATCTTTAACAATTTACTAACCCAGTATTTGTGAAGCACCCAGGGGCAGACTCATGCAGTCTCTGCAAAGGGATCTGTTCATCACTGTATACCTCATCCCTGGTATATACACATGAAGGAAAACAGCAATCTGAGGCTGGCTGGTGTCCCAGGCTGGTGCTGGGAGAACAGAGCTAAGTCAGATGACTGCCACAGCACACCTCAGTTTGGCTTTTGCCTCTTCTTCCACTACATCAGACTCTCATTCTGATCCTGACACCAGGGTACTAACTGCAAATCCTGTGGTCTATTCAACCAAGGCCAGTGGTAAGGCCCAGGCAGTGATGCGGCCAACTGAAATGGCACCAAAAGGGACCTCCTGGCCAGCTTTTATGACTAAGCAAGTAGGGCAGGCCCACCTCCACCTCAACTCAGTGTCTTCCCCTCCCACCCGGGAGGAGGGAGGTCATCCTGCACGTGCGCGCACACACACACACATACACACACATACACACACATGCACGCACGCACCCTCTGCACCAGGTGGCAGACATGCTTGCCATACACCACCCCCTGCACCAGGTGGCAAACACACTCACACACACACACACACACACACACACACACACACACACACACACACACGCTCCAGGTGACAGACACACTGACGCACAGCCTCTCTTCAAGAGGAGCTCTGAGTGAGAGCCAGGGTCCCCGCTGCCACCCACTGGATCACTGGGGTCACTAGGGATGCTCCTGGGAGCTTGCCAGGTGGACAAAGGAGAGCCCTGGAGGGAAGGCTGTCTGAGGCCAGGTATACAACCTCCCTCCACCAGCCATAGGACCCACAGAGTGCACTCAAATCAACCTCTGAGAGCCTCAGTCTCCTCACCATAAAATGAGAAACAGTACCACTGCAGTGCCACTCTGCCAGCTAATTACCACCCCCCGCATCATGTCCCTCAATCGGAATCTTAGAAACAAGCATGAGCATATTTTTAAAAAGCTCACTAGCTACTAACAACTATGTTTTACACCTGGAATAAACTCCAAGGATCCCAATGTGAGTCTCAGATGTGAATAGGAAAGATGGCCAGGATTCACCACATGCACAGAGCAGCAAAATCACTAACCACTTTCATCCTCACACACAGGTTGTCTACTCAAGAGCAGGTAGGCCCCGAAAACTTCAGTTCTACCACTTTACACACCTAGTCATTAAGCCAATCAAATGCCATCTACCAAAGCCACAAGCAGCACAGTGTGTAGGGGAAGTTCAACCCATGGCTGACAACTGTACTATTCCCACCATCATGCCTGCTCCCTAATCCCTTTTCTCGGCCACCTTCAAGGAGCAGAGCCAATGTGCATCGTATGCTGGGTTAAAAGTCCTTCATACACACTCAGCGGGAGCCCCCAGCTCTGCACGCAGAGCACAGCCCCATGATTATGCTGACACCCGGGAGAGGCACACCTCACAACGTACCCACAGGCAACTGGCCATCTTCATTCATCACACTTCATGAACTCTTTGTTCTTCCTGAAGCCAGCAGCTTCACTGTTTTGCCTCCAGTCTACTGAAGCCTAGCTGTGCATTAACACCTAAGACTTCCAGCCATTCTGCAATGTTCATCTTCTCCACATTCCACATCCCTCAGCTTCCGGCCAGCTCAACTCCACAACCGTAAAGGTAAGTAGAGGCCTCCTGACCAAGCCAGGCCTGCCCCTATGCCAGAAAGAGCAAGTCACAGCCAGGGGAGTCCATCCCAGCCAGCCATCTGCTTCCTTTAGTCGTGTGTCTTGAGACTGGACCCAGAGGCTAGTCTCCTAAAGCTTCTTCAAATGCAGACAATATAAACATACACACAGCCATATTATTCACTTATGACTGTATTTTGTATTATGGATTTAATATCTTTTTAACATGAAAACAACAAAAAGACCAAGACCTTAATATTCAGGATCTAAAAAGCATGCCAAATTGAAGCTCTGATCTTGGTTTTAGTTTATGTTTCCATACTAGTTCAGTCATACTTGTTGTCGTTGTCCAGGATTTCTGTACTCTGCTGCTTCATACTTAACTCCAGCTCTGGGGAACACTTCCTCTGTCCCTCACTAGACAGTCAGGCTACGACTCCCTTCTCCTTTCACCTTCCGCTCACTAGAAGGAAAAATGTCCTTTTCCTAAGTCTAATTTGTTTAGACACAGGCTTAATGGTTTCCCACTATCCCAGGCTTGCTTTCTTTAAAGTGCCTCAAGCACTAACAAGCAATAAGCAGAATTTCCCAAGACCACACTTGTGGTAGACAGAGTCCTCAGCTCTACAAAGTGTGGTGGTGGAGGAAGCTATGAGGAAAGAACAGACAAGGCAGTGCACAGCTGACAGACGAAGGCCAAGTCTCTCTAAGAGAATGCTTTCAAAAGCACGCTGTTCTGACTTCAGGGGAGCCAGCCTGCAGACAAACTTTCCTCTCTGGACAAACAGTACTACAAATGGCTGCTGTGGAAAGCAGGTGATGATACTAACTGTGGCCCACCAGGGCACAAAGGGAGCAGTAGGGACTGAGTAGGTCCGGCTGACCTTTAAACTCAAAAGTTTCTGAGAGCAAACGTTCCTTAAAGAAAAGCACAGGACGCCACAAACGAGGAGGAATGCCATATGCTGGTGACAAAGGCTTTCAGAGAACATGAAGTGTGTCATACACTGAATCCTTAACTGGGTGGACCTGAGGTAGCCCAGAAGACACACTGGCAGAGAAACAGGGTGTGAACCTATTTCAAGCTGGACACACCAGAAGTTCCAAGTCTTTCTGAGGCTAGGAAATCTTGGTGGTGTTAGTCCTGGTTTCTCCTGATTACTAAAATGGCACCCTCCCAATGGGAAAGAGGGACTCGGAAGCTGGCCATCTGTGTGTGGAGAATAGGCAAAAGCATGGCACATCCATATGCATGCACCTTGTCATTGTATGCAGAGCAGGGCAGAGTCATGCCTACTGACATCAGATGGCCACATACATTAGGAAGCAATTAAGTCTGTCCCACTGTACTGGTTTTTTATTCTCTTTATATGCGCAGACAAGAAACTCGGGGAGGATATAAGCGAAACGGCTGACAGTGATGGAAGGAGCAGGTCTGAACTTTCCCTCCACTTTGTGGAACTGAAAAATGGTGGCAGTGAACAGAAATGGACAGGGTGGTAGAGCATGCAAAGTGGTTTCCCACCCAACACACACACACAATTGGACATCATGTTCCCTCTATGTCTGTCCTGGATTCCACCAGCTCTCCCACCAACAGGCTCATCTCCTCTCCTGGACTTCCTTCTGGCCATCATTAAGCCATTCCTCCTGGGATGTTACTGCTATTTCCCAGATACTTTTCAAGACTATTAGAATGAATGGGAATCTACCAAAGGTCACCTTCAAGAGGAGCCAGCAAGATGGCTTCTCGCCCCCTTCAGCCCAGGCCAGGGAGCACATCAGTGGTAAGTTTTTTTAAAAAGCCCTTTCAACAGCTGGGTCTGATCATCTAGCACCTAAGTGCCTGACTCTCCCTCAACTTAGAAAACGCATAAACTTTCTTGAGTCTTTAACACAGTGTAAGATCTTTTAAAGTAGGCTTGCAGGCTCAAGTTGAGAAAAAAAAAAAATCTCATTACAGGCCTTCAAGTTTGCAGACTAAGTGCTAAAACACAGTCCACATAGATGGCACAAACTGTAATGTCTTTTCCAAAGGAAACAAAATCGTGGTGAGAATATCCAGCCATCGGAACTAAGTGACTTTCAGACCTTACACAATCAGTGGTAGCTGTAAGAGAGCCCCACGCTACGGGCCCAGCCCTCCTGCCCGCATCATGCTTACCGTCCTCCCCTGTGTCTGGCCCCAGTGGAGCAGCATCCTCTTCGAAGCCTCCAGTACCTGGCCCCACTGGCGGGGAGCTGTGCTGCTGGCTCAACTTGTTCCGAAGGAGAGCAATTTCTTTTTTGAGCAGCTTTGCCCGTTTACTCCGTGAGCCACTGGACTTCATGGAGCAGGTGAGGTCCAGCTTATCCAACAGCTCTCTCAGCTGCTCCTCCAAGCTCAGGTGGGCCCTGTTGGCTGGGTCCAGCAACCTGTCCACTGAATCAAAGACAGACAGCATCAGTCATCTGATAAGGACAACCACACATTGGCCCCAGCTGTTCTCTAAACCACCTTTGGCCAAAGTTGCAGCAGGGTCATTTGAGGATCATCCTCCACCTACATTCTGAACCCAGAGGGCCACTGTCACAGAACCCAGGCAGCTCCTGAACAATTCTACCCTACGCCACTCAGGTACAGAGACAAAGTGTAGCCACAGCAGAGGCCATATCCAGGGAACAGGTGTGGCTTCCTGGAGCAGGATCTAATTCAGCCCTCCTGCACAGACAACTCATTCTGTATAAGACACACAAAGACCACCAGAGATGTTTATGTTCTACCAGCCCACAAACACAAGATGGATTGTGGCAGCTCTGTCAACTGAAGTAATAGTATAAAAATGTGTTAACTTTGACCTATTGTATAGCAATAATTCAACCTAGTTTGTATAGCAATAATTCAACCTAGCAAAGACTTCACGTATAAACCACTGTGTGCTTTTCACTGAAATGGACTGTAAAGTTTGTAGATACATCAGAATTTCCTTTTTTTTTGGGGGGGGGGGGGCCTGGGCACTGTTCCTCAGCTCTTCAGCTCAAAGCTAGCGCTCTACTACTTGAGCCACAGTGCCACTTCCGGCCTTTTTCTTTTTGCTTATGTGGTGCTGAGGAATCAAACCCAGGGCCTCAGGCATGCAAGGCAAGCACTCTACCACTGAGCCACCTTCCCAGTCCCTACATCTGAATTTCAAGCACATTTACTACAAAAGTTCCAAAATGGTATTAACTTAGAGATAACCAAGAAAAGTGAACACTTCAGAGGCATCTTAAGAACAGGAGCCAGAGGAGCAAGAGGAAGAAGTAAGAACCCAAAGCAACTGTCCAGTTGCCGTGGCCGGCCCGGCATACTCCAGACATCCAATGCCTGCCGAAGAGCTCATCTGTACAAAAACGGCATACAGTATTGGAAAATGAGCAAAGCACTCATCACAGCTGACCCACGGCTTGCATTCACACCACCATTTAAACGAAGTCTCACAAGTAATACCTCAAATGCATTCATGGAAGACAAAATCTCATTATTTGAAGCAACAACGAAAACTGCCCTCTAATGCCTGTTTGCATGTGTGCGTGTGTCTCAGTGTGTTGGCAACCACACTAGGATTTGAACTCAGAGCCCTCACTCATGGGCTCTATCACTTGAGCCACAACTCCAGCCTGTCTTTGTTTTGGTGCTGGTTCTGGCTAGGGCTTGAACTCAAGGCCTGGGCACTAACCCTAAAGCTTCGGTGCTCAAGCCTCGTGCTCTGCCACAGCTGTGCTTAGAAATTAGAGCCTTAGCCAGGTGCCAGTGGCTCATGCCTGTAGCTACTCAGGGGGCTGAGATCTGAGGATCATGGTTCAAAGCCAACCCCAGCAGGAAGAGTCCATGAGACTCTTTATCAATAATTAACCACCAGAAAACTGGAAGTGGCTCTGTGGTTCGAGTGGTAGAGAACTTGCCTTGAGCTGAAGAGCTCATGAACAGCACCCAGGCCCAGAGTTCAAGCCCCACAACCAACCAAAAAAAGAAGAAAAAATAAATTAGAGCCTTACTTTTATGCCCAGGCTGGCTTCAAACGGCAATCCTGAGACCTCAGCCTCCTGAGTGACTAGGATGACAGGTGTGAGCCACCAGCATCCAGTGCTGTTTCTTTTTGAAGAGAGCCAACAGCCACTCCATCACAGGGCTCAGAGCACCTTCCATGGTGGTACTGTGGCTCACCTGTTTTCCCCATTCCAACTACTGAGGAAGAAATGAATGGGTATACTTCATCCTTACTTTCCTTTTTATTAAAAGCCTGATATAAAAATTTACTTGCAATGTCATTTTCTCAAAGGCACCAATGCCTCCACGCCCGGGGGATCTTAGGGCCAGAGAAAGGCCCGAACAGGGATGGTGGGGTCTATAGGATTGCAACTTCCCAGTAGTTGAGGCGGGGGGTGGGGAGAGCTGTTTATCTGTTTCATAAGCAGCTAACACCATCCAGGGGCAGTCTCAGTAGCCCCAATAAGGATCCACCCTGGACAGGGAAGGCTAGGCCAGCTAGTTGTGCCACCAGGACTCAGTTCTACCCAGGACCTCAGGAACATTTTAGAGCAAGGCTCTCCTGGGCTTACAGACATACCAGCTTTGGGTCTTGTTTAGTTTCCAATTTTTCTACAGGAAGACTTGTTACCCTTAAAATCAAAGTTTAAAAACAAACAAAAAGAAAACCATATATTTTTATCTGGAAAAAAGAAAAAGAAAAAAGTTTAGAAGCCAAACCTAATTGTTCACATCTGTAATGCTATTAGGAAGGCTGAGTTCTGCTTATAATTAATTCTGAGTTCAGGAAAACCATAATGATGTTACCCCAACCCTTCTAGACCTCCACAACTTCAGCAAATGCTAATGTGAGCTTGACAAACAAGAGCCAATGAGATTTCCAGGAATCAGAGAAAAAGACTGATGAATGAATGACAGCATGTGCCCAAGGTGGCAAAAAAAAACCCCACAAGCCGATGTTAGAGTCCACAGGGATATGCCACTCCTAGGTCCATCCTGAACCAGGTGCAGGCCAGCAGACAAGTGAGAGAGTTAAAAGGAAAGCCAGCCAGGCTCTGGTACTCATGCCTGTAATCCTAACTATTCAAGAGGCAGAGACAGTAGCGCTGTAGCTCAAGTGGTAGAGCGCTCGCCTTGAGCTGAAGAGCTGAGGGACAGCGCCCAGGCCCAGAGTTCAAGCCCCACGACCGACCAAAAAAAAAAGAAAGAAAGAAAGTATACATTTGGGGCTGGGAAGGTGGCTCAGTGGTAGAGTACTTGCCTTGCATGCATGAGGCCCTGGGCTCGATTCCTCAGCACCACATAAGCAAAAAAAGAAAACAGCCAGAAGTGGTGCTGTGGCTCAAGTAGTAGAGCACTAGCCTTGAGCTGAAGAGTTGAGGGACAGCGCCCAGGCCCAGAGTTCAGGCCCCACAACCAGAGCCAAAAAAAATAATAAAAATAAAAACAAAATGAAGAGCATGGCTTTAAAAAAAAAAAAGAGGCAGAGATCTGAGGATCGCAGTTCAAGGCCAGCCTAAACAGGAAAACCTATAGTTATTATCACCAATTAACCACTAAAACGCCAAACAGGAAGCTGTGGCTCAAGTGGTAGAGCAAAAAGTGCCTTGAGCCAAAGGAGGAGGCTGCAATGCTTGGTAAGAAATGTACGCATTATCCTGCCCATGTAATTGTAACCCCTCTGTACAGTATGTTCACAAATAAAATTAAATTAAATTAAAAAAAAAAAAAAAGTGCCTTGAGCAAAAAAGTCCAGGGACAGCACCCAGGCCCTCAGTTCAAGCCCAAGACTGGCACCAAAAGAGGGGGTGGGGAACCAAGCCAATGAGAGTTCTCGCTTCTGTTAAACTGAAATACAACTGCCTTCTTGCTGCAACGCATCCTTAGGAGCCAGCCCAAAACAAATCCTGCTTTCTCCACCTCCATCATCCAGACCTGGGCTCCACTGCTAACCGGTCTCTAGAGTCAGATCCTTAAATGTGCAAAGTATACAACACACATCAGATGGCAGAGTAAAAACCACCAGCAGAAGCTGAGTGATGCTTAGGCAGCATGTGTGCTGAACAGTACTCTATAGTCTACTGGGAGGGCCATCTTGTCCCTCCATCTCCCTGAACCCAGTGCCCAGTTCTTACCGTCTTCCCAGGAGAATGGCCGCCGAGGGGCCGCCACAGGCCGCTCAGGTAGGTGCATTCCCGAGGCCTCTTCCAGGCCAATGCTGTCCACTTCGCGCTGGGCCTGCCTCAGAACAACACCTCCCTGATCTCGCAGCCTCACTGCGGCTCTATAAAATACGGTGTCCTTGGCATTGTACTTCATGCAGTTATCTACAATGAGATTAAAATCCTCCTCAAATGCATGGAGGTTTTTATACCCTTGAGCTTCTAACCGTTTCCTCATTGTGGCAAAGTCCATGGGATGTTTAATGTGATCCAGATAATCTGGTACCTAGTTTTAGAAAGGAAAATAACCATTTATAAACTAAAACATGATTTCTCAACTTATTCTATATTATTTGCATAACTAATCACACTGTGCGCACACGCGCGCGCACACACACGCGCACACGCGCGCGCACGCGCACACACACACACACACTTTTTATGTGGCTAACACTTTCTATGTGGCAGCACAAAGCCAGTGGAAAACCCGAAACCCAATCTTTGCAGCAAACCTGACCACCTTCCTTCTAGATTCTAGAGGTGGAGAATCTTTCTTTGTGTGCCAGGCCTGGGGGCTTGAACTCAAGCCTCAGGCTTTTTTGCTCAAGGCTGGTGCTCTACCACTTGAGTCACAGCTCCACTTCTGGCTTCTTGGTGGTTAAATACACATGAGTCTCATGGACTTTCTTGCCAGGGCTGGCTTTGAACCACAATCCTCACATCTCAGCCTCTTGAGTTGCTACGATTACAGGCATGAGTCACCAGTGCCTAGCTAGGGGGAACCTTCTTTATGCCCAGGGTCATTTGGATATTTACAACATCAGCCATACAAAATTATTAATACTGGCAGATAGGCTGCAGGCAGCAGCCTAAAACAAGATGAGAAACGTACTCTATCCGCCCCATCGAGCACCAAATAGTTCCTTGTGTGCTCTCTCCCCCGCCCACCCCCCCCCAAACCCAGATCAAATGCTCCTCACTCCTGCAAAGAGCACACCAGTGGGCAAGTGGGTGAGCCAATGCTGCCGAGGGCTGAACAGACATTCATTCTGGTACCTTCGCTGGCCACATGTTTACCAGTCAAAAGTCCACCTGAGGCAGGCAAGCCCCGTGGCACGCACCTCCTTCAGACTCACAGGCTGGGCAAAGATCTTGGCAGGGTCCTTCTCCTGCAGCCGTTCCAGGACTGAGCGAAGCAGCACGGTGAGCGGGGTCAGCCGCAGCTCCACGGCCATCTGCTCCACCTTCACCTGGCAACAAGAGTGCACATCCATCCACCTCTACAGGACCTGGCCTCACACACGTCCCAGCCACAGAAGCTGCACTTCAACCACCGCTGCCAGGCAGCCATGTGTGTACAGGTCCCACCCGGTGACTCCAGCTACTACAAAGCACCTGCCCCCCTTTCAAGGCAGAGACCATGCTGCCTACATTAAGGTTCCTGAATCCAGGGGCATCACTGAAACACCAACTAGGGGTGGGGCCACTCTGGGAAGCAGGCAGGGATGGCAGTACAGAGTGTGTCACAGCAGGTGCTACTCTGGACCAGCAGACAAGTGTCACTGTAGGGCATCTCTAACTGCATCCCATAAGGTCAGCAGAGTCCTAGATGGTCCCAGGATACTTCAGATACAGCAGATAGGGCAAAGTCAGAGGCCTCACCTGCTCACGCTTGAGTTTCTCCCGTTTTCGCAGCAGCTCAATCAGTAGCCGTGCACGCTCAAGGTCATGGCGTAACCGCTGCCAGTACTTCAGCTTCTCTTTGGCAGCTTTCATCTCTTCATCGTTTTCTCTCTGAGAAAATTAATGGGCACTTCCCGTCAGTCAAACACAGAGGATTTTCCTGCTGTGAACCTCAGATGCCCACACAGTATGAGACTCCAAGAGCCCAGCATGCTGGTACACAGTTTCCTTAGGTCTGTCCTGGCTGTCTGGGACCAGGGCCCTGGCCTCACTAGAGGTCACATGGAGGTACAAAGATGAGGGGACATGAGTCATGAGGCTGAAGGCATTACATACAGGGCCCCGTTTTGACCTCTGGGAGCGGAGAGTTCACCAAAGTCAAAGGAGCATAGAAGCACATGGCTCTGCCATCCCTAACTCACAGCTCAACAGGACACAGGGAGCACATGGCTCTACCATCCAGATGCATAGCTCAACATGACACAGGAAGGACACGGCTCTATGTGACACAGGAAGTACGCGGGCTCTGCCATCCCGACGCCCAGCTCAACATGACACTTGGGGCTTAGCAGGAAGAATGTGGAGGCACCCCTGACCCCTCAGAGACTAGGTACGCGTCATCCACAGAGCCTCGCCTTTCCTTCTTCTCAGGATGGGTAGTATAGACCCTGAACTCACCCCACCACCTGGGGCAACCCTGTTCCACTCTTCACCGGAACAGAAGCACAGTGCTACCAAACCCAACACAAACAACGGCAGGAAGCAGGCGGCATGCCAGGCTGCATGGAAGCTGCCTGGCAGCCTCTGCTCACAGTTCTTGTGGGATGAGGAACCAACTGTCTTCCCCACTTAACAGTATCTTGCCCAGACCTACCCTAGGCTCAGACACCACAGACCACAGGGCTCCCTAAGTCGGTTTGAGTCCTTGTATATTTGAGGGGAGATGAGGCACACAGCTGGAGGTTCCCCACAGCTCTGTCAGCATTCCATTCCTGTAGAGACTGCCAGTCTCTCTTTCTGGTCCATCATCTACAAACCAAAATAAAACCCAAGTTCTGGATCTTTCACTTCCCCCCACCACAACCCCCTTTTCCCCATGTCTCCACCATCACAGAAGCAAAGACCAAAGGCTGGATCTTGCCGGTGGCTATCTTTGCCATGGGCTTCGTTTCCTGATTCAAAGCCCTAAGGCCTCTCTTGCATCAAGGCCACCTCCTCTGGTGTGTGGACAGACAGACAGACAGAAGCATCACACAATGTGATGCAGTCGAAAACATGGCTCACTCACTGAACAACCCCACAAGAGACATTTAAGCCTCAACTCTGATAATGTGAGAGGTGGGCTCCAGGAAGGCACAGGGCCCCTACAGAGAGCATCCCAGTCGGCCCAAAGAATGCAAAAGAGGAGGGGCAATGTACACAGGAGCTCCTACAGAGACAAGGACTCCACAATCCAGGTCGGAACCATACAGACCCAGAAGCTCCCAGCTCCTACAAGAACAGTACACAGCCACACAGGGCCCAGCAGCACTGCTCATCTGAGAGCACTGCCGAGGGAGAAGCTGCCAGCACTCACTCCACAGGGTGGCTTACAGAACACAGAGCTCGAGCTCGCGCTACAGCAAGACACCACACAGCACGGGGAACATGAAGACTCTACAGAATCACCGTTTCAAAGTTTGAAACCAAAGTTCCATCACAGATCAAACAATTCTATTCCATGTTTGGGACTGCTATAAACATGACAATCCAAGGTTCTGCCAAGGCCTTTGACCTCTCAACTCAAAGAAGGGCCCACTAAAATACCAACCTCCCCATGAGCCGGTCCCTTCCTTAACAAGTGGTGAGCAGTTTGTTTGGTGACATCTCACAGAAGACGCTCCTGTACTTTCAAAACGAATCCTCTCAGAACTGTCTTACAACACCAGATGGCTCCATAAACCCAAATTAACTTTTAAATCACTAGAGCTTGCTTAGGTTTATTCCTTTAAGGATGATACTTAGGTTCCCTCTCTGAGGTTCTCACCCCTCGACTCCACTCCTTGCTGTGGTCAAGAATAAACTAGCTTCAAAGCAAGACCCTCTGTGAGTTCCTCCTCATGCGACAGACCTCCCAGGCTGCTAACAGGCCTGCTGCCAGGCCCAGGCCTCTGTTCTGTCATTTCTGCCCTGAATGTCTCTGTGCCCAACATGCTGTGGGCTTCCCAGAGATGGCCAGAGCTCTGGGCCCAGGTGGGCTGCCGTGTGTGTGTGCAAAGTCAGTGAAGAAGAGCGACACAGCCCACAAGACACTACAGGCCTACACGCTCCACATTTCAACATTCAACGCCATGCCCAGCCTGACCTGGGTGCCGTTCCTCTGGGGCTGCGGCCAGGGCCATGCTAGAAGGCAGGAGACACTGTGAGGCAGGTGGGGCGTGGGCACGTACCTGCTGCGAGCTCCTCTGGGACTGCAGGCTGGACTGGAGCCGCCGCAGCAGGGGGGCGCCATTCCTAGACAGCCTTTTGAGTAGCCAGTAGCTGTGCACTCGCTCCACAAACTGCTTCTTCCGCTGAATGGCCACCTGATTCGCAATCCTATTTAATCTAAAACATGGAAAAACTCAAAGTTTAGCTTTAGAAAAGTACAATGAAAGGCAACAAGGAAACTTTCAATAAGACCAGTTGTGTTCACACTTGTTTTCTCTGTGAGCCACAGAAGGCACCATTTCTACCATCCCTCATGGTATGAACATAAAAGTTCACCATCTCCAACTAGTTGAAGATTTTCATCCACAAAAATATTTGTCAAATTAAACATCTAAAAAGAAACAAAGGGCTGGGGATATGGCTCAGTGATAGAGTGCCTGCCTAGCATGCATGAAGCCCTGCATTTGATCCTCAATACCACATACAGAGAAAAAACTGGAGGTGGCACTGTGGGCTCAAGTGGTAGAGTGCTAACCTTTAGCAAAAAGAAGCAGGGACAGACCAGGTGCTGGTGGCTCACACCTGTAATCCTAGCTACTCAGGAGGCTGAGATCTGATCATCTCGGTTCAAAGCCAGCCCAGGCAAGAAACTCCATGAGACTCTTTATCTCCAAAAAAAAAAAAAAACACTAGAAAACCGGAAGTGGCACTGTGGCTCAAGCAGTAGAGTGCTCACCTTGAGCTGAAGAGCGCAGGGACAGTGCCCAAGCCAAGAGTTCAAGCCCCACGACTGACCAAAAAAATATTTTAAAAAGAAGCAGGGACAGTACCCAGGCCCTGAATTCAAGCCCCAGGACTGGCAAAAGTGAAAATTAAAAACATATATAAATAAATACAAAGAAACAAAGCTGAGCTTCAAATTTTGCTTCATGTAGTGTCCTAAACACAGGCTAGGCTGGGGCTGGCCAACATCAGCAGGGACAGCAAGCAGTTCCACCCTGAGGTGACAGCTTGTTCCCACAGATGGTGTCTGTGAGCCCCTTGAAGAAAGGAAACATTACGTTTTGGGGCACAGCTGGCAGGCCAGATCTGAAACATAACCTGTTCTCAATAAATGACAGCAGACCTCTCCAATATTTTGAGAAACTTCATCAAATACAAAGTAGTAAAAACATATGATGGAAGGCTTTGAAAGACTGGCTAGAACTAGCACAGCGGGTCCTATCTGTAATCCCAGACTCTAATGCTAGCTCTTTGGCAGTCAGAAATAGAGAGGATCAAAGTTCAAGACCAACCCAAACAAAAAGTGATGTTATGTGCTGGTGGCTTACATCTATAATCCTAGCTATTCAGGAAGCAGAGATCTGGAGGATCAATGTTCAGAAGCCAGCTGGCAGAAAAGTCCACAAGACTCCACTTTGAAGCAAAAAGCTAGGCTGGAGGTTAGCTCAAGTGGTAGAGTGCTAGCCAAGCAAATCAACTTTCTAAGCACGCTTGAGACTCTTGAGTTCAAGCCACAGTACCAGCCCCCCCCCCAAATTAAAGTTAATGAGAACCCCACCTAACAAGGCAGGAAGTGGTGTGACACATCTGCCCCCAGCAGGTCAGGCAGGAGGACCATTCCAAGGCCAGAGCCAGGAAAAACATGAGACCCCATCAAAAACTACAGCAGTGGCAGACTGCCTGCCTCACAAGCATAAGGTACTGAGTTTAAACTAGTAACACAAAGACAAAAATACACAAAAACAAATACTGGTCAAGGGGCTTTCCTACCCCCCAACTTATAATTCTTCCTTCTGAAACAAAAACAGTTCAAACTGTCTCAGTGGACGCTGAAAAGCAACATGAATTCAATCAGGAGCCAAAGCTTCAGCAGCACAACACTCAAAAAGGCATCACTTATCAGACTTACAGATAGACATTAAGGAATTTCAAGTTCACTTTTTTTTGGTCAGTCGTGGGGCCTGAACTCTGGGCCTGGGCACTGTCCCTCAGCTCCTCAGCTCAAGGCTAGCGCTCTATCACTTGAGCCACAGCACCACTTCCAGCTTTTTCTGCTTATGTGGTGCTGAGGAATTGAATCTAGGGCCTCAGGCATGCAAAGCAAGCACTCTACCACTGAGCCACCTCCCCAGCCCCAAGTTCACATTTTTTTAAAACAATAAATATCAGATTTTACAGAATAACTTGAGAACAAAAACAGCAAATAGATGCCCCACCTCTGCTGTCCAGCTCTATTTCCAGCTGTCATTCCTGTCAGCAGGAGGAGGTACCGTGACGCACACACACACCATTTGGGTCACCAGGACTTCTGGGGCCTCTGCACACTCACAGTGGCTCGGCACCCAGCCCATGAAATACTATCTACAACATGTGAGCAAAGATCCTCAGGTGGAGGAGGGAAGGCGGACTTGCAGGCAGGTGACGTCTGGGCTTGAACCACAACCCACACAAATCTCTGAATCTACAAAGCATGCAGAAGGCAGAGACAGGAAGATTGGAAGGATCTCAAGTTCCAGGCCAGCATGGGCTACATAGTAAGACCCTGTCTCAAAATTCTTTTTAAAAAATAAAGCCAGGGCCAGGTGCCAGTGGCTCACGCCTATAATCCTAGCTACTCAGGAGGCCGAGACCTGAGGATTATGATTTGAAGCCAGCCCTGGACAAACAAATCTGAGAGATTCTTATCCCTAACTAACTGGCAAGAAGGTGTGTTGCTCCAATGGTAGAAGTGCCAGCTTTGATCAAAACTCTCAAAGTGCCAGGCTTCGAGTTCAAATCCCAGTATCAGCACTGTCAATCATTCAATAAACACAGAACTAAGTATGAATCATCTAACTCTGAATAATAATACCCACCCACAGAAATGGTAACTTGTCTTCTTAGAACACAACTGGCTGTAATCCTAGCTACTCAAGAGGCTGAGAGCTGAGTATTGTCATTCAAAGCCAGCCTAGGCAAGAAAGTCCATGAGATTCTTATCTACAATTAACCACCAAAAAGCCACAGCTTCACTGTGGCTCAAGTGGTAGAGTACTTGCCTTGAGCATTCAGGAACAGTACAGTACTCAGGCCTTGAATTCAAGCCCTAGGACCAGCACAAAAACAAAACAAAACCAAAAAAAGAGAAGTTGCTACACTACTCATGTGACTCATGATTAAAATTCTCAATCAGGTGCTGGTGGTTCACACTTGTAATCCTGATTACTTGGGATGTAGATTCAAAGCAGGCCTAAGCAGAAAAGGCTGCACTTCTCTATTCAAACCAGCCAGTAAAATGCTGGACTGGAGGCATGGCTCAAGTGGTAGATCACCAGCACTAAGAAAGAAAAGTGATCAAGAAAGCTGAACAAAGAGCACAAGGCCCAGAGTTCAAGCCCTAGAATAGCAGACAAAAAAATGTCACAAGTGGCCGGGTGTGGGTGGCTCACGCCTGTAATCCTAGTTATTCAGGAGGCTGAGATCTGAAGATCGAGGTTGAAAGCCAGCCCAGGCAGGAAAATCTATGAGACTCTTATCTCCAAGTAACCACCAGAAAACCGGAAATGGTGCTGTGGCTCAAATGGTAGAGTAGTAGCCTTGAGCTGCAGAGCCCAGAGTTCAAGCCCCATGACCAACAAAATAAAAAATAAATTAGAGAAACCAGAGCTCCCCAGGATGGCCTGAGCCATCAGAAAGATACCTGTGGTGAGCAAGCGTTCCTAACCAGCAAGGGGCCCAGGAGGTTAGAGACCACGGCCCAATGCTGGGCGAAGAGCCTGTGAAAATGAGGAAGGTCAGAGCACTAGCACCCCTGTCCTGGAATCTGTCAAGAGGGAGGAGGACTCCAGGGCATGAGCCAATGTACCACCATCCCATCAGAGGATGCACTGCAAGGGCAGAGCTGCCCAGGTGCAAGCTGGTGCTAGTACTGGGGCTGGGCTGGGAGTGTACTCAGTGGTAGTTTGTCTAGCACAGGAGGGCCCTGGGTTCCATCCTTGGCACCACAAAGATTCAAATGTCAATACCAAGACAGAAGCCTGTAGTCCCAGCTACGCTGGAGGTAATATAGCCTGACCCTGCAGTTCAAAAATGGTTTACACTGGTAAAGAAAACACATACTTCTAGATTGCTAACATGTAAAAGTAGAATGTACAAAGAAAACAGGTCACAGAAATGCCCTGGTGAGCAGGTCGGAAGGCCGAAGGCAAGCAGAGGCAGGCAGGGAAAGGCAGTGGGAGAGTAAGTGACTGGCATACCTAAAAACAAATAAGAAGAGTGGAGAAGGCCCAGCGGCAGACTTCTTGTCTTGCACTCACAAGGCGGTGGGTTCCATCCCCCGCACCACAGCAAAGAAAAACAAACAAAAGTAACACCTACACTTTTTGTAGTCCAAGGATTTGAACTCAAGGCCTCACACACACTCACTAGGCAAGCACTCTATAACCTGTGCACCATACCCCCACAGCCCAGTCAGGAACCTTAAAAACAAAAACAAAAACCTATTACTTATTATAGCCAGTTCCCTTTGGCTCACACCTGTAATCTTAGCTACTCAAGAGGATGAGATCTGAGGACTGTGGTTTGAAGCCAGCCTGGGCAGGAAAGTCTGTGAGACTCTTATCTTCAATAAACTACTTAGAAAAAGTCAGAAGTGGCACTATGGCTCAAGTGGTAGAGTGCTAGCCTTGAGCACAAAGAAGCTCAGGTACAGCACCCAGTTCTTGAGTTCAAGCCCCAAGACCAGCAAAAAAGCTCAACTTATGCAACTAAATCTGAAAACTTAAGATGCAAAGAAAATCTGAAATGACTTACCAAAACTGACTGTGGGGGAGGGGGAATGTAACCACATCCATACAGTAATTGTTTTAGAAACTGAGTTTCACACTAGCAGCAAGATTAATTCAGAAGAGACTTAGAGGCCAAGCATGAGGCCACAAGCCTATAATTCAAGCTATACAGAAGACAGAGGCAGGAGGACGGCAGGTTCAAGGTCTGCACATGCAAAGGGAGTGGTGAGAACCTATCTCAAATACAAAGACAGGCTTGGAGGCATAGCTCAAGCGGTAAGAGAGCCTGCCTGGTAAGTATGATAGAGTTCAAACTCTAGTACCTTTAAAAAAAATAGAGAGAAAAGAAAAAAGTACAAGCAAAGCGGTTATGGGAACAGTTCAAGTGGTTGAGGCCTGGGGCTAAATGGGAGGGGGGGAACAGAAGAGGAATCAGATCAGTGAGTCCAGACTAATGGACAGAGACACTCAGACAGTCCTCAACAAGGCCATAGTGCACTGCAGCCAACACACCATGTCTTCTCAATAGGGGCATCTGATCTGGAAACAAAAGGAAGGCAGCAAGTCTGCGTAAGTGCTAACGTGACAAGGCCCAACACCAGGAGTCCTGCCCTGAGACCCAGGAAGTTGACACCGGAAGGTCAGCCCATAGAAAGGCACAGAAAAGCATGCACATCCATCCTCTCCCAAGGACAAGATGAGGAAGAGCTGGGAAACACTCTTCAGGGCAGCATGGAGCACTCCTGTGAGAACTGCCAAGAGTCTGCTAGCTACCTCAGTGAAGAGGAGGACGGCGACAGTTCATGGGTCAGATGTGCCACCCCTCAACATTAAGACACCATTGAAAGGAGCTCCACTAACCCAAAGCAAGACAAAAATATCATAAATATATTATACGTATCATCTCCAAGTTCATGTAGAAGATCTATCCAGAAACTTGACAGACAGAAAGTTCCTAAAAAAGAACACAAGCCACCAACACCCATACATCTATAACAGATCTCTCCCCTCCCCCCCCACCCCCCCAGACAGGCACTGAACAGGAAAGCACAGGGACTGGCAGGACCCCTATGGAAACCACTCTAAATGGTGTCACAGATTCTTAGTGGCAGAACGAATGGTATCCACACTCCCAAAAGAGCTAAAGACCTGAGTGTGAGCAACACTTCCAACAGTCTGGGCTGCTGAGCACTTGCTATTAGCTGAGTGGCTGGGTGCTGAAGCAAGGTGGGAAGCTGCCTGTGCACAGGAAGGCCAGAACAAGGGAAGGGGAGGAGCCACACAAAGGCTGCTACTAGCAAACAAACCTCTGGGCTATTCAGACATGCAAACACTAGGCATACAAAAGCACTGCCAAGCGCTCCCTCTGACAGCACACTCCACCTACAGAGTTGCTGTGTACAGTCCCACTCACACCATTTCACCAGGGAATGACCCAGGTGTCTGGCTCAGCCAGCCTTCCTTGGAGAGACAGTACTGCCAGCACAGAAACAGACCAGACTAGGAAAGGCAGGAAAAGTAGTGAGGAGGGCCAGTAATATGGTAAAGCTGTGCAGCCTCTTTGTGGTCAAGACAAGAAAATTCAGACCACAGCAAGGTACCATTTTGGCCCCCACCAAGTTGGCCCTCCTCACTACTTTTCCTGCCTTTCCTAGTCTGGTCTTGTTTCTGTGCTGGCAGTACTGTCTCTCCAAGGAAGGCTGACTGAGCCAGACACCTGGGTCATTCCCTGGTAAAATGGTGAAATGGTGTGAGCGGGACTGTACACAGCAACTCTGTAGGTGGAGTGTGCTGTCAGAGGGAGCGCTTGGCAGTGCTTTTGTATGCCTAGTGTTTGCATGTCTGAATAGAGAGGTTTGTTTGCTAGTAGCAGTTTTTGTGTGGCTCCTCCCCTCTCCTTGTTCTGGCACAACATCCGCTGGGTGCCGATGGCTCACGCCTGTAATCCTAGCTACTCAGGAAGCTGAGATCTGAGGATCTCGGTTCAGAGCCATCCCAGGCAAGAAAGTCCATGAGACTCTTAGCTCAAATAAACCACTAGAAAATGGAAGTAGCACTGTGGCTCAAGCAGTAGAACGCTTGCCTTGAGCTGAAGAGCACAAGGACAGTGTCCAAGACCAGAGTTCAAGTCCCACGACCGACAAAACAAAAAGAAAAAAAGAAATCTTACAACATCCATTACTGAGAAGATATGGAGCTCCAGAAGGCTGTGCAGCCACAGCTGCCCAAGGCATGCCTCCCGTCCCAGCACCGTTAGCTATATACATCCTTTTCCTGAGCACTTCAAGACATCCTGTAAGAAGCTCCTTCCTTGAATTTTAGTTGCATCTTGTTTATTAAGCCACATCCTTTTAACCTAAGCTCAGCCAATGGAAGCAGAGGGGCGGGGCCTGCTGGGTAGGGATAAAAAGGGAGCAGCCTGTCTGCTCTGTGGGCTTGCTTGCCACGTTTTTTGGCTGACAGCACACCCTTCTGTAGAAGTAAGGCTTGCCTTGCCAAGTTCCTCTCAAGCTGGTGCCATTGTTCCTACATGACACTCCAACATCCCAAGTTATTTCTAACACCACATGTGTCCAACAGCCACTCCGTTACAGCACAACACTGGGAGTGCATCTCCAGGGCCACTGGCTTGAGGACAAGTCTTGGCAGGCCCAGGGCCCCAAAGGCCATATCCCAGGACACAAGCACTAGACAATGTTGCTGCAGGTTCAAAGCATTTGAAAACTCCTACCATAAGTCTGAATTTGGAGAGAAAAAACCCTCTTAGATGTGGCAATAACCAGAGAGAAAAAGATCAACTGGGATTGGAGGCATGGCTCAGGTGGTTGAGTTCTAGGCAATGAGTGAAAGCATCAGAAAGTGACTTTGAGTCCCGATCTCAGAACAAAAGAAAGACCATCTGTACACACTAAAATTAAAATGTTTCATGTTTCAAAGGACAGCATAAATAAAATGCAAAGGCAATTCACAGAACGGAAGAAAATCATGTATCTGATAGGGGATTTAATATCCAAAATACCATATTAAACGTTAAGTCAGATGACGCTCCCCCAGCCCAAAAAAGAAAAAGGATTTTAAGTATTTCTCTGAAGAGCTGGGCACCAGTGACACACACTCAGGAATCCTATCTAACAAGTGGCAGAGATTTGAGGATCTCAACTGAAAGCCAGCCTAGACAGGATAGTCTGTGAGATTTTTTTTTTTTTTTTGTGTGTCAGTCATAGGGCCTGAACTCTGGGCCTGGGCACTATCCCTCAGCTCTTCAGCTCAAGGCCACTTGAGCCACAGCGCCACTTCTGTCTTTTTCTGCTTATGTGGTGCTAAGGAATCAAAACCAGGGCCTAATGCATGCAAGGCAAGCACTCTACCACTGAGTCACCTTCCCAACCCCATCTGAGATTCTTATTTCCAACTAACCAGCAAAAAGCCAGAAAGGGAGCTGTGGATCAAGAAGCACAGCACACCCCTGAGCAAAAAAGCTAAAGGACAGAGCCCAGGCCTTGAGGTTCAAGCCCCAGTATTCACGTGCACGTGCGCACGCACGCGCACGCGCGCGCGCGCACACACACACACACACACACACAATCTCCCCAAAGAAAATTCACAAGCACAAGAGATATGTCGTTTTTAGCCATCAGAGAACTACAAATCAAAACCACGATGAGTTACATTTCACATTATCAGATAGCTATCAAAAAGACAGTAATAGCATGAGGATGCAAAAGGGTGCAGCTGTTGTAGAGAAAAGTGTGGCAAATCCTCAACATATGAAAACAGAATTATCATGTAACCCAGCAATTCCACTTGTAGGGATATACTTAGAAGAAATGAAAACCTATGTCTACCTAACACTTGTTAGGTAGTTCACAGCAGTACTATTAGTGAAAATAAAGTAGGAACACAAATGTCCAATAGATGTGCAGATTTTTTTAAAATGTGACCCATCCATATAACAGAATTTATTCAGCCATAAAAAGAAATGAAGTATTAACCCATGCTAAAATATGGGTATACTTTGGAAAAATTACACAAAGTGGGAGAAAGCCAGATTTAAAGGCAAAAGTAGTACAGGGTTCCATTTCCATGAAAGCAAACAGTGATGCCAGAGGTAGAGAGGCTGAACAGCATAGGGTTTTTCTGGAGTGCTGAAAAAGTTCTAAAATTGGATATGGTGATAAATGTACAACACTGTCGATGTACTAAAACCCACAAGCTCATACACTGTAATAGATAAAACTTTATGGTGTGAGCTGCATCCCACAAAATGCCCCCTCTCCCATGGAGCAGAGACTGAAGGGGCTGCCTAGCCTGGAGTGTTGAGTGCTATCACATGGGGACTACTTCAGGTCTTAATTTACACAAACAATCCACACATTACTTGGTAACATTGAAGTTATCAGTTCTTAAAACACTAAAATCTATAGTATTGACAATTTGAAGTCTTTTAAAAGTCATTCCAAACAATGGGCTTGCCAAGAGCAAAGAGACAAATGGCACATGGTCTCCCTGATAAGTGGATATTAAATCCAAAACATAAGGTGATATGACAAAGTTAACAAGACTTGAGAAACCAAGGTCCTCCACTCATCTGATCGAATCACTACCTAATAACCCCATGCTGCTGATAACATATATGGTATATATGTGCACACCAGAGGGAAACTAGGAGGTCATAGAACTAGAGGGAATCAGGGAAAAACATACAACAGTGGGACCCATCAGCTGCACTGGACATTGATCAAAACGAACTAAGCAACTCAATGGCAGCGATGGGAGGGAGGGAATGAGTGGGAAAGAAGGAACAGCTAGCGCTATGCAAAAGGAAAGAAATGTACACATCACCCGATGTGGAAGAAATAACTGTTGTCAAAACCCATAGAACTTACAAACTTTATAGACCACGATAGACAATTTGCCCCATGGAAGTTAGAATGTAATTGTGACTTTAACTAGGCATCACTATCCCACGATATTATGAAATTTGTGAAATTATGTAATCACTTAATCACAATAAAGAATTTGTTTAAAAAAGGGGGGGGGGGGAGACTTGAATGCAGTCCAGTGGAGGAGCTCCGGGGTTCTATCTCAGCACAGGGTGAAAAATAAAAAAAACCTTAAAACTTAAAGATATTATTAAAAACTAATTCTCAGCCTACTGCTGGTGGGCTCACACCTATAAATCCTAGTGATTGAGGAGGCTGAGAATCTGAGGATCTTTGTTCAAAGTTAGCCTGGATAGGAAAAGTCCATGAAACTTTTTATCTCCAATTAACTAGTAAAATACCACACATAAAGCTGTAGCTGAAGTGGTAGACTGACAGACTTCATTGAAAAAGCTAAGAGACAGAACACGGGGCCCTATGTTCAAGCCCGAGTACCATCACCCCCAAGAAAACCAGCTCTAAAGCTATTCAGCATGGCACATACCTGGAATGCCAACACTCAGGAGGCTGCGGCAGGAGGACGGGACCAGCCTAAAAACTACATAGCAAGATTCTGTCTCAAAACTAAACACAACTACTACTACTTCTGATTGCTAAGCACAAATAAAGAACTTCCTTAATTCAAAGAACATTTTAGGGTTAGCATGCACTGGGAAGCAACCTGCTCAGCTGGCAAAGGAAAGAAATGCTGAAGCTCAGACATGGCCACCCAGATGGTCACATTCCACAAAGATAACCCAAGATGATGCAGTGTTCTAAGAACAAGGACCTGCCCCTATACGAATAGCTACAAAATGCTCACTTTTAAAAACACCATATTTGCCGGGCACTAGTGTTCACATCTGTAATCCTAGCTGCAAGAGGCTGAGATCTGTGGATCGCCTCCACCCAGGGAAGGAAAATCCTTGAGACTCTCATCTCCAATTAACTACCAAAAAAAAAAAAAAAGCTGAAAGTACAGCTGAGTGAAAAAGCTAAGAGACAGTGTCTAGGCCTGAGTTCAAGCCCCTGTACCGGGGCATGATTAATAAAACAAGTCTTTTGGAACTGAACATAATGAATTTTCCCAGGAGAAAACTAGACCTTTTCTGTGACGTTAAGGAAGCCCAATGTGAGCAGTGAGATGGGCCACACTGGTGTTCCTATGCCAACTCAGTTGTCACAGGACCCACTCCACACTGAAGAGCTGAGGGTATACAATCAAGACAACTCTGAGCAGCAAAGCAGTCCGCCCGCCTCACCTAGAGCTGGGCCAGCGGCAGCCCTGGGCCTCTATAAGTCTTGGTCAGGCCCTACAGACAACTCCCACTCAGTGCATGGGAGAGAAACAAAACCAGATCCCCTCATGTAATTTTTTTTGTTATTGTTGGTCGTGGAGCCAACTCTGGGCCTGGGTGCTGTCCCTCAGCTCTTCAGCTCAAGGCTAGTACTCTATCACTTGAACCACAGCCCCACTTCTGGCTTTTTCTGCTTATGTGGTGCTGAGGAAGCAAACCCAGGGCTTCATGCATGCAAGGCAAGCGCTCTACCACTGAGCCACCTTCGCAGCCCCCTCATATCATCTTGAACAACCGACCCCAAGGACACCAAGTGGACAAAAGGAAAGTTTGCTGGACTAGGAAGAGGGAGGTTTTGTTAAGCCAGATCCAAAAGTGTGCCTCACATGAGACTACTCACTTCATCAACATTATAAATCCAGCTATGATTTTCAAGAATCCCATATGCACTCAAAGGATCATGCTTCCAAACAACTGAATGGCTGGCCAGACACAGGCATATCTGAACCATAATTGTAGGAAGGGTTAAAAGATTTCTAAGTTGAGGGCTGGGAAGGTGGCTCAGTGGTAGAGCGCTTGCCTTGCATGCCTGAGGCCCTGGGTTCGATTCCTCAGCACCACATAAGCAAAAAGAAAAAAGTCGGAAGTGGCGCTGTGGCTCAAGTGGTCAAGTGCTAGCCTTGAGCTGAAGAGCTGAAGGACAGCACCCAGGCCCAGAGTTCAGACCCCACGACCGGACCCAAAAAAAAAAAAAAAAAAAAAAGATTTCTAAGTTGAGGAAGTGGAAGTTTGGCTCAAGCGGCAGAATGTCAGCCTCAAGCAGAAAAAGCCACGTGAAAGCATGAGGCCTTGAGTTCAAGCCCCAATACCAGTATACTCATAAACATACATACACCCCTCCCCCCCCCCCCCACACACACACACAGGTAATGATTTCCAAGTTGAAGCCAGGTGCCGGTAGCTCAGGCCACCTGGATTACAGATCCTAGCTGTTCAGGAGGCTGAGCACCAGAGGACTGCAATTTAAAGCCTGCCCAGACAGAAAAGACCAAGAAACTCAATCTCTAAAATAACTAGCAAAAGGCCAGGCTAGATAGGTGGCTCAGTGATAGATTTAGCAACAGCCGAGAAAGCAACCCAAGCAAGCATGAGACCCTGAATTCATATTATCATCATGCTAGAAAAACAAAAATCCAAGCTGAAAAATAATTTTTTATAGATATCACTAAAAACAAGAGATTAAAGGCTATGCCAAGAGGACAAAAGGTGTATACTGCCTTCTATGTGGAGGCAGAGCAGGCCCCAGCCCCAGGCACACAACACACATGCAAACCTCACCCAGGCAGGCAGCAAGGGTGACAGCACCAGGTGGTTAGCATCAGCTGATGGCCCACCTCCAAACCCACCTAGACAGCTTCTGCAGAGACTTGTGCCCCACGGTCCCCCGCACCCCAACCCCCACCTCACCCATCACCAAGAAACAGCCTCCTTCATGCAGAGTTCTCCAGCTGCCGTCATAGGTGATCCAGGAGCACTGAGATATGAAAGCAGAGGAAGAGGACTGTGCAAAGGTTTAGAGACACAAACATATTCCAGTGTGGATGCACATATGCAGAATCACCTGTCCTGCTCTGCAACGAGTACTGCTGCAAAGAGCAGCACAGGAAGAAAGGGCAAGGGACGTCAGGGTCCCAAAAGTGGCTCCCGGTACTCAATATTACATGGGTAATGCAGAGTATACTAGTCTCATTTAAGAACATCTTAAGCCAAGTGATGAAAAATAGAAAACACCATTAAAGAACATTACTTACACATCTACACAGACTTGGGAAGAATGTTTTGTGATGCTCCAACAGCCATTTGTGGACAGAGAGATTCTAGAAGACACCCTTCCCTTTCCTCAAGGTATTGTCTCAATCTTTTGAAAGAGCACAGCTCATGTTCAAGTCAACTCAACTAGCCCATTTAAAGACAGGATTCTTGAATGTTTCACAAGTGTCACCTCTGGCTTTCTTTTCACGACGCTGCCTTCTTTGTTGGCTCTGCAGCTATGCACTCACTGCTCTATGTAAAATCTCTTTTTCATCTGGTGCTCTTTAAGATTTCATCTTCATCACCATTTTGATAAATTCACATTGATTTGTCACATCATTCAGTGTAATTTTATTTGGGTTCATCCTGTGTGGGCCTCTATGAATTCCTTAGCTATATATACTGATTGATGGTTTTAATAAATTTGACATCCCCAAGTTCGTTTTTTTTTTTTTAATTATTTTTCCCCTAAGGCCTCAAAATAATTTGGCCCTAGATGATATAGTTCGGGAAAGATTCCCAATAGTTGAACAGTTTAACAAAACAAACACCAGAATACTAAAGTGTTTATTTTGGTGGGGTAAAGGGAGGAGGGGGCAGACAGAGAGCAAGGGCAGCCTGTGCCACTGGCTCACACCTATAATCCTAGCTACTCAGGAGGCTGAGATCTGAGGATCGGGGTTTGAAGCCTGCCCAGGCAGGAAAGTCTGTGAACTCTAATCTCCAATGAACTACTCAGAAAAAGCCAAAAGTGGGGCTGTGGCTCAAGTGGTAGAGCACTAGCCTTGAGCAAAAGAAGCTCAGGGATAGCACCCAGACCCAGAGTTCAAGCACTAGGACTAGAGAAAAAAAAAGATTAATTATTTCACAAAAAGGGAGGAAGGTGCTGGGAAGGTGGCTCAGTGGTAGAGTGCTTGCCTTGCATGCCTGAGGCCATGGTTCAATTCCTCAGCACCACATAAACCTAAAAAGCCAGAAGTGGTGCTGTGGCTCAAGTGGTAGAGTGCTAGCTTTGAGCTGAAGAGCTCAGGGACAGCACTCAGGCCCAGAGTTCAAGCCCCATGACCTACAAGAAAAAAATATTTAAAAACAGTAAAAACTGTAATTTACCTCTGTGTATGAACTGCTAGAGCCTCAGCAAGACCAAGATCAGGTGATCTGTGATCATCAGGACAGCGCCGGTAAGCTGGGCATCCCACCAACACCTCCAACCGGCTACTCATCAAGTACATGCCGGGAAGCAAGACTTTAGAGGTGACTGAGGTGACAGCCCACCTAATTCAACCCCAATCTTATCATAAATCCACCCGATGGCTAAGCTCTACCACACACACGCGCGCGTACACACTCACTCACTCTCTCTCTCTCTCTCTCTCTCTCTCTCTCTCTCTCAGTCTGTATCTCCTTATCTTCAAGTCTCCCCCAGGCCACTGATTAGGCACCAAGAAGAAACGCCTCCAGAAGTCACCCAGCAGAGACACTGGCAACAGCATCACCATTAAGGGCAGGTGGAGGCTGCCTGCCTCCAGATGTCCCCAGGTGGACCATGAGTAATCACCAGATTATTACAAATCTGAACTTATTTCCAAGTTTAAAAAGTTTACACGAAAGCCAAACATGGGTTTCCACACACACCTGAAGAGGTGCCTGGTGTGCCAGGGAAAGGCTCTCACAACTCTGGAATCAGGCCCATCCATCCAGTGAACCTCATGTGGACTAGAGCATGTCAGGTCACACCTGAACAGGAAATGTCAAGACTGTGTGCAACGGTAAACCTGCTCACAGTAGGAAGAAGAAGAAAAAACCTTGCCACAGATTGCCAAACTATGATGGAAGTGTAGAAAGTCAGCCCCTCTCTGGGGTGCCCCTCTGCTGCACACATGCTCTGCATGACCAGGGGAAGAGACCCAGACACGAGGTGGGGGGGACAGAGGAGCAGACACCCAGATGGAGGGAGTAGAGCAGGAGGATGGATGGCCTGAAAGCACTGGTTTTTAGCTCAATAAATGCAGATTCATCTGAGGTTACTCTTGGAGCACCCAGACTTCTCACACTCTTTGGTTCTTTGCCTCAAAATAAACTAGCTCATCTGGATTCCTTTCCCTCACGTTCAGCAAGAGTCCTGTCAAGTGAATGTCAACTTCTCAACCCACAATCTGAGCAACGTTCAACAGGGTTGCATTCTACTGCAAGTTGGTAATATCGTAAATAAAAATAATTTAATGCACCCACCCTACCAAGCAACACAGTCCCCAAAGCATTAACAACAGGGCTGAGTAGGACTGTGGCTCACTGCCAGTGGCCAGCATCTCTTAAATACTGTACTATCACTAGCACAAGAGGAGAGCAAAACCAGGGAATACATCATAAAATTAACCATCAATGACATAGAGGAGAAGAAAGCACAAAAATCCACACCAAAATTTACTTACACTCAAAACCCTAATATAACTCTACACGCAAGGTGGCTGCTCAGGCCTCACGTTCTACCGCAGGCCATACCTGGCAGCAGGACTATGGGGACCTGCAAGCAATGAGCAGGGCCTCACTGTGAATGAACCATTATGAGGGACACATCTTCACTAACCCAGTAACACGCTCACTGCCTAAGCATCTACAGTGGGCAAATTGCACATAAATTACCCAAGGAACTGAGAGAACCTGAGCCCAAGCCCAGACCAAAGGAGACTACAGCCACTTCACCAGCCACCACTCCTCTCTAGGGAAGAGACATCCACAATTGGAACCAAAGAAGATCTGATGAGATACCCAATTCAAGGGATGCAGGAGGCCCCATTCCTGTCCCTTCTCTTCCAGACCTTCCCCGGCCCTGGTCCCACATCCTCTCCCAGGAAGCAGCATGAAATGGAAGACCAGGTAACAGCAAATCCCCTCAAGAGGACAGCAGGAAAGACCTGCTCTTAAGAGTACATACAAAAGGCAACTTTTTCTTAGAAAAAAAAAAAAAAGGCATTTCTTTTGTCTTTAGTCATTCCTTCTTACATCTTTCCCCAGTTTATAGTACACTCTACATAACTATTCCATCAATGTTGAATTACCACACATAAGGTGAACCCATAAGACAACAACAGAGCTGAAAACCTAGACCAAGAAAAACCTAGACCTGAAAACCTAGACTCATAATGCGAGTCTGTGATGCTGACATAAACATACCTATTGCAGTCAGTCCTACAGAAGTACAGCAAATACATGACACACACTGCACAGCACTTCTAACAGCCGTCAACCATTTACTAACCTGTACTTCCATTTTTTATAAAAAGTCTAGTGTGAAACACTAGCAGCCAAATCCTTTGCCACAACTTAGTGTCACACAATGGTGACACGAGGACAAAACCACCTAACAGCGTGTTTCTCAAAATGCATCTTTTTGTTAAGTAACAAATATTTTGTGTTGAAATCCAGGGGCAAGACTGAGTGCTAGAACTGCTCCACAGTAGCTCTAGAAACCTCTGCAGCTGGCCCAACCAGCAAAAAGCAGGCCAGAGCACCAATTTACCAAGTTCAAGGCCCTGAGTTCAAAGAAGAAAAGGCCTGAAGGCTGGGATGTTCACAGATGATCAGGGCAGAACATACCACTCCACAGGGGGGCTCAGGGCAGCTGTTATCAGAGAGCTCCAGAGACAGTTCCTAAATGGGTGGGCAAAGCCAGGAGTATCCACATCTGATTTTCAGAGTGTGGCCTAGACAAATGAAAAGCAATCTGTATAACTTAAAAATGCTCAATGCTAAAAAATAAAATAAGGTCTAGGAAACATTTTATACCTGAAATCCTAGCTACTCAGGAAGCTGAAATCTGGAGGATCACAAGTAGAGACCAGCACTAGGACATATTCCATGTGTAAAACATCAACAAAAAGCAAGCAAGAGCACCAATTTTTAGCAAGCACAAAACCCTGAGTTCAAACAAGAAAAGCCAGGGGCTGGGAATGTGCTCAATGGTAGAGTGCTTACCTAGCATGCCTGAAGCCCTGGGTTTGATTCCTCAGAACTACATAAAACAGAAAAAGCTGGAAGTGGTACTGTGGCTCAAGTGGCAGAGTGCTAGCCTTGAGCATAGAGAGGTTCAGGGACAAAGCCTAGGCCCTGAGTTCAAGAATCAGGACTGGGAAACAAACAAAAAAAAAGAGCCAGTACCACAAAGAAAAGGGACCTAGAGATCCTCTTCCTAAGATCTCCTCAACAGCTGTGTGGACGGCCCACGTCCTCCTTTCAGTGTGCTCCCACGTCTGCCTGGAGTGTCATGTCTCAACTGCCTAGAGGCTAGAGAACACAAGACTAAGCAACAGGACACAGCAGCCCCACCAAGAGGGCTGCCCGTGTACATGGGTTAGAACACACCCTAACACCAGAGTGGCCACACCAGATGCACACCTGGCTTTGAGCAGTAGATAGCAAGCCTCGGCCGCCGCCATCTACATCCAGCACCATGCCCAAGGCATGCCTCTCACGCCCTGCAAAGAGGCCCAACCCCATGCCCATGCTGAGGGCAGTGGTGCCTGAAATACCAGGTCTCCTGGAGGCCAGGGACAGCCCCGGCTGCAAGATGGATGGAACAAAACACTTGCTGGGGTACACCTTTTGTCTCTCCTCACAGCTGAAATACCAGCTCCTAAATTAGGTAAAGGAAAAATGAAAACTGAAAACGGGCCATCCACCACCTTCCACCACTGCTGAGGCAGTCAGCACTCTCTCTGAAATGCTCAGACCCAAGCTTCCCTTTCCTTCTGTCAGCGCCAACCACTCAAGCCAGTGTATCCTTTTTCTCTGCCTAGTGATGCTCTCTTCCAATAGGCCGTCCTACCTGGTAGTAGTCTCCCATCCCAAACACCTGAACGCCAGAAACCACAGGGCAAAGCCCAGAAGCCAGCAGGCCCTGCTCTCACCCAGAGCAGGTAATCACATGGCGCTGGACAGGTAAGGGAGCACTTGAGACTTCTTGTGTGAGACGGTACTTGTTTCTAGGCCTCTTCAGCAGCAGCTCTCCACATCACCCCAGTGGAAGCATCTATGAGGTCAAGCTGACCCCTACGTGAGGACTCCTCAGTCCTCTCTCTCTGCCTGAGAGGGGTTATGAGCCCTTGCTATTTCCTTTGTCTGAATCCACGGACTCCTTAGGTATATACAGCTCTGTGAAAGGAAACAAGATTTCATTTGGAAAGAAAGCAAAATAAAATTACACAAAAATATTTTTTGTTGCTGGCACTTACTGGGGCTTAAACTCAGGTGTTCATACTCTTGCTTAGATTTGCTCAAGGATGGCACTCTACCATTTGAGCTACAGTTCTGGCTTTTTGCTGGTTACCTGGAGGTAAGAGTCACATACACATTTCTGCTTGGGCTGGCTTCAAACTGCCATTAGCGCCCAGCAACTAACACTAAGTGGTGCTGGTGGCTCATGCCTCCTAAAGTGAGACCTGTTTTTATTCCCAGCATAGCTAGTGAGCCGCTTATAAACCTCTGACACTGTAATACCCAACCCCATCTTATAATCACAACCTGCTGGTAAGGGCGTAACTTCAAGCCACAGATACACGGGAAATTATCATAATCGGCTAATGTTGAACAAGTCAGAGACCACTCCTGCCCTTTACTAACAGAAGTGCAGAGTCTGCCCATTTGCAGAGTAAGAGTAATTTTATTCACATGTGGGCCCTTCTGAAACAAAGTCCACGTCACACATGCAGTGCTACCTGCTCTGCAAGAGTCTGCCTGCCTCTGCTTTCCCTCAGGCTCCTCTCACCCGGAGGACTGTGTAAAAGCCCACACCCAACACAGAAGAGCGGCTTCTTCAAGTGGTTAAAGAGGAGTTCCACCTAGAAAAGATCATTTATTCCACACTCACAAGTTCTGGTGTGAAAACTCAGTCACTTACCTCATATTCTTAATGCAAAGAGTACTTTCAAAGATAACAGAAAAAAAGCAAGTCAGTGGTAAAAGGAATAGATCAAGAAGACACAAGGCAGAGGGCTTGCCTAGCAAGTTCAATGCCCCAAGTTTGAACTCCAATGCTAGAGACCAAGGCAAACAAAGGGTATCTGCAGCAGCTCCTGAGCGGGTCACACAAGAGCCAGGTGAAGGCCCAACCTCCACCACCTGGGACAAGACCATGGGCTGGAGCTCAGAAAGCCCTCCTGGAGACCTGGCAATGTCTGCACTACTAAAGAAATCACCAGGAAAGTAAGGAGTTGACAAAGCAGGGAGTGACCTCTCCCTCCTGACCACAACTCCCATCCTTATCTTTAATGGCTGCCTTACTGACCACACAGCTCCACTTTTCCAACTATCGGGTCCAACAACCTGGTGACGGAAGTGTCCTTGTCTGACCTATGGACTATAAACCATCCCTAGTCAAAGTCTTTTACAGTGACTGTGCTCCTCCCCCAGAAATACTGGTGGCAAATAAATATAGCCACATCCTAGGGGATGTGATCCTAGTACTAGGGATGGCCATGTGGCCGGGCTCCCTGGAGGCCCAAACTCATGTGCCCCTCAAGGTCCTTCACTCCAGGCTCATTCTCCAGCCGAAGCTACGATGTGCTTACCTCTGAGGGGGAATATACGGAGCACACACCGTAGGCAGGACCGCACAGGGCTCTGCCACTGTTTTCTTGCCCTTCTTTGCTTTCTTCCTGACCTTGGATGTGGACCTGACTGTTTTGACTGAACTCTCTTTTCTACAGACACCATTTTTCATCTCAACATCCCCATAAATATTCAGAGGCCTCCGGGTACACCCTGGAGGTGTGTGGACATCACAGTATGCAGTCTTTCTGACAGAGAAGGTGGTGCTGCCGCCCGTCAGCTCCTTCACAGGCTCCATCTTCATGTACAGACCGGCCTTCTGGGCACAGGTCACGTGGAATGCCGTGTAGCAGTTTGCTTTGTGGCACTGAATGCAAGCACCCACGCCCTTCTGCTTACAGAGGTAGCATGTCAGTTTCCACCGGGCTGGGGGGATGTTCCTCACACCATCGATGGGCTCGATGAACACCGTGTTGGCAAAGCCGACCTCTGGGATCCACAGGGCACACACCACGTGGCCCCAGCGGTCATCGTCTGTCTTTTTGAAGGCACCACCCTTATTGGGGCACAGCACACAGTCAGCAGGACGGGACCGGGACTGCAGGCAATGACGGCAGAGCCACTGACCCTCAGGTATGTAGGGCACCCCATAGCACTCCTGGTGCACAGCCAGGTTGCACATGTCACAGAAGAGGATCACATTGCTATTCTGACACTCCCCGTCCATGCAGATGCAGCACACAGCATCCTCATCAATCAGGGACTGCTGCTCACCCTGCTTCTGGTTCTCGCAGTAAGACTCCTTCTCAAAGCGATCCATGAGGAACTCAAACATGTTCTGTGACACAGCAGAGACGCAGTCACTCTTCCTCTTCTCGTTGATGATCTCCAGCCAGGCGTAGTCCTCCTCATCCATGTCGTACTCCACCTCCTTGTCCAGCTCCTCAGCCGACTTCTCAATGAACTTATAGTACACAGGGGGCCTCCTGGGGGCAGAGGGAGGGCTGTACTCCACGATCCGCACCTTGGGCTCAGGAAGGGCACTGGCAGAGGCTGGTGTGCCATGGGAGCTAGGGAGAACTTCATTTTTCTTTTTGACCCTGTTGTTTTTGTGACGCTTAGTTCTTAAGCAAACAGGTGGCCTCTCACTATTTTCTTTATTGCTGTTGCATTCGCTCATTTCTTGAGCAGTGAGGTCATCTTCTAATATGATCTCCAAGGGATCAAAAATACTGATGCGATGCAAGCGCCCTTCAATCTCTATCTCAACCATCCTTTGAGCCTGAGCGTAGGTCAGTGTCTCTCTCGTGGGGGAGTGCTTAACACCGGGGGAGGAAGGGTGTCTCGCTGCGGAGCCTCGATGACATCGTCCTTTCCTCCTCATTTGGCAATGATTACCTACAACAAAGGAAAAGGCAAAGACAATTTAATGCAGGTGACTAAAGACTGGAGGAAACCATGAAAACACACTTGAGCAGTGCTACCTCATCAACTCAACACCCCAAAATCAAACGACCAACATGTTTCTGAAGCTTCCAAACTACTCTTCCCAGGACTCACCACCACATTCCAACATGCCTCCAGTGATGCCCCAGGGCCTGACAGCAAGTGGAGAAACAGCATACAAAAGTAGCACTCAGAGGCTCCTGCTGAACAGCCGGGTTACTGACGCCCATCACTCACCAGTTGCCTTTACAGAGCCACCAACCAGTACCTGGAGGGTAGCAGTGTGCCCCCCAGAGCAAGGACTGGCCTTTTCTAGGCTGCAAGCTGTCCCTCAGATAAGTCCCCCACAAGGCACAGATGCCATGACCACAGGCATACTCAATGGCTACCTGGTCATAAGGAACACTCCCCTGAAACTTCCTTTCTCATACCTATTGTTGCCAAGAGAGATTGCCTGTGAGCCCCAGGCTATCAGTCTTCACAGCCTCCCTGCTGGGGACCAGAAGCTTCGAGGCCCAACAACATAAGGCAACAAGACACAGACTACAACCGTCTCCAACTGAATCCTCCACACACAAGGTTCAGAGCCATCAGCCTGTCCATACACACATCTTCCACACACTGACAGCAAAGGGAGCCCTGCAGCTGCCTAGGCCTGCCCATTCCACTCAGGCCAAGGCACGACTGCCTGCTCTTTTTCAAGTAAACTCAACTATCTGCAACAGGCCAAGGAGCACCTCTGCTTGCCTCCTGGCACAACTGGAGGTACTATGCTCTACTCTGGCTCCAGAACAAGGACAAAGCTATGACCCCAAAACTGATTTGGCTGCAGACCCACACCATGAGTCCCTGTTGCTGGCTTGGATGCCTGAAAACTTGGATACAGAGGTTCATGAGAATCTGCTCTTTTCAGAGGTGAGTAAAACCAGTGAGCTTATGACCCCTATCTCCACCTTTTTGTGGCCACGCCACAGAGGGAGGAACATGGAAGACACCACAGCCAATCAAATTCCAAGTGAACTGAATCTGAGGGGCCTTCCAAGAGCTCGCTCCCTGGATTCCCAACGCAGCCAACCTGGGCTCAAGCAGCAAGTCTTCCCTCCCCTCCCTTCTGAAATGAATGGGGCGCAGCCCCCCAGAGGAGCCAGGGCCTGCTGGGAGGAAGCAGTGCCAGTGCTCGCACCCAGGGACAGGTTCCCGGGTCATTACTGAGGTGGAGCAGAAGCAACAGCTGGTTCCTCCCAAGTGCAAGACAAACATGTAATACTCTCCTCTACAGCAAGGAACCAAGAAGCCCTAACCATCGCCAGCCCTGCAAACCCACATTTCCCCCGTGGGCGCCTTTAGCCGCCTTTCTACAAGAATTTAACCTACTACTTAATGGTGGGAGCAGCTCTGTAATTTGGCAGCGCAGCTGTGAGCAGGAGAAAGGGGTACTCGGCAGCGCTGTGCGGCCCCTGGGCTGGGCTCCCGCCGCCCTGGCGGCCGGATCTTCTGCACGAGCGCTGGCTGAGAACATCCCGAAAGGCGCTATGGGCAAACAGCCGGGCGGCCTCGGGGCTCGGGGCCGGCCCGCTCCCGCTCGGCCTCCGACAGTCCATTTAACCCGGCCGGCCGCCTGCCCTGGGCCGCGGGCGCGAGCAGCCCGGGGACAAACACTCCCCTGGTTCTCCAACGGCGACGCGCCGCCGCAGGCCGGGCCGGCTGCGCTTCCCGAGCGCGGGCGGGCGGGCGAGGCGCCGCCGCGGCTCACAAAGGCCCGGGAAGGCCGCGCTCGTCCTCGGCGTTTCCTGCCAACGCCGCCGACGGGCGACGGGCGGGCCGGGCGGCGGGCGGCGCGCCCTCGGCTCCCGCGAGCGGGCTTCCTGCCTTGGCAAGCCGGCGCGGGCCTACCGGTTACATAATGCGGGCCGCTCCGCACGGCGGGCCGGGCGGGGACGGGGCCCACGCGAGACCCCGGCCTCCCGCCCCCGCGGCCGCCCCGGCCGGCCGGGCCCGCCGCCCTCGCCGCGTCCAGGCCTCCGGCCGCCCCGGCCTCTGTCTCCGACCCGCCGCCCGCCCCAGCACCTCGGTCCCGGCCTCACGGTCTCCCCGTCACGGCGGCCCGCGACGCCCCGGCCTCCTCAGCCGCCCGGGCCCCGCCGGCCTCCCCGCCCTCCCCCAGCCTCCCATCCGCCCCGGCTCGTCGGCCGCCCGCCCGCCCGCCCGCCCGCCCGCCGGCCTCCGGGTCTTCTCGGGCCTCCCGGCCTCCCGCCCGCGGACAATGCGGAGCCGCCGGCGTCGCAAACATGGCGCCGGAGCGGGAGCGGGAGGGGAGCGGCGGAGGCGCCTCACCTTCGGGGCGCCGCGGCCGCGGGAGCCCGGCGGCGGGCGGGCGGGCGGGCGCGGAGCCGGCGCGGCCGGGGCGGCGCTAATGGCGCCGCGGCTCCTCCGCCAACGGCCGCGCAGCCGGGCCCCGCCGGGCTCCAGGCGCGCTCGGCCGGCGGCTCCGGGCCCGCAGGGCGCCGCGGCTCGGGCGGGGTCGGCGGCGCCGGCTCGGGGCCCGGCCGGGCGGCGGGCACGGGCGCGGGGCTGCTCGGACGCCGGCGGGGCGCTGCTCGCTCCTCCGCCAAGCAAACAATGCGGCGGGCGCTCCGCCCCGCGCGCTGCGTGAGGACGCGCCCCGCCCGCCGCCGCCATGACGCGCGCCGGCCGGCCGAGGGGAGGGCGCGGGAGGCGGGGGAGAGAGGGAGGGGAGGGAGGAGGCCGGGCTCAGGGCCGCGGGTAGGACAGTTTCGGGAAGGGCAGTGGGAGGCTCAGAGTGAGGGGCCACAGGGATGGGGTTCTGACTGCGGGTCGGCCGGGGTGGTCCTGAGGTGCGGCTGACGGGGCTGAGGGCCGAGTGGGGGGCGGGGGGAGGACGGGGCTGAGGGGCCGGGTGAGGTCCTAGGTGTGGGGGTAGAGGGGAGCTGAGAGGGGCCTGAGGGCCAGCTGGGGTCCCGGAGGGGGGGATGGGCTCCTGAGGGCCCGCTGGGGGGGATGGGCTCCTGAGGGCCCGCTGGGGGGGATGGGCTCCTGAGGGCCCGCTGGGGGGGAATGGGCTCCTGAGGGCCCGCTGGGGGGGAATGGGCTCCTGAGGGCCCGCTGGGGGGGAATGGGCTCCTGAGGGCCCGCTGGGGGGGATGGGCTCCTGAGGGCCCGCTGGGGGGGGGAATGGGCTCCTGAGGGCCCGCTGGGGGGGGATGGGCTCCTGAGGGCCAGCTGGGGGGGGGGAATGGGCTCCTGAGGGCCCGCTGGGGGGGGGAATGGGCTCCTGAGGGCCCGCTGGGGGGGATGGGCTCCTGAGGGCCCGCTGGGGGGGGGAATGGGCTCCTGAGGGCCCGCTGGGGGGGGATGGGCTCCTGAGGGCCAGCTGGGGGGGGGGAATGGGCTCCTGAGGGCCCGCTGGGGGGGGGAATGGGCTCCTGAGGGCCCGCTGGGGGGGGGAATGGGCTCCTGAGGGCCCGCTGGGGGGGATGGGCTCCTGAGGGCCCGCTGGGGGGGGGAATGGGCTCCTGAGGGCCCGCTGGGGGGGGATGGGCTCCTGAGGGCCAGCTGGGGGGGGGGGAATGGGCTCCTGAGGGCCCGCTGGGGGGGGGAATGGGCTCCTGAGGGCCCGCTGGGGGGGGGAATGGGCTCCTGAGGGCCCGCTGGGGGGGATGGGCTCCTGAGGGCCCGCTGGGGGGGGATGGGCTCCTGAGGGCCCGCTGGGGGGGAATGGGCTCCTGAGGGCCCGCTGGGGGGGAATGGGCTCCTGAGGGCCCGCTGGGGGGGATGGGCTCCTGAGGGCCCGCTGGGGGGGGGAATGGGCTCCTGAGGGCCCGCTGGGGGGGGATGGGCTCCTGAGGGCCAGCTGGGGGGGGGGGAATGGGCTCCTGAGGGCCAGCTGGGGGGGAATGGGCTCCTGAGGGCCCGCTGGGGGGGAATGGGCTCCTGAGGGCCCGCTGGGGGGGATGGGCTCCTGAGGGCCCGCTGGGGGGGGAATGGGCTCCTGAGGGCCCGCTGGGGGGGGATGGGCTCCTGAGGGCCAGCTGGGGGGGATGGGCTCCTGAGGGCCCGCTGGGGGGGAATGGGCTCCTGAGGGCCAGCTGGGATCCCTCAAGTGTCAGCCCGCGCCGGGGTTCCAGGCAGGGCATGCAGAGAAAGGCTTCTCCAGACTGGGAGCACGGTGCGCTGTAGGTGGGGCCCACTAGGAACGGGACCCACCCCAAACCAATCTGGGAAAGGCTGAACGCTGGACCCAGAGTGGAAAGGCCACTGACCGGGTGGGGCACGGGTGTAGGAAAGACTGAATGCGCCCCCTGAGTATGGAGGCCCCAAGAGACTGGCCCGGCCAGGCCTGGGACAGGCTCCCCTTTTAACCATGGTGTGCCCAGTGTGGGGCAATTGGGCAGCCCTGGACTCTTGCCTAGGATCCCAGAAAACCCAGACACCCTTGAAGATTTCAAAAACAGGGCCCCGTAGGCTGGACCTTAAAGGCCTGAGCCTTACTCTCCAACTGGCTGCTTCCACTTTGGCTTAAGCCATTTTCCCTCTAAGACTAATTTCAGTGGGATTTGGGATAAGGGAGAAACCTACACGACCCTTTGGTTTTGTGTGGTTACTTGTGGATGAAGGGGCTGCTAGCAGTATGCCTGTGGTATTCAGGCACAGAGAAGCCATTTGCCCAAGAGCAGAGCTGAGGTCCTGCCCAGCGGGTGAGAGCTGCCCCCACACCTCCAAGCACGCAGGCAAGCGGGAACATTACTTGGGACGTTCCACAAAACTCCTTAGTGGGAGTGGGGTGACCTTGCTCACCAAGGCCTCACCAGTTGGGGCTGGAGCCCCTCAGGCCCTTTGCCGGCCAGCACTCGTGTCCTACTGCATCTTCTGGGTTGGGAAGTAAAGACTGGAGGGTGAATTAGTCCTACACCAAGATCATCAGTGGTCAATCTTGACAAAGCCCTACCATATGGTATTTCCTCCAGACCACTGGCCATAATGGGAACAGCCACACTCCTGGGACCCTGAGCACATCCTCACCAGATCCAGGAGCTGCGAATGTTACTTCTGCTTTATCCGAATCCAAATGTGCCAAGACAACCAGCAGTGGAGGGCAAGCAAGCTGCGCCAGGACCCTACTCACCCACTTGGGGAAACCAGATCGAAATTAAATTGAGGCCTCCCACTACAACGGCTTAGATGAAAAGACCTGAGACTGTTCTCCACAAAACAAGAGAGGCAGAAACAGTGGAGGGGCTGGGCAGGTGGCTCAGTGGTACAGTGCTTGCCTTGCATGCATGAGGCCCTGGGTTCGATTCCTAATCACTCATAAGCAGAAGTGGAGCTGTGGCTCAAGTGGTAGAACGCCAGCCTTGAGCTGGAGAGCTGAAGGACAGCGCCCAAGCCCAGAGTTCAGGCCCCACAGCCTACCCCCCCCCAAAAAAAGAAACAGAGAGTGGCTTTTCAAAGCATGGAAGAGATGCTAAGGAGCAAAGAGAAGTCCCACACAGGCATATCAATGAGACATTCTGGAATTCCAAGGATGAAAAGACTAGCTCAAAAGTCTCCAGAGAGAAGGAAAGATCTTCCCCAAACTGAACATACTGAGGAACAATTATCAAAATTCTAGGAAAATTGAACCTACAGTTCAGTCATACTAGCATTTAAGTAGAATACAAAATTATGTATTTATAGCCCATAAACATCTAAGTTTTCCACAGCACCTTAGCAAGACCTCATCTCTAAGAATAAGAAAATCTAGCCAGGCACCAGTGGCTCACACTTGTAATCCTAGCTACTCAGAAGGCTGAGATCTGAGGATCAAGGTATAAGTCCAGCTTGGGCAGGAAAGTGCGTGATATGACCCTTGTCTCCAATTAACCACCAGAAAACCATGAATGGCACTGTGGCTCAAGAGGTAGAGCACTCGTTTTGAGCTGAAGAGCTCAGGGACAGCACCCAGGCCCAGAGTTCAAGCCCCATGACTGACCCAAAACAAAAAATTCTAGGCATGGTAAAGCATGCCCTGTCATCCCACCTACACAGGAAGTATTAAAAGGATTGAGGTCCAAATCAGCTCAAACAAAAAACAGGACCCTATTTGGTAGATACCTGCCTACCAAGTATAAGACCCTGAGTCCAACCTTCTGTTAGAAGCTATGTGCCATATCCCTTAGCAAAATGGAAAAAAAGAAGAGAGTAAAACATGAACATGGGTGTTAAAATCAGGTAATAACCTTCAGCTAAGAAAATCTCAGATGAACTCAATATGAAGTCGGAGGGGCAGCAAGAGAGCAAAGAGCACAGAAGTTCTCAGGCGGCTTGGTTAGAGGATTTTAGAGTCCATAGGAAAAAAGGGTTACAATATTAAGATACCAAGGTTTCTACTAGAGAAGTGAAAATATGACTTACAGCTTTCAAACCAAATGTGAGAAAAACATGAGGAACACCAACAAACAGCAGGATAAAGGTAAAAGGCTAAACACAGCCAATAAGGGACACAACAGGATGCAGAAGAAATAAGTTTGAACACAAGTAACTGGAGAAATGCAATTGAATTAGATTCAGTTTTCTTAAAGACAGCTTCTTAAAGATGGGGCATAAATGTTATATCACCTACACCTAATGGTGTCACAAATTCATCCCCTCAAGTTGCTGGTGATTCCTCTTGCTCTTTGCCCACTGCCTCCAAACTTGTCAAGGGCTTAGAATTCACTTGTTTGGGTAGGTGGGTGCTTGTTAATCCTGGCACTTGGGAGAGGCTGTGGCAACAGGTCTCAAGTTCAAGACCAGCTTTGGATAACAAGATTTGGTTAAAAAACAACAACACTCATTTTGCTCGAGACAATTTTATTTATGAAAACAACACAGTTGAAAAGTGCATTTGAATGGGACAAAGTATGAATCTCATTTTCTCAAAAGGCAGTGTAGAACAAGTGTCAGTGGCTCAAGCCTGTAACAGCTATTTGAGAGGCTAAGATCAGGAGGATCTTGATTCAAGTTTAGCTCACTTCTCAGCCAACGGCTAAGCTGGGTGGTGAGTGCCTGCTATCCTAGGTGCTTGGGAGGCAAAGATTAGGAAGATAAAAGGGAAGAAAAGTTTGTTTGTCTCCATACCAACAGATCCTGAGGTCAAACTCCAAAGGCATGAGGGGGCGGGGGAGGTAGTGGGGAAGATGTTGGAGAATGTATGTATGAGAATGAAAAACTAGAACATATTTACAACTTACACAGCTTGCAAATGGTGTATCCTTGAACTCAGGGCCTGGGCACTGTTCCCGAGCTCTTTTTCTCCAGGCTTGCACTCTACCACTTTGAGCCACAGTGCCACTTCCACCTTTTGGGTGGTTAATTGAAGATAAGAGTCTTAAGGGATTTTTCTGTCCAAGCTGGTTTCAAACCCAATCCTCAGATCTCAGCCTCCTGAGTAGTTAGGATTACAGGTGTGAGCCACTGGCACCCAGCTGTACCCTGAATTTACAAAGAATACTTTTTTTTTTTTTTTGGCCAGTCCTGGGGCTTCACCTCAGGGCCAGGGCACTGTCCCTGAGCTTCTTTTGCTCAAGGCTGGCACTATACCACTTGAGCAACAGTGCCATTTCTGGCTTTTTCTGTTCATGTGGTGCTAAGGAATCGAACCCAGAGCTTCACGCATGCTAGATAAGCGCTCTAGCACTAAGCCACGCTCCCAGCCCTAAAGAACACTTTCAGAACTATTAAGAGACAAACCAGTCACTACAATGGTGGGCCAAACCCACAAGGAGCAAAGATTTCAGTGCCACAATCAGCTGCCTTGCATAGGAGAGCATGAAGAGGCCAATGACCTAACAAGTAATTTGAAAGTAGAATCACTCCGTGAGAAAACTCAGTGAAGTCTGTGTGCCCCACACTCCCCTTAAATCTAGACACACTTCCCTGTGATGCACAAGTATCCAAGTCACACTTGAATGCGGACATACTTCCCCTGGGATGCACAAGTGTCCAAGTCACAATTGAAGAGGCACATGTTGTATGGGGGAAGATGCCAGCCACATTGGTGGGCTTGCCTACCGAGGTTTAGGGTTGAGTCCACACATACTCATAGGCACGTTCCACTCCACGGTGTACACTGAGAAACCTCCATATTTTTCATCAGGAGACACCGCATGAATGACCAAACAACTAATATTTTCAAATGCCCACTGTAATGGAAAAATGAAGTCTTTTCATATAATGAAGAGTACACAGTACTAAAAATGAAGGCACTGCTCAGATGACAGAGCACCAGCAAAACATCAGCTACAGAATTCAAGTCCCAGTCTTGGGGGTTGCGGGGCCGGGGGGTGGGGGGGGTGAAGGGGGGGGGCCGCACCACCTGCAGCCATGTGGCTACATTTCAAATGCATAATGCTAAAGGGAAGAAGCCACTCACAGAAGACTACTGAGTGTACAGAGCTGTGAAATGTGAAGTACACACATATACACACTCAAGTACGCGTGTTTTGCTTTTTTACCAAACCTCAAGTTCATATTCCATTCTAACATGGAGTTCATCCCATATTCCCCTCTGACAACTCAACCCTGAGAGGTGTCTATGCGTTCACAGAGCAGCCCCGTATGAAACCCACTCTGGGCTGCCCAGACACATCACACTGCCCCCATGTTTGCCAGTCAAAAGCTCAGCTCTGTGGACTTCACTGCCCCCGCCTTCCCTGGAACATTCCATCTGCTTGCTGGAAGCAGACACAGCAAGGGCAGGGAGCAGGCTGTGGGTTGTGTTTCAAGGTTCTATTTTCTAGCAGGAATAAGATAGTCTTTTTTCTTAATAGATCTCTAACCTTTAATTCAATAGTCTGTTTTCCCAAACACATGAAACATTCTAAGATACTATTTTTCTTAATGAAGAATTTGGGGGAAATAGTTTTTACAACATCCTTGCCTCTTAATAGACGTTAGTCCTTATTTTCATAAGACTATCAAATTGTAAGAATAAATTTCATGTGAGCCAGACCCACTCTGGCTAAATAAAGGATAACTTATTCTAGATACTAAATTCATGACACACCCATGGTGAAGGAGCCAGTGTTGAATCACAGGGCCCACACTGGCTAGGCCCTGTGCTCTGATGGACAGTGTCTCAGCCCCACAAGTAGTAAGCAAGGTTCTTGCCAAGAACCCTGGCAGACACTGAGGCCCAAGAGAGGTTAGGAACAAACTTACCTCCAGATCTGGGCGCCAGGGGCTCATGCCTGTAATCCTAGCTACTCATGATCAAAGGATCGTGGTTCAAAGCCAGCCTGGGCAGGAAAGTCTGTGAGCCTCTTACCTCCAATGAATCACTCACAAAAAGTCAGAAGTGGCACTGTGGCTCAAGTGGTAGAGCACTAGACTTGAGCAAAAGCAGTTCAGAGACAGCCCAGAGTTCAAGACCCAAGACTGGCAAAACAAACAAAAACACAAAAAACAACAACAACAAAAACCTTACCTCCATGCATGAGAAAGGCAGGCAACAGCGGGGGAGGTTAGTTTGCTCCACTTCCTAGTTGAGATATAGCAGAGGAAACTAGAATCAATCACCTCAGACGTAGGAGGCTCAGCCAGCCCTGCAGTCCTCATAATGACACCTCTAGACTGAGTGGATTTTCTGGTCTTGGTCTTTCATAACATACAACTTAGATGTGTCACATAACAAGAAGGTTCATCCACATTAATTACCACTTCTTACAACATTTGTGTAGATGAATCAGATCAGCACACAAGAAAAGTGGCTTTCTGAAGCCAACAGTAACAAAGAACTAAAACTTAGGGCTGGGCAAAGGGTAGCATGTGTCCTCTCAGCAGTGTCCTGGAGAGGTCCAGCAGACCAGACCTGCCTGGAAGATGATTCCCAGGAGGACACCATTCAACTTGCTATGTACTACTGACTACAACAGTTTACAACTTGGTTTGGGCAGACTTTTCTTGTCTGATAGTATTGCAAATGAATTTTGCTCACTATTGTGTTAGAAATTTCTTTTGACTGGAAGAAAAGATTCATTTGCAAAAGGAATGGCAGTCTTAAGACCCTGTAAAAGCATTAAACCAAGTTTGTTGTTTTTCTTGCTAGTCCTCAGCCTGGACCCTGTTCCTGTTCTGCTCAGGGATAGTCTCTACTCTACCACTTGAGCCATAGCTCCATTGCTGGCTTGCAGATGTTCCTGCCTGGGCTGTGTTGCACCACAATCCTCAAATCTCCGCGTCTTGAATAGCTAGAATTACAGGCGTGAACCACAGTACCCTGCTCAAGTTTTCTTTTTTAATACAGATCAGTAAGCTTACTTTAGAAAGCTTTTTTGTCAGGCTGAGAATGTGGCTCAGGGGTAGAGTGCTTGCCTAGCATGGGTGAAGCCCTGGTTAGATTCCTCAGTACCACAAAAACAGAAAATGCCAGAAGTAGCACTGTGGCTCAAGTGGTAGAGGACTAGCCTGGAACAAAAGCAGCTCAGGAACAGTGCCTAGGCTTTGGATTCAAGCCCCAAGACTGGGAAGGAAGAAAGAGAAAGAGAAAGAGAGAGGGGAGAGAAGGAAGGGGAAGGGGGGAGACAAAGAGACAGACAGAGACAGAGAGCTTTTTTCAGTCCCTACAAATACTTCCCTCTGTCTGGTCTCTGAAGCAGCCTGGCCATTGTACTGGCTTTCCTCACTGTGATTATTAAGTAAGTCCCTGACACAAGCTATGAGTCATGCTTCTAACTTCTTGAAAATTATGCGTTCACAGTTCCTGAATCCAGCTACGCCCTCAGCACCTGCTCTCCATGTCTAAAAAGCCTCTCAGACTTTGCCCCCTTTGTAAAAGATGTCTCCAAGTCCTGAGCCATGGTTAGGAATCCTGACTTTGTGTGGAAACAGACTTCACACATCTAATCAAAATCAGGTCACTGAGCCTTAACCCTGTGACTAGTGTCCCAGAAGACGGCCATGTGGACACAGAGACTGGAGTGAACAGCCACAAGCCAAGGATGCAAAGGACTGACAGTCACCAGGAGTTGAAAGAGGCGGGAAGGATCCTAGGAGGAGGCAGTCCTTCTGACACTCACTGCAGACTTCTGGCCTCCGGAGGGTAGGACAATCCATTTCTGTTGCTTTAAGACACCTAGCTTGTAGTCTTTATCACAATAGCTGAGAACATGAATACATGGGGTCAGTTAGTGACATCTTCATGCTCTCCAAGTGGCAACCTCACTGCTCACAGGGAACCCACAGCAAATTCTGTAGGCTCCTTCTTCACAGTGCACCCCAAACAGCCCTAGATCATCCATCCTCCATTACCCCAGAGGCTACCAATCCCCGTCTATCTCTATGCAGCAGCCCAGATGATTTGTCACTCCTGTTCTGAGAACTGCCCCGCTCCCATACTCCTCAGAATGAAAGTCAAAGCCTTATGCTGAAGGAGAAAATAAACAATCCCACTAACGATGGGCAACTTAGCTCTGGGTACTGGTGGCTCATACTAGTAACCCTAGCTACTCAGAAGGCTGAGCTCTGAGAATCAGTTCAAAGCCAGCCCAGGCAGGAAAGTCCCTGAGCCTCATATCTGGAGCTGTAGCTCAAGTGGTAGAATGCTAGCCTTGAGTGCAAAAGCCCAGGGAAAGTGCCCAGGCCATTAAAGTTCAAGCCTCAAGACTGAGGTATGCAACCAAGCACACGCATGCATACATGCATACATGCATACACACATATACACACACAGAGCCAACTTAAATAGATATTTCTCCAAAGGAGACAAAGGGCCAATGAGCAATGAGTCCCCAGGGACCTGCAAGCCCCCTCCCCCAACCCAGGGATTACAAAGATGCTACTGCACATCAGGGAGACCCGAACCAAAAACCCAGGAAGAAAATTTTGATCAAGACATGAAGATACCAGGACCTTCACACAGCTGCTTTGCACAACAGTGAGCAGTTCCTCAAAATGCTAAGCATGACGTTAATGCATGATGCTGCAGTTGCATTCCAAAAAGAAATAGAAATCCATGTCTCATGTAAGAGTTGTATGTGAAGATTCATAGCTGCACTAGTCACAGTAACCTAATAGCGAGAATGACTAATGTGGTACATCCACAGATATTGTATGACTATAAAAACAAATGCAGGGCTTGGAAGGTGGCTCAGTGGTAGAGCACTTGCCTTGTATGACTGAGGCCCTGGATTCAATTCCTCAGCACCACATAAGCAGAAAAAAAAAGCCGGAAGTGGTGTTGTGGCTCAAGTGGTAGAGTGCTAGCCTTGAGCTGAAGAGCTGAGGGACAGCGCCCAGGCCCAGAGTTCAGGCCCCACAACCGGACCCAAAAAATAAAAAAATAAAATAAAATAAAATAAAATAAAAACAAATGCAGCCAGGCACCAGTGGCTCAGATTACTATAAAGTTGCAATAGCCTGTAATTCTAGCTACTCGGGAGGCTGAGATCTGAGGACACAGTTTGAAGCCAACCAAACAAACAAATCTACGAGATTCTTTTTATTTCTTTTTGTCGATCGTGGGGCTTGAACTCTGGGTCTGGGCACTGTCCTCAGCATTTCAGCTCAAGGCAAGCACTCTACCACTTGAGCCAGAGCACCACTTCCGATTTTCTGGTGGTTTATTGGAGATAAAGAGTTTCACGGACTTTCCTGCCAGGGCTGGCTTTGAGCTGCAATCCTAAGATGTCAGCGACCAGTGCCCTGCTCTAAGAGTTCTTTCTCTCTTTTTTTTTTTTTGTCATAGGGGCTGAACTCTAGGCCTGGGTGCTGTCCCTCAGCTCTTCAGCTCAAGGCCAGAGCTCTACCACTTGGGCCACAGTGCCATTTCTGGATTTTTCTGCTTAAATGGTGCTGAGGCATTGAATCCAGGGCCTCATGCACGCAAGGCAAGCACTCTACCACTGAGCCACCTTCCCAGCCCTTTGAGAGATTCTTATCTGGCAAAAAGCCAGAAGTAGAGGTGTAGCTCCCCTAGGGTCCCTGGGATTCTTGCCAGTCAGCCTTTCTGTAACAACTCAAGTGGTAGAGTCTAACCTTGAGGAGAAAAGCCAAGTGAGAGTACAAGTCCCTGAACTCAAGCCCCAGCACCAGCACACACAAAACCCAAAAACCCAAACACAGTGGATTTGGGGCATGTTTCCAAAATAAAAATAAAGAACACAAAATAAAAACAAAAGCAAACTGGCACATACTGAAACATGGTTGAACTTGGAAAATATGCTCAGCAAGAGCAGACATTCACAAGAACACCTACTGTATGATTTCACTTACCAGAATCGTCAAATGGACTAATGCATAGGACTACATCAGGTTTGGCCAGGCGCCAGTGGTTCATGCCTATATTCCTAGCTACTCAGGAATATGAGATCTGAAGATCACAGTTCAAAGCCAGCTTGGACAGACAAATCCCTGTAAGATTCTTATCTACAATTAACCACCCAAAAGTCAAGTGGTGTAGATGTCAACCCTGGCAAAAAAGCCAAGCAAGACAGAGAGAGAGAGAGAAAGAGGAGGAAGGGAGGAGAAAAGAGGAAAAGGAAGGGAGGAAGGCTGGTTTAGGTGCCAGGGACTTGAGGAGGAAATGGTGAATGACTGTGGGCAGTTGTGGGTCGTCTTTTGTGGATGATGAAACTGCTCTAAGCCTGAGTGTGGAAAAGGTTACACGATCCTGTAAATACACTAAAACCAAGAGCTGCATGCTCAGGCTAGCTGGGTGGTGTGAAAGTTACATCTGAATGAAACCTTTTAAAATACACTGAATAAATAATTACATAAAGAAAAAGTTAGAGCCAGGCACCGGTGGCTCAGGCCTGTAATCTTAGCTACCCAGGAGGCTGAGATCTGAGGATTCCAGTTCAAAGCCACCCCAGCCAGGAAAGTCCATGAGACTCTGATCTCCAATAAACCATCAGAAAGCTGAAAGTGGTGCTGTAGGCTCAAGTGGTAGAGCGCTAGCCTTGAGCTGAAGAGCTGAGGGACAGCGCCCAACCCCCATGACCAACAAAAAAAGAAAAAGAAAATACTAGAGACTGCTAGTTCAGGATTAGATGATGAAGACTGAGTCCTCCCTGCTCCTGCAGCTAAGTACAACTTTTCAATGACACCACAGACAATTACAGGACTCTGAATTGTGCTTGGGAAGCAGGCTGGCCAGGGTGGAGGCAGGAGCATCGCCAACAGCAGACCAGGCAGGTCCCTAAGCACCAACCCTGGGGAAGTCATCAGGGACAAAGCAGGACCTGTGGTAGAGGTTGCCTCACACCAGCCTCCGTCCTCTCTCAGCAGCTCTGGGCAAAGTGAGAAGCGCCTCGCCCCTGAGGCAGTACCTGCAGAGTAAGGCACAGGGTGAATACAACAGATCAGCATAGGAAGGCAAAGGCTCTGAAAACTGGACCGCCGTGGGAGTGGGCCGGGATGTCCTCTGTCTGCGCACCCCTCACGTGCTTAGGTGACTTCTAACAAGATACCCAGCTGTCTACGCCGCGAGATGACCAGTCACACCAGGCAACTCGCGTCGGACAGCGCACCGAGCCAGGGGCACTCACAAGCCCGTAAAGCGGCCCCACCATCCGATCCCTGCCACAAGAGCAAAACCCAAGTCTTTTGTGCGGTCCTTGGGATGGAGCGCAGACCGGGCCTGCACAGGTGGCTGCTGGGGGTGGGGGGTCCGCGGGCCGCGCTGGGAGGAAGAGGATGACCACGGCGTAGCGGTTTATCTGCGCGCGCGCGGAGACGGCACCACGGGCCGGGCGCGCGCCGCTCAAGCGCGGACGGCGGGCCGAGGCCGGCACCCAGGCAGGGCACTGCGCCTCCGGCGCGCCCCCGAGGGCGGGGCGGGGCCGGGCACACGAAGCTCGGGGACGAGGCGCGCACGCGTACCGCAAAGCGAGGTGGCAGAAGCGGCCCGTCCGGTGGCCCCAAGGCCCCGAGTTCGAACTCCGGTGGCAGAGAGGAAGCCTCCGCGGGACCCCGCGCACACCGCGAGCGCCGACCTACGGCCGCAAAACGCACGCGACACGCCCCGAGAGCCGGCCCGGGCCGGCGCACGCCCTGGATCTCCGTCCGGTAGGCGGGGCGGCCCGCGGCCCGAGCGGAGCCTCAGCGGGGGCACGCCCTCCGCCCGCCCGGCCCGCCAGCTCGGAAGCCCAGCGGCCGGCTGGTGGAGAGCCGGGTGGAGCGCGCTTGGCCAGCGGCGCAGGACGACGCTCTTCGGGGCCCGGCACGAGGGGCGGAGCGCGAGACTGCGCCTGCGTAGCCTCCCGGAGGCGCTCGGGACGCGCAGAACTACGCATGCGTGATCTGTCTGTGGAGCGGGGGCGGGGCGAGAGGGCAGAACGGCGCTTGCGCGGGCCCTCCCGGCCCCGCCCCACCTGTGGTTCGCAGCGTGCTGGAGCACCGGGCCCGGGCGCGGGCTCCGGGCGGGGCAGGTGCGGCGGACTGCGCCTGCGCGCGGCGGCCCCGCCCCGGCCCCGCCCCCGCGCCGCGCGGGGCCCTGGGAGGGGCGCAGCGTCCGGCGGCGTCGCGGGCGGCGGGGCCGGGGTGGCGGGAGGGACGGCGGGGGCAGACAAAGCGGCTAATGAATGGGCGCGCCCTCCGCGCCGTCCGCTGCCTGCGGGCCCGCGCCGCGCCCAGCCGGCGCCCAGGTGAGTGCGCTCGGGTGCTTCCTCCGCGGTCTGCGCCCACCGTCGGGCGCCGCCGCCGCGGGGCGGGGGAGGGGGCGCGCCATTGTCCGCTGGGGCGCCGGGCCGGGCCGGAGCGGCCTCCCCGCCCGGCCGGCTGACGGGGCCGAGCCCCGCCACGTCGTGGCGTCCGGGACAGCGCCTCGGCGCGGTGACACGGCCTGGGCCGCCCCGCGCCGCCTGCGCTCCTTTTGTCCCTTCCTGGGCGTCCCGCACGCCCGCCCTCGGGGGCCGCCGTCCCGCAAGCGCCGTCCCGCCGGAGCAGCCGGGCGGAGGTGGGGGCGGCGCCGTCGAGCACCGGCGTGTGGTGGACGGGGTCATGGACGGGGTGCGCGGCTCGCCCCGCCGGCAGCCCGGGGCGCCGTCGAGGACCAGGATGGTGCCGCCCCGCAATGGTCTGTGATCGGGTGCTGGACGGTGCCGCCCCGCAATGGTCTGTAATCGGGGTGCTGGACGGTGCCGCCCCGCAGTGGTCTGTGATCGGGGTGCTGGACGGTGCGTGTCCCGCAGTGGTCTGTGATCGGGTGCTGGACGGTGCGTGTCCCGCAGCGGTCTGTGATCGGGTGTTGGACGGGGTGCTGGACGGTGCCGCCCCGCAGTGGTCTGTGATCAGGTGCTGGACGGTGCCGCCCCGCAGTGGTCTGTTGATCAGGTGCTGGACGGTGTCGTCCCGCAGTGGTCTGTGATCAGGTGCTGGACGGTGCCGCCCCGCAGTGGTCTGTGATCGGGTGCTGGACGGTGCGTGTCCCGCAGCGGTCTGTGATCGGGTGTTGGACGGGGTGCTGGACGGTGCCACCCCGCAGTGGTCTGTGATCGGGTGCTGGACGGTGTCGCCCCGCAGTGGTCTGTGATCGGGTGCTGGACGGTGCCGCCCCGCAGTGGTCTGTGATCGGGTGCTGGGCGGGGTGCTGGACGGTGCCGCCCCACAGTGGTCTGTGATCAGGTGCTGGACATTGCATGTCCCGCAGGCTGTTGGACGGTGCACATCCTGCAGTGGTCTGTGACGGGGGGGGGGGGGCTGGACAGGGTGCATGGCTTGCCCACCCAGCAGCGAGACGGCCCGGTGGCTCTCCACCAAGACCTGCTGCCTTTCAACTTGGGCTCCTGTCCATCCTGGGGCTGGGGTCCCACGGCTGGGGTTTGGAGGTTGATTTTTTATTGGTTGTGAGCTCATTCCCTCCCAGATGGTTGTGTTGAGAGAGGAACCGAACTTTCCACATCCAATTCTGCATCCCGCAGGTCTCAAACACAAGCTGAAAGCTGAGGAAAGCACCAACTGTGAGCCTTCAGGCAGACCACACCGCTCCTCACTCTAGCTTTTTCTCCAGAAAAGATCCACTGCAGCACAGATCCCGAGCTTCAGAGACCTAAGTTTTAGGCAGAGAGCAGTCTCTTATATTGGTGGGGAAGAGCAGCTAAGACTCGTAGTCCATCTGACAGGTAATTTACTACAGGACTCTTACAATTTGTTACCGAAGGTGGTGTGTTTGGGGGTGTGAAAACTGTTAACATACTTGTCCTCCAAGACCTTGGAGGAGACTAAATTATGAGGGCAGGTGGTTGACTTCTACCTATGTCAGGCAGCTGATGAGCATAGTTTCTCTAATAAAAGTTATGTGGGCCTCCAGTTTGTTTGAAAGCGAGGAAAACTGGGAAGTGGAGCTCTGGAAGCAAAAGGCAGTTAACAGTCCACAGTCAGTGCATTTTCCTCATTTCAGATCTGCATTTTGTCTGTGTGTGGCTTCAGCTACCTCAGTTTCTGCTATGGTCCTGTTACTGTGGTCATCTCAGTGCTTGGCCCAGAGTAAATTCAGGCAAGACCTAAAATATAGTGAAAGTGGTAAGAAAGAAATACAGCAGCAGAAGGAGATGTTTCTGTGGCTTGATGTGCTACAGGAAGATGGCACGTCATTAATCTTCAGCCATCTCCAGGGTAAAGACTTGGGGTTAGATGGAGGAAGATGGGGTGGCAGGGGACAAAAATACGCATACTTGAAGAGTTCTGGTTGCCGGGCACCACCAGTGGTTCACACCTGTCATCCTAGCTACTCATTTGGCTGAGAGATGAGGATCACAGTTCAAAGCCAGCCCAGGCAGGAACGTCTGTGAGACTCTTATCTCCAGTTAACCACCAGAAAACTGGAAGTGGCACTGTGGCTCAAGTGGTAGAGAGCTTGCCTTGAGCTGAAGAGCTCAGAGACAGCACTCAGGTCCAGAGTTCAAGACTCATAAGTAACCAAAAAAAAAAAAGTTCTGGTGACAGGTCGTTATTATCTGTGTTCTGGTTCTCCCAAGTTCCAGAGAAGTTGTTGCCATTGTCGTCAATTACAGGAAGTAAAGTAGTCTGGTTCTGTGAGATTCCTCCAGCTCTAGGGTGCAGGCTGTTCATTAAGTAATTGTCCTCATTTCAAGGTGATCTGTCCTACAGGCTCTGCTGTTCTTTTAGTTTAGGTTGAGTCCCTTGTCATAAAGACAGTATTGATTAGTCTCCCCTTTCCTTAAAGCCAAAGTGATTGCAAGGTGACTGTTAAAAGAATGGCCTAAAGGGGTGACATTGTCCAAAAAGAAATGTAACCTCTGTCAGGTGCCAATGGCTCACCCCTGTAATCCTAGCCACTCAGGAGGCTGAGATCTAAGGATCGAGGTTCAAAGCCAGCCCAGGCAAGAAACTCCGTGAGACTCTTATCTCTAATAAACTACGCAAAAAAAAACAGAAGTGGTGCTGTGGCTCAAGTGGTAGAGCACTGGCCTTGAGCTGAAGAGCTGAGAGACAGCGCCCAGGCCCAGAGTTCAAGCCCCACGACAGACAAAAGAAAAAGAAAAGAAATGTAACCTTTACCTGACTTGTGTAATTGTAACCCCTCTGTACATCACCTTTATAATCACAGTTTAAAAAAAAAACTTAATGGCCTAGAGCAAAGACAAATATCAGGTTGAGTCCGAGATGCCAGGTTTTTCTCCTGCTTTTAATTTCCTGCTTTTAATTCATGACAGCAACACAAAATGTAACAAACCAGTTGTTAAGTGCCTGTTACAAATATACTTTCCAAAGACTGAAAGTGTGTCTTGAGGTTGAGCAGGATAGCATTAGCTTTGGAGTTTGAGTACTTATTTTCAGATTGCTTGTGAGAAATTCCTGCCCCTCGGTCCAGTCTGCAGAACTGAGGTCACCTGTGAGTTGGAAAGTCTCATTAAAACATTCACTTTGAGACCTTGTGATCTCATCTTCCATTTTAAGTTTCCTTTTCACTTCCCCATGGCTCGTGACAAACTGCTACCTGACTGGGCAGTAGCGGGTTGGTAAGAGGGAGCAGGTGAGTGAGTGCTTGGTAGCTGGTGCTTAGCCCTGTGGCGGAGGCCCCTGAAGTCGGAGGCTAAGCCACAGACTCTTCTATCAGCATTGTCTCCTTCTAAGTGTCTGCCCAGAACACTTTCTTCACCAACTGTCATTCTTCTGTCATTAGCATTTTCTTGTTTTTTTGGTCCGGTCGTGGGGCCTGAACTCTGGGCCTGGGCGCTGTCCCTCAGCTCTTCAGCTCAAGGCTAGCGCTCTACCACTTGAGCCACAGCGCCACTTCTGGCTTTTTTCTATGTGCTGCTGAGGAATCAAATCCAGGGCCTCTGGCATGCAAGGCAAGAGCTGTACCACTGAGCCACCTTCCCAGCCCGTCATTAGCATTTTCAAGGCATGAAGACATGTAGGAATGTATGGTTCCCACATACAGATGTTTGGATGTTCGTATGTCTCTGAATTCTTCATAAGAGTCTCGGTGTGTGTGTAAGCTTTACCCTTTCTGAGTGCCTCCACTCTGACCTTCTTGTGTGTGAAGTGCACCAGTATGCCAGGCTTACTGCCCTTCAGGGGCTCTTGCTTTCTATACCCCAGCCTTCTGTGCCCTGCTTTTCAGTGCCTAGGTTTTTCTTTCTCCCAGAATACCCTAAATCATTTACTTGCTACTTATTTTCTATACTGGGATTTGAACTGTGGCCTTGTACTTGCTAGACAGGTGTTGTGTTCCTTGAACCATGTCCTTAAGCCTTTTTTTGCTATAGTTATTTTCAGAGACCCGTGTTTTTGCTTGGACCAGTCTTGGACCGCAGTTCTCCCTGTGTATCACTCCTAGCCGGCATTGCAGGTACATGCCATTGTGCCCAGCTTGCTTGTTGAGATGGAGCCTTACTTTTTGCCTGGGTTGGCTTTGAACTAGGATCTTTGCTTTCTGAATAGCTGGTATTACACGTGTGTACCACCACACCCAGTCCTTGAGCTAATTTTTGTGTGTATGTGTGCCTATGAATCAATCTAATCATCCCAAACCCTATTAGATCACAAAGGCCAGGAGAAGGATTAGAGAAATATAGTTAGAAGCGGTGCTGGTGACTCATGCCTATAATCCTAGCTACTAGGAGGCAGAGATCTGAGGATCGCGGTTCAAAGCCAGCCTGGGCAGGAAAGTCCATGAAACTCTTTATCTCCAATAAACCTCTAGAAAACCAGAAGTAGCACTGTAGCTGAAGTGGTAGAGCGCTAGCCTTGAGCTGAAGAACTGAGGAACAGTGTTCAGGCCCACCAGAATTCAAGCCCTATGACCAACAAAAAAAAAAAAAAAAAGAAAAGAAAAGAAATATAGTTAGGAATGAGAGTCTATGATTCACCACAAAGTACAGAAGACAATTTGGAAGAAAAGGGAATTTCACTGTGGAAAGGATGCTCTTATCCATTTCCCCAAAAACGTCAGAAGGCTTTAAGTAAATTATCAGGTGCTTTAGGGAGAGGTATTGGGTTGTCGGGGCGTGTTTGTAAGGACCACCATCAGCTCCCAGAGCATAGTGGATGCCGTCACTCAGGATGCCATTTTCCTCAGCAGTCCCGTTCAGCTCCTCTCTTTGCTCCTCAGTGGGAATGCTGCCTGGTTTTCCATGCGATGTGACAGTTGTATAGGTGAATTTGACCACAAGATACAGAGCAGCCACATTTTGAGAGTTAAATCAGGAGTCTTCATTAGAAAGCCAGCCACTGCAGGAGGACACGTGTCCCCAAGACCTTGCAGCCTTGAATACACTTCACACTATTAGATAACTGAGCCACAAAGGTAGTAAAGCAAAGAAAAAGCAGAAAAAACAACCTCAACAAACCAGATCAGCTCTAATGGAGGGTGAAGAGGGACGCCCTGGTGACCTGAGGAGAGCCAGGAGACTCGAGGTACGGTGCCAGCGTATTATCTGATATGTGCTGTTGGTAGTTTAAGTAGTGGGAGACATTTCTGGAATAAAATCTTCCCTGTTTCTGAGGAGAGGGCACCTGGGGAGACACACTTTGCTCTATGTACCATGTCATTCTTACAACAGTGTCTTTATAACCAAAGTAGTAGTGGGGGTCCATGTAAAGCAGAGAACAAGCAAAGCAGAGAACAAGCCCTATAGCTGTTGTGCCTGTAACCCTCTTACTCTGGAAGCTGAGCAGGAAATTCACTTGAGCCCAAGAGTTCAAGGCCATCCTGAGCAAAAATGAAAGGAGGAGAGGAAGGAAGAAAGTTAATGAATGCTTCAAGGAGAAATGCCAGCAGGTGAAGGCAGAGTTGGTGCTGGGTCTCTGTCTGAGGAGTGTGCTTTAGAACACTTCCGCTAGGAATGGGTACTGGAGAGTCCAGACAGAGGCACGGGCCCTCCGAGAGCCGTCAGAACGGTGCAGCCAGGCTCCTCTGCTGCAGCCCACTCCCAGCTCCTTAGGAATACATGTGGACATGTAGCTTTACGTTACATGGGCTGGAAAAGCTGCACCCCTGTCCAACACAGTGTGAGCTTAGTTCCAACCTCTACCAGTGGGTGCCCGCCCCCCCCCCCCCCCCCCCGCAGCCATGGCCCCTGTTGTACAAGTCTCAGCGGCGGCTGAGACTGGACTGGGGCTGCTGCCTCCGTCCTGCGCTCCTGACTGCTCAGCTGCCTGCTCCCCAGTCCTGGGCGGAAAGCCCCTTGGCCAGGTGGCCCCACAGCTGCTGGACTGCTGTGTCTCCCTATATCATTTCCACAGACATGTTGTCAGAGGCCGGTTTTCATCTAGAGCGTCCTGCGCCTGTAGCTGCCCGCTCAGACTCACAGCGGGCTCTCTCTACCTGCCTGCCTCAGGGAGTGGGTTCCTTAATCTGTAGTAATAGACGTTGAGGAATTCCAGCAGTTCTCAGCCCCAGCCTCATTTTCAGGGCTGTTCCTGGTGAACACTGTGAGGTGGCGAGGGTGCTGAGCAGCTGGTGCTCTGGGTGCTCTGGGGTGTGCCCTAGCACGTCAGGAGCCAGCGACCTTCATGACCTTCACATGCTGTCTGCCTGCAGTGGAGTGTGCTTTGTTTCCAAGACAGCCTTATCAGGCTTCCGAAGCTGTCCTATGACACAGCTTTGGTTCTGGGGCTCTGAAGTTTAACCCTGTGCCGCTGCCTCTGGCTTTTAGCTTCCAGTACTCCGTCTCAGGTTGGCCCCGGGCAGGATGGCAGTTTTTCTCTGCGTGGGTGCAGAATTCCTGTGGCGGTGCTGGTTTGGGCTCTTGGTGCTATTGCTAACCCCACAGATGTGGGAGTCGCTGTGGTAGTTAAGGTTGCTCTCAGGCACAGTCCTGGCCTGAATTCACATCCTTCTCCTGGTGTGAGCCAGGCAGGGGTTTGACCTGGAGATCAAGAGTTCCTGGTGTTCCTTAAGGGTCGGCTTGTCCCCAGGTGTGTTCCTTGAGGGTCACAGGTCCCCAGTGGAAAGTGGGAATGTCATTAGGTTTTCAGAGGTTGTGTTACGAAGTCTCAGTGTGGCTGGCTGTTTCTGTCTTTTCTTTTTCTTTTTTTTTTTTTTTTGGTCAGTTGCGGGGCTTGAACTCTGAGCCTGGGCGCTGTTCCTCAGCTCTTCTACTCAAGGTGAGCGCTCTACCACTTGCACTACAGAGCCACTTCTGGTTTTCTGGTGGTCTTTATTGGAGATAGGAGTCTCACGGACTTTCCTGCCCGGGCTGGCTTTGAACCACGATCCTCAGATCTCTGCCTCCTGAGTAGCTAGGATGACAGGCGTGAGCCACCGGCGCCTGGCTGTTTCTGTCTTTTCTTTTTTGTACTGGGGAGGGACCCGGGATGTTGCACTTGCTTGGTAGGCACTTGGCCACTGAGCCAGGGCCCAGCCCACGCTTGGCCCTTTTGAAACAAATTGTAGACATGAAGACACCTCACTCCAAGAGTCCTTTCCTCCTAAAAGGGAAGAGAACGCTTCTGTACTCACAGTCCCTTTGTGGGTGCTGTGGACACAGACACGGAGCCCCAGTGTCATCCAGTCTCCATGGCCCAGTTGTTGCCCATGTCTTTAGTAGCTGATTTTTTCTAATCTCAGCAGGTGTTCTTTGCCCAGTCTGCTCTCTGTGTCCTGGCAGTGTGTCTAGGTGGCGCACAGCTGATGGGTGATACTGCGTCTGAGATTGCCCTGTCCTGTGCAGCCCCATGGGACCCCGTGTGAGCACCAGGTGAGCTCTCCTGGGGAACACATCCCATCAGCCTAGGACTCTGTGCTCCTTCCCGGGGCCAGCAACCTGTGGACTTGTGAGCACCGGCCTCCCCGCAATTTCTCTTGAGCTCTCCTTCCGAGTCCGGAGACCACACGTTTACTCTTTCTGTTTAGGACCAGCCTCCAGGCAGTGTTTGGAAACCGCTACTTCTCTCATGCCAAGAATTACTTTTCCTTCTATTCTTTGAATAACAAGGCATGCTAATTGGTCTTTACTCATTCACAGCCTCAGTCTACCAGATGTCTTTTGCCTTGGGAGTGTGTGACCAGCCAGACCCTCCAGAGCCGCTCCTGCGTCTCTTCACTCAACACGCTACTTGCCTGTCTCTCCCTGCTCTTTTTCAGACCTACAACCAGCCGTTTCTTCAGTGCTTTGGTTTCTATTAGTGAAGAAAGGTAGCTTTATATATTTTATTTTATTAATTTGGTTTAGATTAGTTTTTGTTTTCAGTGCTGAGAATAGAAGCCAACGCCTTTTGATGCTAGTCAAAGAGACTGCCCAAGAGGTGTACCCCTAACCTACATTTGTATATTATTGCTTGTAGCCCTTTAGGTGAACAAAGCTTTGGTCCTGGGGTCTGAACTCTGGGCCTGGGCACTGTCCCTCAGCTCTTCAGCTCAAGGCTAGTGCTCTACCACTTGAGCCACTGCACCACTTCCGGTTTTCTGAGTAGTTTATTAGAGATAAGAGTCTCACTGAGTTTCTTGCCTGGGCTGGCTTTGAACCTCGATCCTCAGATCTCAGCTTCCTGAGTAGCTAGGATTACAGGTATAAGCCACTGATGCTTGGCAAATGTATTCTTTTTTTGGGGGGGGGGTCCAGTTGTGGGGCCTGAACTCTGGGCCTAGACGCTGTCCCTCAGCTCTTCAGCTCAAGGCTAGTGCTCTACCACTTGAGCCACAGCGCCACTTCCGGCTTTTTTTCTTTTTGCTTAGGTGGTGCTGGGGAATCGAACCCAGGGCCTCATGCATGCAAGGCAAGCACTCTACCACTGAGCCACCTTCCAGCTCCAGGCAAATGTAGTCTTTAAATACCATGAATTGGGGGCTGGGAAAGTGGCTCAGTTGGTAGAGTGCTTACCTTGCATGCATGAAGCCCTGGGTTCAATTCCTCAGCACCACATAAGGAGAAAGGGCCAGAAGTGGCCCTGTGGCTCACGTGGTAGAGTGCTAGCCTTGAGCTGAAGAGCTCAGGGATAGCGCCCAGGCCCAGAGTTCAAGCCCCACAATCAACCAAAAACAAAACAAAACAAAAAAAGTACAAAAGTAGTCAAGCAGTAGGAAAACAAAGTTCTTCCTTAATTTCCATAGTTAACTTGACCTTCCAGATGCTTATGGGCAGGTACGCTGTTGACCCCAGGTGCCCTGTGTAGCGGAAGCAGTGCAGCCCTCCTGCTGGGCTGGCCTTGGGACCTGGGGATCAAGCCACCCGATGTCTCAGCAGGATGGGGTGCAGGATAGGAAAAGCTGTCAGCTCTTAATGGACACAAAGGTGGCTTCTAGGGTGTGTGCAACTGTGTGCATTGGTGATGGCACTGGAATTCAGGGCCTTGGGTTCTCAGCTTTCTTACTTAGGGCTGGCATTCCACTCCTAGAGTCAACGTGAGGCCCACCTACAAAATAAAAGCAGAAGGGGTTGTGGTCATGACTCAAGTGGTAGAATGTCTGCCTAGCAAGTGCGAGGCCCTGAGTACTACAGAGAGAAAGAATGAATGAATTAGAGTAAAGTTCGTTATATGGCACAGAACCACCTCAGTAAGAGGCAAATTAAGTATTCCAGCCATCTTCAGGGTACTGACATGAGCTTTAGGTTTAAACAGAGACTGAACTGGGGCAGGGGTGAGAACTATGCATAATTAAGTGGTCCCAGGCAGAGTGTGGCCTGGTGGATTTTTATCTCAGTTCTGGTTCTATCTTCTCTTGAGAGGGTTATTCCTACTGGTTGTGGGGGGGGGGGTAAGTCTCTTATTATAGGTAATTGTCATTTGGGGGCCACCTGTCCCCATGAGGCTCCAATGTTGCTTGGAGGTAGTTTCCATCCCTTGTCGTAAAGATGTTATCCGTCAGTTCTGTCCTTCTGGGAACCCAAGGTGACTGTTGGAGAGAGAAGAGCAAAAGGGATAACTGCAAAATGGAGGCAAGGAAGTCAATGTTTTTAGCAATGTTTTAGCAGTTCTAAGCACCTGTTCTAAGAAGGTGCTGTCTGTGAGCCAGGACGTGAGCCAAAGCAGACACCGGAGGTCCCAGCTCCGTGGAGGGGGTTCCAAGTCTCTAAAACTGAGAGGAAATGCCTCTTGTCTTTAAGCTAACTCACTTCGTGGACTTGCGTCACAGCAGCAGAAACAGACTGAGCAGCGCAACTGCTGGGCAATGTGGGCCGCGTTCGGTGGCAGGAGAAGCAGCACGCTGTTTTGTGTTGTGGCCTGGCCCAGCCACAAAGCTTTATAAGCATTTGGCTGCTGAGCCGTGTCTCATGTCTGTGTGTCTGTGCTGGGTGGTGTCTCATGTCTGTGTGTCTGTGCTGAGCCGTGTCTCATGTCTGTGTGTCTGTGCTGGGTGGTGTCTCATGTCTGTGTGTCTGTGCTGGGTGGTGTCTCATGTCTGTGTGTCTGTGCTGGGTGGTGTGTCTCAGGTAGTGTCTGTGGTGGGTAGTATGTGACCATCTCATGGCTAGAGGCAGGAAATGTAAGAGCCCTAACCACACTGGCTTTTATAGCAGACCAGTAATCCCGTAATCGCATGAGTGGATTAACCCATTCACAAGGACAGAGCCCCCATCACCTCTCAGAGGTGCCACCTGGTACGCCTCTTAATAGCTAGCTGATAACTGGGATTTAATTTCAAGGTAAGTATCAGTGGGGACAAGCTATATTCAAACATGGCATTGACCTAGCACCTAGCACCATTGCTCCGCCTGAGCCCTGTGCCGCATCACTGTTGTGAAATGTCTTGTACCCCCAGTCCCTTTGTTGGTTTGGTTCCAGTGCTCTACAGACCTTGTTGTTTCGCTTCAGAAGAGAGATTTTAAGCCTGTTTCAGTTTGAAGTGTAGCATGGTGGTGAAGCTGAGTAAATAGGGATGGCTTAGTGAGTCACCTGGCCCTGACTGGCGCTGTCTCCTGTCACACCCGGCCTCTGGCCTCCCAGGGAAGGGGCCCCGGCCTGACCTGTGTGGCTGTTTCTTCCTTAGGTAGTCCCTCAAGTTTGGCCTGGTTTTAGTTGTTTTTATTAGGCTATGTCCATCGTACAGGGGCACTACCCCACGTGTACACACCATGTCACCCACGCCACCCTTCTATCAGTCCCCCTTAAGTCAATCTCCACGGCCTTCACGTGTGCAAACTATGTCCCCACACTGCGTTCCCTCCCCAGCTCCCCTGCTCCCCAGCCTGCCCATGCCAAGCCCACGCCAAGTCTTCCTTTATGGTTTTTGTTTTTGTTATTGTTTTGTCAGTCCTGGGACATAAACTCTAGGCCTGCGTGCTGTCCCTGAGTTTCTTTTGCTCAAGGCTAGTGCTCTATCACTTGAGCCGTAGCCCAGCTTCAGGCTTTTTTGAGTAGTTTATTAGAAATAAGTTTCTCACAGACTTTCCTGCCCGGCCTGGCTTTGAACCACAATCCTCAGATCTCAGCCTCCTGATTAGCTAGGATTACAGGCGTGAGGCACCAGCACCCAGCTTGTCTTTTTTTTTTTTTTTTTAAATTTTTAAAGATGTACTACTTGTATCAAGGGGTTTCACATGATATTTCAGATGTGTATATTACATTTTGCTTTTCTTTCCCCACCTGGCCGGAGGATTTTAATGATAGTTCAGTGTCCCGAGGCCTTCTGCTCACTGGTGACTTTGCTCTTTTCCTATCCTCTGGCTCACTGTACATGATAGACAGGTCTAGAGGCCTGATCAGATTCATGGTAGACCTTGAATATGATTCCTTTTATGTGGCTCTATCAAGAAGTACCTTATAGGGGCTAGGAAGGTGGCTCAGTGGTAGAATGCTTGCCTTACATGCATGAGGCCCTGGGTTTGATTCCTGAGCACCTAAGCAGAAAAAGTTCCAAGTGGTGCTGTGGCTCAAGTGGTAGAATGCTAGCCTTGAGCTGAAGAGCTGAGGGACAGCACCCAGGCCCAGAGTTCAGGCCCCATGACCAACAACAATAACAAAAAAGGTTGATTTGAAGAAGTACCTTATATTGGGCGCTGGTGGCTCAGCCTATAGTCCTAGATATGCAGGAGGCTGAGATCTGAAGATTGTGGTTCAGAACTAGCCCAGGCAGAAAAGTCCATGAGACTCTTTTAATTAATCACACAAAAAAACTGAAAGTAGAGTTGTGGCTCAAAGTGGTAAAGAACTAGTCTTGAGGGCGAAAACCAGTTCAAGCCCCATGACCAAAAAAAAGGCTCTCATGCTAGAAGTGTGGTTCAGCAAGTAGAGTAAGGCTTGCATAGTAGGTACAAGGCCCTGAGTTCAAACCCCAGAGCCACCAGAAGCAGCACCTCATAAGCTAGGCATGGTGGCTCATGACTTGGGTCTTAGCTGCTCGGGAGGATGGCTGGACAAGGACTGCCCAGGCAAAAAGTTGCCAAGTGAAGCTGGCTGGGAGGACACACACCTGTTACCCCCTCTCTCCCATGGTTGTAAATGAGAGGATTGTGGTCCAGGCCATCCTGGGAATAAAAGGCAAGAACCCAGTTAAAAAAAACAAATGGGCCCAGTGCCGGTGGCTCACGCCTATAATCCTACTCGGGAGGCTGAGATTGGAGGATTGCGGTTCAAAGTCAACCAGGACAGAAAAGTCTGTAAGACTCTTCTCTCCAATAAACTACTCAGAAAAAGCCACAAGTGACGCTGTGGCTCAAGTGCTAGAGTTCTAGCCTTGAGCATGAAGAGGCTCAGAGTTGGCACCTAGGCCCCAAGTTCAAGCCTCACAACTGACCCAAAAACTAAAATAAAAAGTAGGAAAGAGCAGGGAGCATGGCTCAGGTGACAGGTTGCCTCCTCCTAAGCGAGCCTGAGGCCCTGAGCACAAGCCCCAGGACTGAAAGCACAGAAGGAAGGCCCCACAGCCAGGCGTGGCTCGTATGTCTGTAACTCCAGCGCTCAGAAGGCCCAGAGCAGGATTATGAGTTCCAGGCCAGCTTGGGCCACGTAGCACCATCTTGTCTCAACAAGACAAAACAAAATGGCACCTTCGTCTCGATGTTGACAGTTGTGGGTGCTGTCCCCGCAGGTGTTATCCAGAAGAGGGTTGAACTGCTGGTGGTGCCTTGGGCTCCTGCTTCCTCCGTGTTGGAGGCCTGGCCTCTTCTGGCCAGGCCCGGGTGTGCCTGGGGTTGCAGCTTGTGAGGGAAACAAGCTAAGTGCTCCATCTTCCTACTTACCAATCAGTGTCAAATACTGTCCTGCTTTGTGTGAGGGCAGCAGGACACCTGTGCTCGTGTGGCTGGGAGTGAAGGTGTTCGCCCCTCCCCCGGAGGAGCAGAGAGGACCGCAGTGCCCCTGAGGGCACAGCTCAGTGACCGGGAGCCCGCCCTGTCCCGTAGAGCTCTCCTGTGTTTGCCTCCCAGGCCGCTCTGCCAGCCCCTGTGGAATTGGTTATTTGGGGGATAGCGTCTTGCTTTAGGCCTGGGCTGCCATCCTGTTTTATTTCCCTATGTCTCAGAGATGAAAGCACATGGCCCTGTGCCCAGCTGCTGGGGGAGGTGTGCTCCCATTCACTTCTTTGTTTTGTCTGTCCGTTCTGGGGCTTCACTCAGTGCCTGGGCACTGTCCTTGAAGTTGTTTCGTTTTGTTGTCTGTTTTTACGTCCTCAAGGCCAGCACTCTACCACTTAAGCCACGACTCTACTCCAGCTCTTTTGTAGTTCATTGGAGATAAGAGTTTCCTGAGTTTTCCTGCCCAGGCTGGCTTCAAATCACAATCCTCAGATCTTAGTCTCCTAAGTAGCTAGGATTACAGGCGTGAGCCACTGGTGCCAGCCTGAAGCCTTGCACAGTTCCCCTGATTACAGTAGGCCTGAGCCCCCCAGGGTGCCTGCTCTCAGCTCCTGAGGGTCACAGTCCTGCTGCAAACTTTTACACGTGGAGCTTTGAGAGACTCCTAAATTACACATAAACTAGCAGTGACCAAAATGGGATTTTTTTTCTCTTTGTACAGTGAGCTCTTGAGTTTCCACACTGCGTGCGTTAATGCGTTGCTCTTACCATCCTGGCAGCTCCTTGCCATGGTGCAGTTCCTCCCTGGACCATGGGAACCTTTACAAATTGGATCCAGATCCTTGGACTTAGTCCTCGTGCTCTCAGCCGACCCTTGCACCTGGCAAGCCAAGGTGTTCTGGGCTCACTCCGTCTTTTTCCTGCCCACTTCTTCAGCCCTGGCTTCTGTCTTGAAGAGATGCTTCTGAGGCGCTCCTGGCTGTGGTGGCTGCACCTTGTTTTCCCTGGCCTTGCCCACGGGCAGAGCCATCACACATCTGTACGCTACAGTGGGGGGTGGCGACACGCCTCCCACTTCCTTGTTGGTCTCACTTTTGCCATTAGTCTTAGTTCTCAGATGTAGGAGACCAAGAATCTGCTCTCAAGCACTGCCCGTCCCCTCTCTCCCCTGCACACATTAGCATGCCAGTGCCAGCTCTCCCTGTGTCCCTTCTGGAACCACGCAGAGGTTTCTGCGTCCTCCCCTTCCTCCCTTGTAGCCATCCTGTGCGGCATGTGTCCACAGCCATTGCCTGCTGTGCTCTTCCAGCCGGGACCTGGATGCTAAGTGATGTGACACCAGTGCCAAGATCCCATCTCTCTCTGGCTGAGATTTTGTTCGGGGTGTTTCTCAGGAGGGACACAGCCTCAGCTCCTGCGGGCTTGCACACAGATGGCAGGCAGCTCTCCTTTGTTCTGAACACTTCTGGTTGACGTTTGCTTTCCTTTAGTGTTTTAAACATGTAATTCCCTTCATCTTCTAGCTTGAAGCTCTTCTGTCAAAATAGAGTGTTTGTTTTCTTGCTCTTGGAAATGACTTTGTTTTGCCTAAGAATCCAACAGATCTTTTTCTCTAAGTCCAGGGACTATACTAGGATATGTGCCATTTTCTTTCCCTCCCTCCCCCTCCCTTTCTTTTTTCCCTCCCTCCTTCCCTCCTTTTTTCCTTTCTTTCCTCTTTTCTTCCTTCCTTCCTGAACTGAAGATTAAACCCAGGACCTCACACTTCCTAGGCAAATGCCCTACCCCTTGAACTCTGTTCCCAGTCCATTTGGTTTTGTTTCATTTTTAAGATACGGACTTATACTACGCTTGCTAGGCTGACCTTGAACTCACAATCCTCCTGCCTCTGTGTTCTGAATAGCTGGGAGTACAGGAAGGCATCACCACACCCTCAACTTGGTTTATAACATAACTCCTGTGTGGTTAGAGACCTTGTATAGTTTCAGATCGTCCAGTTTTGAATGTCGTAAATGCTTGCATTGTGGCCTAGGGTGCAAATGGTGCTATATGGGGTTTTATATGCCAGGTGGTCTATTGTGGACATCCATTGGGTCAAGTGGTTGATGGTTTACTCAAGTCTTGCATGTCTGTGCTGGTTTTCTGGCTTGTTCTATGTCTATCCAGCATAGGGGAAGTGGTGTCCAGTGAGTCCTGGTTGGCTGAGGATAGCAGCATCTGAAATAGCTGCCATTCGGTGCTGTATTGGAAATAGTTTTCAGACTTTTTTTTTTTTTTTTGGTCAGTCATGGATCTTGAACTCTGGGCCTGGGCGCTGTCCCTCAGCTCTTCAGCTTAAGGTGAGTGCTCTACCTTGAGCCACAGCACCAACTCCAGTTTTCTGGTGGCTTATTGGAGATAAGAGTCTCATGGACAGACTTTCCTGTCCAAGCTGGCTTTGAGCTGTGATCCTTGGACCTCAGCCTCCTAAGTAGCTAGGATTACAGACGTGAGCCACCAGTGCCCACCTTTTTTTTTTTTTTTTTGTACAAAGGCATGAACTTAGGTCCTCAAGATCACTTAGCTTGCTTGTTCACCGGTGGCATTCTACCACTGGAGCTACACCTCCACTACTTGCTGGTTACTGGAGATAGAGACTGGTAAGCGCTTCTGCCTGGGCTGACTTCAAACCTGGAACTTCAGATCTCAGTCTCCTGAGTAGGACCCTGGTGTGAACCACCAGTGCTCAGCTGACAGTCTTATTTCATCGTTGATGTCATCCATGGGGTTGTGATTTCATAGTTCTGTTTCTTGGGTTTGTTTTTTGGAGGGATTCAGGAATTTAGAGTCTGGCTGAGTATAGTGTGTCTGTAATCAGCACTCAGGAGGCTGAGGCAAGAGGGTCCTGAGTTGAAGGCCAACCTAGACTACATAGTAAGACCCTATCTCAAAATACATACACACAGATGGCTAAATAGGTAGGTAGCTGGCAGGCAGACAGGCAGACACATTAAGATTCTTTACATTGGACTGGGAAGGTGGCTCAGTGGTAGAGTGCTTGCCTCGCATGCCTAAGGCCCTGGGTTTGATTCCTTAGCACCACATAAGCAGAAAAAGCCAGAAATGGCGCTGTGGCTCATGTGGTAGAGCGCTCACCTTGAGCTGAAGAGCTGAGGGACAGCACCCAGGCCCAGAGTTCAGGTCCCACGAACAACAGGGGAAAAAAAAAAAGATTCTTTATATCATCCATAAAACAGAACCTTGGGGAGTGTTTTCTGTGCACTTGTAAATAGTATGTACGTTCCTGGTTGGTTGTGCAGTCGATGTCAGGTCAACATTGATAATAGAGTTGCCTAAGTCCTGTTTCCATGTCCTTATTTATTCAAACCATTTGATAGGTAAAGTAAACTCTGCCCCTGTACTGAATGGCCTGGGCTCTCCTAGAGCTGACCATAGGTTTGAGTTGCAAGTCTGGGCAGATGTGTACACATATGGGCCTGCGTGCTTTGGGTGTGTGCATGTGTGGGCCTGGGTGTTCTAGGTGTACTGACCCTGGTGCGCTGTCCTGAACTCCTCTGCATGCATATAACGCTTAGCATTCTCCTCGTTCATCCTTGGGTTACTGGTGGTGTCTTTATGTCGAAAGAATCTTCTTGTAAGCATACAATTAGTCCTGCTTTTTTATCCATTCTGATAATTCTTGCCTTTAAAAAGACAACTTTGTGTCTAATTGGCATGTAATAAAGTCTACATATGTAAAGTATATAATCTGATAGGTAAATGTATCAGAGAATGTATGTCTATATGAATAGCTGCTATGAAGTCTGTGTGGGACTCTTCATGCTGACATGTGTATACAGGTACACGTGTGTGTCAAGCTATTACATCAGTCAAAAGTCAAGAGTATATAGAGACAGAGAATGTGAGCAAGAGCACCCCCACACACATACACACATATTGCCATTTGGCCTTAGTGGCTACCAATCTGCTCTTTGGTAGATTTCCACTCTGTACAATTGTTTTGAGCTTGGTTTATGTTGCATCTCATTTCTCTTGGGTCATAATTGGAAGGGGAAGGACTGAGTTATATGAAGACATAAAGAAAAATATAGGCAGAAATCAGTAGGAGAAACCGGAGTCCAGAAATAGATTCAAACCCATATGGACAACTGATAGTCAACTAAATTAAAAGGGCACTTAGTAGAGAAAGGATAATCTTTTTAACAAATGGTGTTAGAGCAAATATCCATAGGTAGAAAAAATGAATGTGAATTCTTCAAAGTTCTGAAACTATGTAAAGCTATAAAACTTGTAAAAGAAAGCTGTAATCTCAATACTTGGCAGATTGAGGCAGATGATTGCAAATTCAAGGCCAGTTTGGACAACATAGACTGTCCAAAAAAACAACAAACACCAAGCCCAATAGCTTACACCTATAATCCTAGCTACCAGAATCTCTTTTAGGATTCTGGCCTAAAAGCCAGCCCAGGCAGAAAAATCCCCAAGACTCCATCTCTAGTTACCAGAAAAAAAGACAGGACTTAGAGGCAGGGCTCAAATCGTAGGGTACTAGCCATGAGCAAAAAAGCTAAGTACAAGCCGTAGTATTACCCATCTCCACATAAAAGTCCACAAAAACCTCTAAAAGAAAACAGTCACTGGGCTGGGAAGGTGGCTCAGGGGTAGAGTGCTTGTTTAACATGCATGAAACCCTGGGTTCCATTCTCAGTACCACATACAGAGAAAAAGCCAGAAGTGGCACCATGGCTCAAGTGATAGAGTGCTAGCCTTGAGCAAAACAAACTCAGAGACAGTGCCCAGGCCCTGAGTTCAAGCTCCATGACTGACCAAAAACAAACGAAAAAAAAACACAGTCACTAGGACCTTAGGTTAAACAAAGATTTCTTAGATACGACACCAAAAAGAAAATAAATGGACAGATTGGACTTTGTCAAATTTAAGAAACTTTGCTCTTCATTATTTACCATAGCTAAGATATGGAACCAACCCAGATGCCCCTCAGTAGATGAATGGATCAAGAAAATGTGGTATATATACACAATGGAATTCTATGCCTCCATCAGAAAGAATGACATTGCCCCATTTGTTAGGAAATGGAAAAACTTGGAAAAAATTATATTAAGTGAAGTAAGCCAGGCCCAAAGAAACGTAGGTCCCATGGTTTCCCTTATTTGTAATATCTAGTATATGTATGAGTCAAGCGGAAAAGGTCAGATAATGTGATGTCAGGAAAATGAACCCTTAGATGTGTATTTTAATGTTTTTTTTTTTCATGCATGTGTTTCTAACACATTTATAAGATTATCTCTTTGTTGCTTTGTATGTCCCTCCCCCACAGTATAACCCCTGCTTTCACTATATTTGATGTCAGTATAACTTGTGGAGGAGATGGGGAAAAACCAGTTGTTTAAGGATACAGGTGGACCTGTTGCAACAATGAGAAGTACAAGTTGTCATGTCCAAAACGAGCTTTACAACGTTAGTGCGGGGGGGGGGGGGGGGGGGGGAGGGGGAGGAGAAGGATTGGGATTGGGGGGGAGGGGGGAGGCTGGGAAGGGATGTGAAGGGTAAACAAAGGAGGAGGCTGCAATGCTTGGTAAGAAATGTACGCATTATCCTGCCCATGTAACTGTAACTCCTCTGTACAGTATGTTCACAAATAAAATTAAATTAAATTTAAAAAAAAAAAGAAAGAAACTTTGCTCTTCAGTATACACCATTATTAGAGTAAGAAACAAGCCAGGTGCTGGTGGCTCCCACCTGTAATACTAGCTACTGAGGATGCTAAGATCTGAGGCTCACAGCCCAGGCTGACAAGTCCATGAGACCCTTACCTCCAGTTAACCACCAGAAAACCAGAAGTAGCACTGTGGTTCAAAGTGCCTTGGGCAGGGAGTTCAAGGACAGCCCCTGAGTTCAAGCCCCATGATGAGGGTGGGGGAGGGATAGAAAACACGTACCGGAATAAAAAAGCCCACAGATTAGAAGAAAATCTTTGCCACCTATCCGCTAGACATGGGATTAATACCTAAAATATATAATGAGGTCAAAAATTGAACACCAGAACCACAAATAATCCATTTAAACCATGGATAAACAGTTTTCAGAAATACAAATAAATACATGAAGTGTTAATATCCTTATGGGGAAGTTACATGCAAATCACAGTAGTACTAAGATTGCCTCTCACCCCAGTGGGAATAGCTCTACTCCCAAGAAAGCGCGTGGCACATGCTGGCACACACACCCGACACTGGGATGCAAGCTAGTGCATCCTTTAAAAAAGTGGCTCAGGCCTGTAATCCTAGCTTCTCAGGAGGTTGAGAGCTGAAGAGTCTCCCATTTAACCAGCCAGAAGTGAAGGTGTGGCTCAATCTCTAGCCTTTTTTTTTTTCTTTTTTTTTGGGGGGGGGGGGAGGGGTCCGGTCGTGGGGCCTGAACTCTGGGCCTGGGCGCTGTCCCTCAGCTCTTCAGCTCAAGGCCAGCACTCTACCACTTGAGCCACAGCGCCACTTCTGGCTTTTTTTTTTTGCTTATGTGGTGCTGAGGAATCGAACCCAGGGCCTCAGGCATGCAAGGCAAGGGCTCTACCACTGAGCCACCTTCCCAGCCCTCAGTCTCTAGCCTTGAGCAAAAAACTAAGCAAGAGAGAGAAGTCCTGCACGCACGCATGCATGCCCGCGTTCACACACACACACACACACATACACACACACATACACACGCACCCCTAATGACACTGTGGTGACACTTGAGCATATATATGAAGAAAAGTCAGTATATACCATTGCAACTCTACTCAGAGTAGCCAGGCTGTGGAATTATACTAGGTGACTATCAAAGGATGAATAGTTTTGGGGTTTTTTTTTGTCCCTGTCCTGGGGTTTGAACTCAGGGCCTGAGGGCTGTCCCTGAGCTTCTTTTGCTACATTCTACCACTTGAGCACAGCTCCATTTCTGCTTTTTTCCGGTTATTGGAGACAAGAGTCTCGTGGTCTTTTCCTGCCCAGGCTGACTTCAAATTGCAATCCTCACATCTCAGCTTCCTGAGTAGCTAGGATTACAGGCCTGAGCCACTAGCTCCTGGCTAAGATTTTAATGTACTATGTATAAACTCATGGGATTACATTGTTTACAGGAAAATGGTGCTGAGGATTATCATGTTGAGCAACAGAGTTAAGCTCAGAAAGACAGATTTTTATCAAATTTTCTCTAGACCTAAAAAACATGACATAGCTGAGGCTCGTATCTCCAGACAACCACCAGAAAACCAGAAGTGGAGCTGTGGCTCAAAGTGGCAGAGCACTAGTCTTAAGCACAAAAGCTCAGGGACAGCGCCCAGGTCCTGAGTTCAAACCCTACATCTGACAAAAAACAAAGCAGGAAAACTTACTACAGTGAATACATAAGCAAATATAAAGGTGGGTGGAGCCAGGCACTGTGGTTCAAGCCTGTAATCCCAGCTGCCTGGGAGGGTAGTGGAAGAGGTGATTTGAGACCAGCCTGGGTAACCAGTGTCGGGCACAGCAGCACACACCTGTAATATCAGTGCAGGCCAGCACAGTGGTCAGTGCCCATCCCCCATGACAGGGACTCATGAGGAGGGTTATAGCCCAGACATAAAGCAAGACCCAACCTGGGAAATAACATAAAAGGAGGCTAGAGGCATGGCTCAAGTGGTAGAGCACCTGCCTGGCAAATACAAGGCCTTCAGTTAAACCAAAAAAAAGGATGAAATGTTTGACTAGATTTCACGCAAGGAAAGGGAAATGGCCAGTGCGCAGTTGTGCCAGTCCTGGGACTTGAACCCAAGGCCTCATGTCCTCACTGGGCATTTTCACTCAAGCCTGGCACTCTCCCCCTTGGGCCCCACCCCCACTTCTGACTTTTGCTATATAAGTAGAGATAAGACTCAAGGATTTGTCTGCCTAAGCTACCTTTGAACCGAGATCCTCAGATGCCAACGTTAGCTTTTGTTATTACTAAATTACTCCACTCCCACCCCACATCCTTATTTTCCTTTGGGTTCCAAGCCAGGTTAGCTGTTAAGTGGTTCTTAAATTGGTTAATTGGAGTGGTTTTTGTTTTTGTTGGGGGGGGGGGTCATTATGCCAGTCCTGGGGCTAGAACTCAGGGCCTCAGCACTGTCCCTGAGCTTTTTTTTTTTTTTTGTCAGTTGTGAGGCCTGAACTCACCCTGGGCGCTGTCCCTTGGCTCTTCAGCTCTAAGCTAGCACTCTACCACTTGAGCCACAGCACCACTTCCGGCTTTTTCTGCTTATGTGGTGCTGAGGAATAGAACCCAGGGCCTCATGCGTGCAAGACAAGCGCTCTACCACCGAGCCACCTTCCAGCTTCCCTGAGCTTTTTTGCTCAAGGCCAATGCTCTACAGCTTGAGCCACAGCTCCACTTCTAGTTTTTTGGTGGTATTAGTTGGAGATAAGAGTCTCATAGACTTTGCTGCCCAGGCTGGCTTCGAACCTACCAGCACCCAGTTTTAGTTGGAGTGTTCTAAATATTTTCAGGAATTCAGCTATTACATACCTCTGGCAAACTGAAAGGTGAAGGTGTAAATCTACTTAATGTCAGCATAGCTTTTTATTCCTTTCCCCAGTCTTCCTAAGAGCCCATTTGATTGATTGATTGATTTTTGGTCATGGGGCCTGAACTCTGGGCCTGGGCACAGCACTGTCCCTCAGCTCTTCAGCTCAAGGCTAGCACTCTACCACTTGAGCCACTACCAGCTTTTTTGTTTATGTGGTGCTGAGGAATTAAACCCAGGGCCTCATGCTTGTGAGGCAAGCACTCTACCACTGAGCCACCTTCCCAGGCCCCCATTTGATTTTGAGTTCAACATTTACTTTCTGCTGATTTTTCAGTGTTAGGTGCAAAATAGACTTTTGTATTTGGGGGGAAAACAAAAACAAAAACAGCTGTCGGAAATGAGTTTTTCAGTTTCTTCCTCCTATATGTATTCTGGCAGGTAAGGCCACGACAGTATAGATTTGAAATGTGTGGTTCAGTTCTGGGCTTACTTGGCTTACTTTGATAATTGTCTTTTACAGGAAACCCAAAACAATCGAGTACGTCTTGTCAAGATTTTGGGGACCCTGTCTTCAAGGCTAGAAGCAAGTCTGCACTGCACCCATGTGCCCATGCGTGAAGAGTTAGGTCGGAGCGGGCGCAGAGGGCACCGCCACGTGCCCCGAGCCAATGTGCTCCTATGAGCTACAAGCCCTGCCTTCCAGTGCTGGTGGTGACCGGCCGTGTTCACAGAAATATCCTGAAAGACAGAGTGGCGATGAAAAGGTGAAGAAATCTGTGTCTGGGGCACAAGAAGGAATCTGGCCGGGTTTTTATGAGCTGAGCTACTCCCACAATGAGGGGGCCGGGCTAGGGATGGTTGGCCATGGAGAAGTTGTGGGAAGCTTGTCCCCCAGGGGATGGGGGGTTTATTTCCAATAAAGGAGACTTCAAACCAGAGGAGGACGATGACAACCAAAACCCCGGTGGTGGCATGGGAAGAACAGACTTTAAAAGTGAGCCGGAGGACCCGAGGCAGGCCGACCGTGGGGAGCTGGCCGGGATGCAGGCAGACTGTGCCTGCCGGCCGCCTCCCGAGAGCGAGGATGACTGCGGCGCCCTCTTCTCCCAGTACAGCAGCACGCTCTACAGCGTGGCCATGGAGGCCGTGGCCCAGAGCCTCCTCTCCAGCCGGCACGCCAGCTCCAGGAAGAAGTCTCCCGCTTGGAAGCATTTCTTCATCTCTCCTCGAGACAGTACCAAGGCGATATGCACATACTGCATGAAGGAGTTCAGCCGGGGCAAGAACGAGAAAGACCTGAGCACCAGCTGCCTCATGAGGCACGTGAGGCGGGCCCACCCCACCAAGCTCCTGCAGGAGGACGGAAGCCTGTCGTCGGGGGCCGCCTGCCCCTCCCCCTCGGCCCTGCTCCCACCCCCGCCCACCGACGGTGGGGACCTTGGCACCACACTGTCGCCCAACAGACTCGTCCAGAAAATGGCCCCTAAGATCCCATCCCCTGACCGAGTGAAGGAGGAGTCCGTGTCTGTGGTCTTCTCTGAGGAGGCTTCCTCCGATGTGGCCATCGCTGAGAAGTATGGCCGAGATGAGGCCCTGGCCGGGGCCCTCCCCCACCTCCCCGCACTCCATGGCGACGAAGCTGCAGAGAACATGGCCGAGAGGAGCTTGGCCCTTCCAAAGGGTTCGTCGGGGTCCAGGCGGCGGTCAGCCGTCTGGAAGCACTTCTACCTGTCCCCCCTGGACAGCTCCAAAGCGGTGTGCGTGCACTGCATGAACGAGTTCAGCCGCGGGAAGAACGGCAAGGACCTGGGCACCAGCTGCCTCATCAGGCACATGTGGAGGGCCCACCGCTCCATCGCGCTGCAGGAGAACGGGGGTGGCGCCAGCATTCCGCCCCTGTACCCCGCGCCCCCCACCCTCCTGCCCACCCTGCTGCCTCCCGAGGCGGATCCAAGCTCGGGGGTGCTGTCGCTGGGGAAGCTGGTGAGAGGGTGCCCTTCTGCCGCCTCCTCCCCAGACAGGCTGGGCGAGGACCCCGGGGACGTGTCTGTGTTGTCGTCCTCTGACGAGCTCGCCGAGGCATCCCTGCTGTCCTCTCTGGAGAAGCGGCCGGCGGGCCCGGTGAGTCCCCGGCAGGGGCCGGGGGGGATCTTCCAGCAGAACAAGAAGGTCATGAGGAGGCTCAAGTCGGAGGTGTGGCACCATTTCTCGCTGGCCCCTATGGACAGTCTGAAGGCCGTGTGCCGGTACTGCGGCTGCGTCATCAGCCGAGGGAAGAAAGGGGACGTGGGCACCAGCTGTCTGATGCGGCACCTGTACCGACGCCACCCAGAGGTGGTGGGGGGCCAGAAGGACCTCCTGGGTGCGAGCTTGGCAAACCCTCCGTATGCCACGTTGGCTTCTGCAGAAAGAGCCTCCAAACGGATAGACTTGCCGACAGCGGCCAGAAGAAATAGCCCATTCCTCTTCCCCGTAAGCAGCAAGAAGACCTCCAAGCTGTGGAACCACTTTTCGGTTTGCTCCGCGGACTCCACCAAGGTGGTGTGTCTGCACTGCGGCCGGACCATTAGCAGGGGCAAGAAGCCCACCAACTTGGGCACCAGCTGCCTCCTGCGCCACCTGCAGCGGTTCCACAGCCACGTGCTCAAGGCCGACGCCCCCGAGGCTGCGGAGCCCCGTCCCCCTGGCGTCCGCGCGCCCCCGAGCATGGAGCCCTCGGAGCCCTCCCTCAGCAAGCCTGCTGAGAAGTTTTATGACTCTCATCCAGTTGCCAAAAAAATCACAAGTCTCATAGCAGAAATGATTGCACTTGACCTCCAGCCATACTCTTTCGTGGACAATGTGGGCTTTAACCGGCTGCTCGAGTACTTGGAACCCCAGTACACATTACCCTCCCCGTCCTACTTCTCCAGGACAGCCATCCCGGGCATGTACGACAGTGTGAAGCGGATCATCATGTCCCATCTGAAGGAGGCCGAGAGCGGAGTGGTCCACTTCACCTCGGGAATTTGGATGAGTAGCCAGACCCGCGAGTACCTGACCCTGACTGCGCACTGGGTCACCTTCGCGCCCTCCGCCCACTCGCACTGTGAGGACCACCACTGCTCCGCTCTGCTGGACGTGTCACAGATCGACTGCGACTACAGCGGCAGCGGCATCCGCAGGCAGCTGCAGTGCTGGTGGGAAGCCTGGGTGACCTCCATCGGCCTCCGGGTTGGCATCACCGTCACTGACAACCCCAGCATCGGCAAGACACTGAGTGAGGGCGAGCACTCCAGCGTGCAGTGCTTCAGCCACACGGTGAACCTGATCGTGAGCGAGGCCATCAAGAGCCAGAGGATGGTGCAGAACTTACTGAGCACTGCGCGGAAGCTCTGCGAGCGCGTGCACCGCTCGCCCAGGGCGCGCGAGAAGCTGGCGGAGCTGCAGAAGGAGTACGAGCTGCCACCGCACCCGCTGATCCAGGACGTGCCCTCCCGGTGGAGCACCTCCTTCCACATGCTCGAGCGGCTCATCGAGCAGAAGAGGGCCGTCAACGAGATGTCGGTTGAGTGCAACTTCAGAGAGCTCATCAGCTGCGACCAGTGGGAGGTGATGCAGTCCGTGTGCCACGCACTGCGGCCCTTCGACACGGCAAGCCAGGAGATGAGCGCCCACGTGTCCACGCTGAGCCAGGTCATCCCCATGATCCACATCCTCAGCAGGAAGGTGGAGATGCTGTTTGGGGAGACGATGGGCATTGACACCATGCTGAAGTCGCTGAAGGAAGCCATGGCAAGCCGCCTGTCCGCCACCCTCCACGACCCCAGGTACGTCTTCGCCACCCTGCTGGACCCTCGCTACAAAGCCTCCCTCTTCACAGAGGAGGAAGCGGAGCAGTACAGGCAAGACTTAATCAGGGAGCTAGAAATACTGAATTCTACCTCAGAGGACACGGCTACCTCCAATGGCTGTGACTCAGGGTCCCCATCGAAAGACTGCAGCGGGGAGGAGAGTCTGTGGTCACTGGTGGCCAAAGTGGAGAGGAGAGATGGGAGGGAGAAGCTTCCTGAAGACATGGTGCTGGCGTACTTGGAGGAGGAGGTGCTGGATCACAGCTGTGACCCACTTACCTACTGGGGCCTGAAGCGCGCCTCCTGGCCTGGGCTGTCCACCTTGGCGGTCAGGTTTCTGGGCTGTCCCCCAAGTACCGTCCCTTCGGAGAAGCTGTTCAGCACGCCCACGGAGGCTGGTGGCTGCGGCCAGCCCAGGCTCTTGACAGAGCATTTTGAAAAACTCATCTTCTTGAAAGTGAATCTCCCCCTGATATACTTCCAGTATTGAACTCGCCATGGCACCTGCAGACTGGAGGTGTTCTAAGTAGCGCTGGCTGCTTTACCGAGGCTGTGGCCTGCCTAGCAGGCCATGGAGGCCGCAGACCAGGCATCAGGCCACTTGCCGCCGTCCCATCCGCACGTGCCTTACTCCTCCTGTGGGCCAGGTGTCGCCGTGCCGTGTTCCAGACGTCACTAGACACAGCCTGTCTTGTCCCTTATGAAATAGGATGATCAGGTTTTAATTCCTAACTGTAAAGATTTTTAAAACTTAAGGATAGTCATTTGTTTTCTAGAATGCAGAGAAGATGTAAATAATTTTATTCTATAGGCTTTTTATTCAATTGTGTAAAAAAAAAAAAAAAAAAGCAAAAAAAAAACCAAATCAGGTGCTGTATTTCAGTTCAATGTCGCTTTGTTTGCAACAAGACAGCTTTTTTTGCTGTCAGACAAACCCTGTGAGCTGGAGGAGGTGGCGATGAGGCCGTCCTGAGCGGCTCTGTACCGCAGGCCCCCGGGTGTGTGGAGGGGGCTGATGTGTGCTGCAGCCATGACACAGCATTTGAACGCAAAGCTGAGCTTAGACGTGCAGCACCAGTGGAGTGGTGGCCTGGTCCCAGCACCTCCCCATCACAGGTGTTTACCTTCAGGTTTTACAGGTAACTCAGAGATAACCCAACTATTTATCATGAGCTCCTTGAAATTGGATCCGCGTCGGTAAATTCTACCTAGGATTTAGCCAGTGCGTGGTAACGCTACGTTTACAGCGGACGCCTGTGGGTCAGACCTCCACGCCTGTGATGCGTCTGTGCTGTGATACAGCAGTGTGTGCACTGACCCCAGTGTGCTCAGATCCAGCCCCAGGCTCCCCGGGGGCCAGGGCTTCTTGGCAGGGAAAGTGTGCACTGGGGATGGCTAATGCACTCGGACTTAGTTCTGTGACCGGAAAAGCAGCCATCACTGGGGAACCCAGAATCCAGCAGACGTCCGATGAGATAGCCCTTGTCAGCTTCTCTTAACAATGTCTTTATTTTCTCATTTCACATCAGTCACATAGTCCAAGTGAGGCTCATCACTCACCCGCCATGACCTTCACAAGTCATTGTGTTACAATACTGTACCTCTGCTCAATGAAATTTGCCTGGACTATGCTTTAGTGTATTTATAAATGGTGAACTCAGTTTCTGAAATTAAACTTTTTATTTGCAATTTTCTAGTGCTGGTGAACACTTGAGTTTGTCTTCTAGGGCAATAAAACAGGTGTAATCCTTGTGGGCCAATGTGTGGGAACAGTAACAGCACTCGAGGTGCCGCCTCTTGGCCTTTCAGATTAGAAACAGCATTCGTTTTTGGTGATGTGGTCCATAGGGCTTGAACTCAGAACCTGGGCGCTGTCCCTGAGCTCTTTCACTCTACCACTTTGAACCACAGCACCACTTCTCGTTTTCTGGTACTTAATTGGAGATAAGAGTCTCATGGACTTTCCTGCCCCGGGCTGGCTTTGAATCGTGATCCTCGGATCTCAGCCTCCTGAGTGGCTAGGATGACAGCAGGCATGAGCTGCTGGTGCCAGGCTGAGTTTGTTTTTTAGCCAGTCCTGGGGCTTGAACTCAGGTCCTTGAGCCTCTCTGTGGTCAAGGCTAGCCCTCTACCACTTGAGCAACAGCACCACCTCTAGCTTTTTCTGTTTATGTGGTACTGAGGAATTGAACCCAGGGCTTCATACATGACAGGCAAGCATTCTACCACTAAGCCATATTCCCAGCCCCAAAACAGCACTCTCCCGCAGCCTTCTTCCCTCCCTTCCTCCCTCCCTTCCTTCCAGACCTAAGTTTTGAACTTGAGTCTTCCTCCTGTGACGTCGGCGTGCTAACACTTGAGTCACAACTCAGTCTTTCTTCAGTTGTTTTTCAGATAACATGTTTTCTGCCCAGCCAAGGCCAGCCTCACACAGGTCTCCCCCTCTGCAGCCTCATCCGTCACCAGGACCTCATGCACACGCTGCCATTGCCGTAGGGCTCTCACTAACGCCTCCAGACCTGCCCACCGCCACTAGCATTGGACTGAGGGCCTCCTGATCTCTCTCCCTTGTAGCTGGGACGATAGGCCTGGATCACCATGCCTGGGTCTTGAACCGCATTTCTGGTGATGGTAACGCAACTGGAACTTTCCAGGTCTGTGTGTTCGCCTGAGGACGTCTGCAGCAGCTCCTCTCACGCCAGCCTCTGACTGTGCAGGTCAGAGTGGGCCTCACGTCCCCTGGGTGCAGCGGGTCTGGCCTGTGCCCTCAGCGCAGGCAGCAGCTGCCCGTCCTGCTTCTCTTAGGCCTCTATTCTGAGAGGTACAACTGTTTGGATTTTTGGATATTGGACTTTGGGAATCTCCCTCTGTACTTGAGCAAGTCAGCAGTGCACTCAGAATCACAGGCCTCGGAAGGTAGAGCAGGATTGCAAGTTCACATCTAGCCTGGGTTACATAGCTGCTTTCAGGGCTGCCCAAGTGATATAGGGAAGGGAAGCAAAGGGTGGAAAGGAGCAAGAGAAGTATGAAGGGTGGCGGCCAAGTACCTGCCATCTGAATGCCGTCTCCTGCCAGAGCCTCTGCTCAGGTCTGAGATCTGTGTGTCCCCCACTGGACCCTGGAGCCGGCAGGGTGCTGGGCTCATGGACAGCAGAGCGCAGGAACACTGAATGAGTGCAACGGACAGCCGCATCTGTTGTGTCCCCCACTGGAGCCGGCAGGGTGCTGGGCTCATGGACAGCCCAGAAGCACAGAATGAGTGCAGAGGACAGCCACAGCTCCCTCAGGAAAGCAAGGCTTTCCCAGCCACGTCCCCACAGACCCTGCAGGCTGTAATGGGTACCAGGAACATACAGTGAGGGTGTGGGCCTGGTGTATGCCCAGTGGCCATTGCTGCCTCCACCAAGAGAAAGAGCCCTGCTACCACTTGTGCTTCATGGAGTTGGCCTGTGGCTAGACGCTGAGGTGCCTTAAACTTCATGGCATCCCAGGGGTCTTATGGTACCCCTTCCCTTCACCCTTTCGAAATTTACCTTGGTCCTTTGGCATCTGAATTTTCGTTTTATTTTTTATTTATTTTTGGTCAGCTGTGTGTCTTGAACTTGGGGCCCTGTCCCTGAAGGCAAGCACTCTACCATTTGAGCCACAGCACCACTTCCAGTTTTCTGGTGGTTAATTGGAAGTGAGAGTCTTATGGACTTTCTGCCCAGGCTGGCTTTCAACCACCATCCTCAGATCTCAGCCTTCTGAGTAACTAGCATTACTGGCGTGAGCCACCAGTGCCCAGCTTTTTTAAAAAAAAATTTCTGTGGGGCTGGGAAGGTGGCTCAGTGGTAGAGCGTTTGCCTTGCATGCCTGAGGCCCTGGGTTCGATTCCTCAGCACCACAAAAGCAAAAAACAAAAGCCGGAAGTGGCGCTGTGGCTCAAGTGGTAGAGTGCTAGCCTTCAGCTGAAGAGCTGAGGGACAGCGCCCAGGCCCAGAGTTCAGGCCCCACGACCAGACCCAAAAAAAAAAAAAGAAAAAAAATTTTGTGCCAGTTCCAGGGCTTGAACTCAGGGCTGGGCTTTCAGCTTTTTCATTCAAGGTTAGCACTCTCCCACTGCTGGGGACTCAAAACTTACTTTTTGCCAGTCCTGGGACTTGAACTCCATGCCTGGGTGCTGTCCCTGAGAATTTTTTTTGGGGGGGGTGTTGCCAGTCCTGGGCCCTAACTCTGGGCCTGGGCATTGTCCCTCTGCTCTTCAGCTCAAGGCTAGCGCTCTACCACTTGGGCCTCAGTGCCACTTCCAGCTTTTTTCTTTTTGCTTATGTGGTGCTGAGGAATCGAACCCAGGGCCTCATGCATGCAATGCAAGCACTCTACCACTGAGCCACCTTCCCAGCCCCCTGAGATTTTTTTGTGCTAGGCTAGCATTCTACCACTTGAGCCACAGCTCCACATCTTTTTGGTGGCTAATCAGAGATGATCTCACAAGCTTTCCTGCCTGGGCAGGCTTTGAACTACAATCCTCAGATCTCTTTGGGAGGTAATTTTTACTGATTTTTTTTTGGGGGGGGTTGACCTCCCACTTGTTTGGGTGGCACTCTACTACTAATAAGCCACACTTCCAGCCCTCCTTTTTTGCTTATTTTTGAGACGGTCTTGCTTTCTTTTGAGTGCATGCCCAGGCCATGATCCACCTACACAAGGCTACTGCTTGGAGCTGGGACGACAGGGGTGCCTAAAACACACACACTGAGAGCAACAAGTACAGACCTCAACCTTGGACTAAAACTGTTCCCCACCCAAAAGAACCAAGACTGCTCAGATAAGGCTGATCCCAGAAGCCCAGAGGGGCACGGAACACAGGAAGCACTAAGGAGGCCGTGTCAGAGACAGAGCAGGTTGACAGGCGTTAGGAATGATGTAACACAGGCGTGGATAAATATAGATGGGTTCAAGAATAAAGACAGGCATACAAACATGAATAAGCAACACTGGTGATCACAGGAAGAGGAGTGAGCATGCTGTTTTGGGACAGTGTTGTGCTGGCGGTGGGGGTGTGGCAGCTAGCCAGGAAATCTGCAGCCCACTCCCTAGCCCTTGTGGGGGACTGCCTTGGGAAGCATCTGAGATGTAAAGGAAACCTGTCACCGCTTGGAAAGGCACCTGAGGGGCTCAGGCCAAGGCCCGCTGTAAACAACCTGCTCTCAGAGGCTCAGAAAAACGTGTACAGCGTGGGGTGCACGCACGTTTGGACCATGCACATACTGCCTGATGTGTCTGTGCATGTGGCACACACACTGATGTATGCATGCATGTACACATGGCAAGCATGTACCCGTGGCCTGCATGCACGGTGCATGCTCTGTGTACCAAGCAGCCCATCTAGACATACGTACTGCTGGAAGTGTCACATGGTGTTTGCTCAGTGGAAGTGGCGGTGCCCCAGTGGCCCCAAGGCAGAGGCCGTCTCCAGAGGTAACTGGCCACAAGACGCCCCACAAAGAAACATTTAACGTTTTATTCCTTCCCTAGCCTGGACGCACGGAGGTGGAGTGCCTGTGACCCTGGGCCGTGGTCTCCCCAGCTACAGCAGGAAACACTACTCCCGGGCAGGCAGCCTAGGGCAAGTGCAACCAGCAGCCAGGGTGTCCAGAGGCCCATCCTGATCCACTCTCCTGTCTTGGTTATGAATGATGATGAGTCTGCCCCCAAATTATCCTGACCAGATGCGGGCCAGGATCACCCCTGCCCGATGGTTCCTGGGGTGCACACAGGCCCCAGTCCCTCTGCTCTCAGTTACGTGCAAGGGTGGCTGTGGCAGGACCACGTCTGCCCCATGGGTGCTGATCAGGAGCACATTGCTGTCTCAGCTGTGCCAGAGAGCCAAACGTGCATGGAGCCCCGGAGATCGGGGTATTGTGGGCTGCTCTCCCCGTCAGGACCGCCCGGGAAGCCTCTCCAGGAGCACCAACTTGGTCTGCAGGTTTACGTCAAAGGGAGGCAGTTTAGTGAGGTTCAGACTTACACCAGTGGTGCCTTCGATGCTGGCTAGGACCTGGTGTGTGTCCCTGTAGAGAGTGAGGTGTCCAGGGGCTGCTTCCATGAGGATGTGGGTGTAGGCCAGCATGCGGGCCGCTCCCGGCTGCACATCTTCCGACTTGTCATACCTGGGAGAGAAGAGCCCGTGTCCCAGCCACGCAGTGCTGCCAGGGGGCCGTGGGTACGCTCTAGGAGCGCACTAGGCACCTGCAACACGTGTGCACCCCCGACACTCATGTACCCAAAGCAATACACATGTCCCTATGCGGGAGACACACCTCCAGGCACTATTGACTTGGAGAAACCGTGACACACCAGTCTGCGCAGCCGCCACGTCAATGTGCAGGAGGACATCTAGGAACAGGCGCCTGGTCAGGGGCAGCTCCTCGGGGCCCTGGGGGCGTGGCATGACCCAGGGGCGTGGGGGAGGGGGGGAGGGTGTAGCAATGGGGGCGTGGTGTGATCTGGGGGTGTGGCCCGGGGCGTGGCAGCCCCACCCACCCCCGGGAGCTTGGCGGGGCCACTGACCTGTCTGGGGAGGCACCAGCTCGTGCAGCCGCCGCATGGCAGCGCCGCCGGGGTAGTTGAAGTGGGACACGTAGAGGGATGTGGCCGCGTAGGCAGCGTTCGCCACGAGGTGGCCCAGCACCAGCACGGCCCCCACCCTGTACAGCCAGGACTTTCTGTAGTTATTCAGCCTGGGGGGGAGTGTGAGACACTTGGCAGCAGGAAGACCAAAGTGCCTAGGAAATAAGTCACTTGGAGCCGAAGCCTGCCTGCTTCTCTGCCAGGTCATGGCCTGCGGAGCCCTCAGCCACCAGCCGTGTGTGTCTGTGGCCAGCCACGGTGCCTACGACGCCACCTCACAAGGCGGCGGGGCAGAGCCATGGAGGGCGGAGCTCACGGGAGGTGGGGCGGAGCCATGGAGGGCGGAGCTCACGGGGAGGTGGGGCGGAGCCATGGAGGGCGGAGCTCACGGGAGGTGGGGCGGAGCCATGGAGGGCGGAGCTCACGGGAGGAGGGCGGAGCTCACGGGGAGGTGGGGCGGAGCCATGGAGGGCGGAGCTCACGGGAGGGGGCGGAGCCATGGAGGGCGGAGCTCACGGGGAGGCGGGGCGGAGCCATGGAGGGCGGAGCTCACGGGGAGGTGGGGCAGAGCCATGGAGGGCGGTGCTCACTGGAGGGGGCAGAGCCATGGAGGGCGGAGCTCACGGGGAGGCGGGGCGGAACTCACAAGCAGGCGCAGCCTCTGGCAGCCACCACGTTGAAGGCAGGGAAGGTGTAGATGATGAAGCGCAGTTCCTTGTGCGGAAGCAGAGAATACAGAGCTACAAAGCCCAGCGAAGGGAGGGTCAGCGCGTGAGTCCTCCGGTCCACCGCGCCCAGGGGGACGAAGACCAGACTGCAGCCCAGGCCGCGGGGCAGGGCCGAGTAGAAGTACCACAAGAGCGGGGAGGTCTGGGTCCGCAGTTAAGGAGGCGGGGACGGGGCTGCAGGGCCCGGGGCAGCTGGGCGTGGGGCCACAGTGAGCAGGGACGGGGCTGCAGGGCCCGGGGCAGCTGGGCGTGGGGCCACAGTGAGCAGGGACGGGGCTGCAGGGCCCGGGACAGCTGGGCGCGGGGCCATGGTGAGTGGGGACGGGGCTGCAGGGCCCCGGGCAGCTGGGCGTGGGGCCACAGTGAGTGGGGACGGGCGCAGTCCCGGGGCAGCTGGGCGTGGGGCCACAGTGAGTGGGGACGGGACTGCAGGGCCCGGGGCAGCTGGGCGCGGGTGTGGGGCCACGGTGAGTGGGGACGGGGCTTCAGGGCCCGGGATAGCTGGGCACGGAGCCACGGTGAGTGGGGACGGGGCTGCAGGGCCCGGGACAGCTGGGCACGGGGCCATGGTGAGTGGGGACGGGGCTGCAGGGCCCGGGACAGCTGGGGACGGGCGCGGGGCCACGGTGAGCGGGGACGGGGCTGCAGGGCCCGGGGCTGCTGGGCACGGGGCCACGGTGAATGGGGACGGGGCTGCAGGGCCTGGGGCAGCTGGGCGCGGGGCCACAGTGAGTGGGGACGGGGCTGCAGGGCCTGGGGCAGCTGGGCGCGGGGCCACAGTGAGTGGGGACGGGGCTGCAGGGCCTGGGGCAGCTGGGCGCGGGGCCACAGTGAGTGGGGACGGGGCTGCAGGGCCTGGGGCAGCTGGGCGCGGGGCCACAGTGAGTGGGGACGGGGCTGCAGAGCTCGGGGCAGCTGGGCGCGGGGCCACGGTGAGTGGGGACGGGGCTGCAGGCCCCGGGACAGCTGGGGACGGGCGCGGGGCCACGGTGAGTGGGGACGAGTCTGCAGGGCCCGGGGCTGCTGGGAGCGGGGCTACGGTGAGTGGGGACGGGGCTGCAGAGCTCGGGGCAGCTGGGCGCGGGGCCACGGTGAGCAGGGACGGGGCTGCAGGGCCCGGGACAGCTGGGCACGGAGCCACGGTGAGTGGGGACGGGGCTGCAGGGCCCAGGGCTGCTGGGCGCGGGGCCACGGTGAGTGGGGACGGGGCTGCAGGGCCCGGGACAGCTGGGCACAGGGCCACGGTGAGCGGGGACGGGGCTGCAGGGCCCGGGACAGCTGGGCACGGGGCCACGGTGAGCGGGGACGGGGCTGCAGGGCCCGGGACAGCTGGGCGCGGGGCCATGGTGAGTGGGGACGGGGCTGCAGGGCCCAGGACAGCTGGGTGCGGGGCCACTGTGAGCGAGGACGGGGCTGCAGGGCCCGGGACAGCTGGGCACGGGGCCACGGTGAGCGGGGACGGGGCTGCAGGGCCCGGGACAGCTGGGCGTGGGGCCACGGTGAGCGGGGACGGGGCTGCAGGGCCCGGGACAGCTGGGCACGGGGCCACAGTGAGTGGGGACAGGGCTGCAGGGCCCAGGACAGCTGGGCGTGGGGCCACGGTGAACGGGGACGGGGCTGCAGGGCCCGGGACAGCTGGGCGCGGGGCCATGGTGAGTGGGGACCGGGCTGCAGGGCCCGGGACAGCTGGGCGCGGGGCCATGGTGAGTGGGGACGGGGCTGCAGGGCCCGGGGCACGTGGGGGGGGTGATGAACAGCCTGGCCCAGCCCAGCTCGGTTCGACCAGGCCCCACAGAGGCCCCATGCTCTTCCCAGTAAGAACACCATTGCGGGTGCCATGCGTGGCAGGCAGCCATGACTGTGCCGTCCACTTGGTCTGTGGGCATCGGAAAGCCCAGAGGCAAGGCTCCCCATGGAGAGGACTCCACGCTCAGCAGCATGGGCAGGAAGCGGCTGGTTGGACCTGCACCTGGGCCAGGCTGGCCAACCTCCCCCTCCCCCATACCTGGCTTCCCACGGGAGGGAAGGGCCTGGGGTAAGGGGCCAGGGCTGTGACCCCGCCTCCCAAACAACCACAGAGGATACGCCCCAGTTGGAACTTTTGTTCAGGATGGTGTTGTACCAGAACACCTCGCCCTCCGGCCACACAAGGCGTTGCCAGAAATAGGAGTCCACGGCCACCGTCAGTCCTAAAACACAGCAAAGCAAAAGCATCTGGGTGGTGAGCATGCCTCCACCCGTGGGGGGAGGGGTGCCCCCCCAGCCACGCTGGCCAAGGACAGACCAGCCATGGAGGTTCCCAGGCAGCCCCTCCAGAATGCAGCGTGGAGACCTGGAACTGACTTCTTGCTTTGGGGTTTGAGCCAGGGCCCAGCACTTGCTAAGCTGATGCTCATACCCCCTCCCTTCCTTTTATGTGTTTGATACTTTTTTCTTTTTGTTGGTTGTGAAGCGTGAATACAGGGCCTAGTCGCTGTTGCTGAGCAATTTTGCTCAAGCATAGCGTCTTCTACTTTGAACCACAGAGCCATTTCTGGTTTTCTGGTGGTTAACTGGAGACAGAGGTCTCATGTACTTTCCTGCCTGGCTTGGCTTCAAACCATGATCCTCAGATCTCAGTTTAAGTAGCTAGGATTATAGACGTGAGCTATCAGTGCCAGATACCTTTTTCAGATAGGGTCTCTTGCTTTTTTTGCTTGTGGTAGCCTTGGACTGCAGAGCTTTCTACACAAACTTCCTGTGCAGCGGCACTACAACTATGTGCCATCCCACCTGGCTTCTTTACTGAAGTGAAGTCTTGCCAACATCTTGCCCACGCTGGCCTCAAACCTGGATCCAATAGTGTCTATCTCCCAAGTAACTGGGATTACAGGCACGAACCACTAAGTTACTACATGGAACCTCTCAACTGAGTGTGTGCGTGCTGGTGCTGAGCTTAAAGTCTGGGCCTCACACTCTCACTCAGCTTGTTTAAGGCTGGTGCTCTACCACTTGAACCACAGCTCCACCTCCTCCACTGACATTTTAATACTGTGCCAAAAGTTAAGGTAACTTGCTTGATTTGCTAAAATTCCCTTTTTTCTTCATCTTTGTCAAACAAAGTGACCCACGGAGAACCCCAGCAAGGCTGACTTGCCTAGACAGAGGAGCCCCGCGGGCACAGCGTGCTGCAGGAGGGTGGCGACGGACATCCTCCGGGCGTACAGAGCCAGCAGCAGCATGAGGCCCAGCAGCAGGCAGAGCTCGGACCTGAAGACGATGATGGCGAAGGCTGAGAGCCAGACGAAGCGGGCCCACCTGTGGCGCAGCCAGGCCGAGAGGGCCGGCAGCACTGCAAGACACGGGGGCCCCCGCGGTCACCGCCACGCAAACCCAGGGCCGGGAGGGGGCCGGACTCTCACCGGGGTCACACGGAGTAACTCCCGGAGACGGGCAGCCGCTCCAGGCTGCAGAGGCAGACACCAGCCCGGAGAGAGAACCCGGTTCCCATCGCTGGCAGCACGAGAGGGGAGCAGGCAGAGGACACACGTGCCCGGAGGTGAGCGGATCCAGGCACAGCCAGCTACATACCCACGGCCAGGGCCAGCACATTGGGCAGCGTCCGCGTGCAGTAAAACATCAGGTGGAACTGCGTGGCCGTCACCGAGCAGAACATGGCCGCTGTCGTGGCCCCAAACTGTCTCCTCACTTCCTTCTGTAACGTCCACAGTCCAAGGATCACGCCAAGCCCAAGGACGCCTCTCACTAAAAAATAATGGCAGTCATATGCGGGGGCCGGCTCACAGGACAGCCACCTGCCCTGGCTCCGGCACAGCCACCTGCCCAGCTCCATCACAGCCACCTGCCCGGCTCCATCACAGCCACCTGCCCGGCTCCATCACAGCCACCTGCCCGGCTCCATCACAGCCACCTGCCCGGCTCCATCACAGCCACCTGCCCTGGCTCCGGCACAGCCACCTGCCCTGGCTCCATCACAGCCACCGGCCCAGCTCTGGCATAGCCACCCGCCCACCCGGCTCTGGCCCAACCAGGGTGGGAAGGGTCTGGGTTTATGGGAGACACCCATCATCCAACCCTGAGCGACAATGCCAACAGTGGACCAAGGTCAGAATGGAGGGATTTGTGGGGGACACTGCCAGGAGACAGGGAGCCTGACATGAGCCGTCCCAACGTGGCTATGGGGGGCAGAGTGCTCCCCCACAGGGAATGCATCTCACCTCCTGCTGGTCAGACTGACACCAGAGCACATGACAGCTTGCCCCAGCAGCCCCCAAAGGCCGGGACCGCACAGCCAGTGCAGGAGTTATAGGCACAGCCTTGACAGGAGGGCTGGAGACTTCCAGAGGCCGACCCTGTGATCACAGCAGACCCGGCGTGAGCAGCAGGCTGTCCTCTGCTCCCTGTGGCTGGATTTGCACTCAAGGCCTTGCCACGGCACACAGGCCCAGCCGCTGGACGCTGCTCCGGCTGCTGCTGCAGGCCCTGCTCTGGTGCCTTCAGTCCCCGCCTTCCCATCCTCCCAGTGGGACTGGCGGAGGGCTAGCAGGGACAGCGAGGACACAGCCTGTCTCAGGGTGACACTGTCACCATCCACAGACTTACTGTGGCTTCCGACAGGCACCCAGAAGACCAGAAACTCCAGACTGTCTCAGGTGAAAGAACAGCCACTGCGTGGGCCTCCCACACTGCGGCTGAGGCAGGCCAAGCCCCACAGCGCCCCCCAAACCAGGCCGCAGCCCCTGCTTGGGGTTCCCCGTGCCTTACTCTACCCCCTCAAGAAGACAAATTGTGCTGCTGCTTGTGACAGGTCAGGGGTTTGAGCTCAGAGCTTTGCACTCGGAGACAGGTGATCTACCCCCTGAGCTCCACCCCCCAGCCCTTTTTAAATTTTATTTTCCTAATAGGATCTTTCATTAACAGCTGGACCACTTATACGTCTCACACAGCTGGGATGACAGCATCTATCTCTTCACTTATTGGAGTTGCTCAACTTTTTGGCCCTGCTTGCCTTTGAGCTGCGATTCTCCTGCTCTCTGCCTCTGGAGTAGCTAGGATTACAGGCAGGGGCTACCTCGCCTCGCCAAACCTCACTTTCTTTCTTTTTGGTGGTTGTGGGGCTTGAATTCAGGGCCTCGGTGGCTGTCTCTGAGCTTTTTGCTCAAGGCTAGTGCTCTAACACTTTGAGCCATAGCACCACTTCCAGTTCTCTGGCGGTTTATTGGAGATAAGAGTCTCACGGAGTTTCCTACCCAGGCTGGCTTTCAACCTTGATCCTCAGATCTCAGCATCCTGAGTAACTAAGATTACAGGCATGAGCCACCAGAACCTGGCCAAACTGTACATTTTTAAAATCTCTAATGCAGGCAGGATAACCTGGCTGCGGGAATGCAGAGAAACTGAAATAAGATCTGCATGTAACACAGTAAGAATTTACTGAAATGGAAAAACAGTGATTGTTGACTAACAAGCGAGGCTGTGGAGCAACATGGGTAGAATGTCCTCAGCTGGTTTAGTTTTAAAGTCTGGGTCTGGTGGTGTACAACATGGGAGAGTCAACTGTTTACAACAGGAAAATAACCAGAAGATCCAGGCGTGGTAGAGCATGCCTGCAACCTCAGCATTTGGGAGGCTGAGGCAAGAGGAGCTAGAGTTCTAGGCCAGATAAGGCTACACCAAAAGACTCTGTGTCAGATAAACAAATAAATAAAAGTGAAATAACAAGGTTTCCAAAGCCTGGAAAGGCTAAATGTCTCAGATGGAATGCTAGTTGCCCTAATTCGATCATTACATGTCTTAGTCACATGTCGAATTATTGAGTAGGAATAGATATAGGTACCATTTACCAACTGGAGGTCGTAAAAAACTCTCATGCTGGCTTGGAGAGGCCCAGAAGGGTCTGTACTCAGGCCAACCAGAGATCTTGGAGACATGAGAGTCCCTTGCCATGCTGCCTGCTCAGGGGTGCTGCTACAGCAGGAGAACCCCGGGCTTTTAGCACCTGCTCTCCCACTAGCCCTGCTGGAAGACTCTGTCGCCTGGACATGGTGGAGCGCAGAGGCTTGGGGCACATCTTGTCCAAGTCTGACTGAGGCTAAGGGGACGAAGGGCAGGCAGGAATGTGAGCTGGGCTCCAAATGAGAGGAAGCGCCTGTGAGGCCATCCCAGCCGGAGGCTCCTTACCTATCAGCTGAGAAAAGAACTTGGACAGCTCCAACAGCGAAAGCATATAGACCACAGGACTGGAGAGGGCGGCAATCACCAGGGGCCCAAGGAACGTCCTGGGGACAACTCCAGGGAACTCGTGGTGGTCATACTGAAAGGAGAACACTTTGTCAGCACAGAGGCCTGGGGCCAAACCAAGATCTGCATCGTAGGCAACAGGGCCCTCACCTTGTCCACATCCAGCCGGTGGTAGAGCAGGTCGTGTGTGGCCTGCAGGTTAAAGCTCTCTTCCACCTTGGTATATGGACAGGTGACCAGGTGGACAGAGGCGACTGTGACCAGCAGCCCCAGCAGCAGCAGCGGCTGTCTGCCCCATGACCTCATGCTGGCCATGGGGGCTGTACACCTCAGCTCCTTCCTGGAACCAAAGGTGAGAAGCACCCACCATTAGCAATGACACATGAGAACCCGGGTCCCAGGTTTCAGAAATGTTCTAGAGACCACAAGGGAAGAGAAAGCAGAAATCCTATGAGCTGCTCTCCTAACTCCTGCACCTGCCAAAATGGGAAGTTAAAAGTCAATCTGAGCGGCTTTCCTGTGCAAACCAGCTCCCTCATGGAGACCCTGAGGTCTGGTGAGAGCCACTGGCTCAGAACTAGTGGAGAACATTGTGCACAGATATGGACTCCCAGACCCATAGTGGCCATGAGCCAGGCCGGCCCTCAGATCAATTCTGCTAGAGAGTCAAGTCGAGCAAAATCTGGGCTCAGAGACAGAGAGGCTGGGAGAAGCACTGAAGGTGGACAAAGGAAGAGCATGGGGGCAGCAGGCCCAGCACTGCGTGACTGGCAGTGACTCGGGGCCGAGGCAGCCACAAGGCTGTGTCCCCAAGGATAGTGGACGGAGCTGTGGATGCCTGCTGCCCTCTGAACTGACAACCTAGACAGGCCCAGGACCAGCACTGACAAAGGTGACCAGACTCTTGGCATCTCAGAGTAGAAATAGCCCCAAAGATCATCTTGTCCCTGTCAACTCCAAAGGCCTCTACCGAAACATTTCAGGTCACCTCTTCAAACGACCCAACTACAAATGAGACCTGCTGCCAACCACAAACCTGACACAACTGCCCTCTTGGTACTGAAGACAGCCCTTCCCTACCCGCAGACAGGCCTGCTTTACAGCCAGGGCGCACTTCTACTATTCCCCATTTAGATTATTTTTGACAGTGTGGGTACACTGCTTCTGGCACACATGGAGCTTCAGGTTCCTCACCCACTACAAAGGCAGAGGAGGGGTCCCGCGGGGGAGGGAGCTCCGAGGGGCAGGGGGCTCCACGGGGGAGGGGTCCCGCCGGGGAGGGGGCTCCAGGGGGAAGGGGGTCTGCGGGGGGAAGGTCCCTCAGGGGAGGGAGTTCACAGGGGAGGGGGTCCCACGGGGGACGGCCCTCGCCGGGGAGGGCCCCCGCTGGGGAGGGTCCCCGCTGGGAAGGGTCCCCGCAGGGGAGGGGCCCGGGGCCCAGCCCCGAGCTGGGGCCCAGGCGAGGTGAGGTCCGGACGCCAGGTCAGGAGCCCGATCCCAGCCCCGAGCCCAGTACGGGTCAGGCTTGGCCGCAGGCTCGGCCCCGGGCGCCCGGCCGCGCCACCCTCGGAAAGCCCAGGCCTCGCAGCGCTCGCTAACCTGTCCCGACCAGCAGCGGCCTCTCCGAGCCCCGCTGCCTGCGCTACTTCCGGCCGGAAGCGGCGCGACGGACACAGGATGTGGAAGCGAAGCCCTTGCCAGAACGTCTCATGGCCGCCCGAACTCAGGCTGCCCGGCGGCGGGGTGCCCTCCCCGCCCGGAGTAAAGATGTCCGCGACGAGCCGCCGCGGGGGCGGGGCTCGGGGCGGGGCTCTGGGAGGGCGGGCCCAAAGGAGACTGGGTTTCCTAGGCCCGCCCCCTTCTCGCGGGACGCTGACCCGGGGCCTTCCCATTGGCCGCCTCTCGTGGCGAGCTTGAATTGGGCCACATCAAGCCGGGACGAATGCTCCCAGCCAATAGCGGCGCGCGGGCTGGGCGGGGCCTCGGCGGGACTCTCTAGTAGCCGGGGGAACGGCCGGCGTGCTGGCCCGGGGGGCGGAGGCCGAACGGTCCGCCGCGCTTCGCCGGGAGTCGTCCTCCCGCCCGCCCGCCCGCCATGCGCCTGCCGCCCCGGGCCTCGCTCGGGCTGCTGCTGCTGCTGCTGCTGTCGCCCGCAGCCGGCACTACCCGGAAGCCGACTCCCTGCCAGCAGTGCCGGAACCTGGTGGACAAGTTCCTGCAGGTGGGCGGCCGGCGGGGCCGGGGTCCGTGGTTCTGGCCGGGTGGTGAGGTGGGGGTCCGTGGGTCTGGCCGGAGTCCGTGGGTCTGGCCGGGTGGTGAGGTGGGGGTCCGTGGGTCTGGCCGGGGTCCGTGGGCCTGGCCGGGGTCCGTGGGCCAGGCCGGGGTCTGTGGGCCTGGCCGGGGTCTGTGCACCTGGCCGGGTGGTGAGGTGGGGGTCCGTGGGCCAGGCCGGGGTCCGTGCACCTGGCCAGGTAGTGGGGCGGGGGTCCGTGGACCAGGCCGGGGTCCGTGGGCCAGGCCGGGGTCTGTGCACCTGGCCGGGTGGTGAGGTGGGGGTCCGTGGGCCAGGCCGGGGTCCGTGGACCAGGCTGGGGTCCGTGGCCCTGGCCGGGTGGCAGGGCCACCCCCGGGGGCTCGTGTCACCGCGGTGACCGACGCTGCCACCTCCTCCACAGGGGATGGCCAACACGGCCAAAAAGAACTTCGGCGGCGGCAACACAGCCTGGGAGGAAAAGACGCTGTCCAAGTACGAGTTCAGGTGAGCCCTGCCGTGCCTGGCCGGCTCTGCCCAGAGAAGCCCAGCGTGGCCTTGGGGACCCGCGCCAGCCCTGGGGCCCTTTGGAAGCCGGCTGTGCCACCTCTGCCCCGGCCTGGGTCTTTTACTGGCCCATGGCCACACTGGACGGCCTTTGTAAAGCCTCAGGCCATCTGTGGATGATCCTGCCCTCCTCCCTTCCCCCGTGGAAGAGGCCCCTTCCCCTCCCTAACCAGACCGCAGCCCTGCTGAGGTGCCTGACTGCCTTCTCCTTCTCCCCTTGGTTAGCCCATCCCCTCCCTGCCCCCCACACCCCCAACCCCACACTGACTGGGCTGTGATGGTTCAGGTGTGTCTTCAGTAAGTGGCTGTGCTCCCCACCTGCCCCAGGCTGACCTCAGAAGACCTCTGTAAAGAGAGCAGACTGAGCTGGGCACGGCTGTCATCCTAGCTACTCAGGAGGCTGAGAGCTAAGGGTCAAGGTTCAAAGCCAACCCGGGCAGGAAAGTTCCTGAGACTCTTCAATAAACCACAGAAAGCTGAAAAGCTGGAAGTGGAACTGTGGCTCAAGTGGCAGAGCACTAGCCTTGAGCATAAAAGCTCAGGGACAGTGCCCAGGCCCTGAGTTCAAGCCCCAGGACTGTTGAGAAAGATTGAGAGGGAGAGAGAGGACTGGGCTTTAGGGTGCTGATGGCTGCCTGGAGGTGCTGATGGCCGCCTGGAGGTGCTGATGGTATGTTTCAGTGAGGTCCGGCTCGTGGAGATCCTGGAGGGCCTTTGCGAGAGCAGTGACTTCGAGTGCAACCAGATGCTAGAAGAGCATGAGGAGCAGCTGGAGGACTGGTGGCTGCAGCTGTGAGTCCCACCCCTCTGTCTGCACAAACTGGCTGTGCCTTCCTGCCCACCGTACAGTCCCGTCCCGTTTCCCCTCACCCAGTCTTTTATTACCAGAGCACAATGTCCAGGACACTGGCCTGCAGGGTACAGTCAGTGCCCTGCCCAGTGCTCTGCCTGAGTTCTAGTTCCCCAGGCCCACTTCTAGTTGGAGATAGTCACAGACAATCCCAAGGGTAAACTATTCATGAGTTTTATTACAGAGTATCACTATATCTGTTCATTTTTATGGTAAATGTTCCTCCATTTTGTAAGCTGAACTTATAGGTATGCTTGTGTACACTCTGGCAATTTTGGAGTCTGATTGCCCCATGCTTCAGTCACAGGCCTGGAACAACACCCCCATAGATGTGGGAGAGATGGCTGCATTGTATTATGTTGCATTTGTGTTGTTTGTGTTCTTTGGAGCTGACAAGTGCCCTCCCACCGAGCCATCATTTCGTTTTAAAGAAATCAGTCACTTGAAGCTGGCACCAGTGGCCCATGTCTGTAAGCTTAGCTACACAGAAGGCTGAGATCTGGAGGATCAAGATTCAGAGCTAGTGTGGGCAGAGAAGTCCATGAGTCTCCAATTAACCAGGAGAAGGCCAGGGTAGATGCCTGGCTCAAGTGGTATAGCATCAGCTGAGCAAGAAATCTCAGCAAGGGTGCAAGGCCCTGAGGTTAATAATGCCCTGGCTGTCCAGCGCGTGCACACACACACACACACATACACATACACACCACTTAAGATTTAATGAATGTTTCCAAATCCTTAGGAAGAATGCACATCCTGACCTATTTGAGTGGTTCTGTGTGCGGACGCTGAAGGTGTGCTGCGCTCAGGGGACCTATGGGCCAGACTGTCGAGGTACTACTTTTTTTGGGGGGGAAAACAGCCCCAGGTCTGCATTGTTCCCTTCCCCCCTCTGACTCCCTCACCTTTAAAGGCACACAGGGGACCTGGGCTGTATTAGCTCCCGGCCTCTTCCCTAGGACAGCAATGGCTGCTCTCTTCTCTGAGGCATCTGGGCACCTCCTGGCATCTGGGCACCTCCTGGCATCTGGGCACCTCCTGGGCTCTGGGAATTCTCACGTGGGCGGAGACCATTGAGAACTTAGACCACTGTGGCTCTCATGAAGGGATGGTAGACTGTGTAACCCACCCTATTGTAAAGATACACTGAGTGGCAAAGACCAATCGTCAAGGGTCAAGGGTGGTGGTGTGCTGGGCCATCTCTTCTGTGCCTTTCCACTGGAGCCAGTTTCCTGCCGGGCTACAGAAGCCAACTGTGCCTGTCAAGGCGCATTAGATGGCTGCTCTTTGCCTGTCTCATTTTCTGTGTTCCCGTCCTGGGGCTTGGACTCAGGGCCTGGGCACTGTCCCTGAGCTTTTTGTGCTTAAGGCTAATACTCTACCACTTGAGCCACAGCTCTACTTCTGGATTTTTGGTGATTAGTTGGAGATGAGAGTCTCATAGATTTTCCTGACTAGGTTGGCTTTGAACCTTGACCCTCAGATCTCAGCCTCCTGAGTAGCTAGGATTCTAAATGGGAACCACCGGCCCTGTGTGCTAACTAGCAGCCCCACCTGCCTGATAAACATTCTCCTTGTCTGTTTCTGGTGAGGCTGTCGTGAAGTTGGGGCTGCAGCTTGCTCCTGTGTAGGCAGGCCAGGTGTCCTCCCCTAAGTGGGAAGGACTGCTGCCCATGTGTGGTGTGCTAAGTGTGGGTTTGTGTTCCCCAAGCCTGCCAGGGTGGCGCCGAGAGGCCCTGCAGCGGGAACGGCCACTGCCGGGGAGACGGCACCCGGCAAGGGGACGGGTCTTGCCAGTGCCACTTGGGGTACAAGGGCCCACTGTGCTCGGACTGCATGGATGGCTATTTCAGCTTGCTGAAGAACGAGACCCACAGCGTCTGCAAAGGTAGGCCCTGGGCGTCCAGCAGTGCAGCCGTGGAGCAGGCCCAAAAGAGCTGCACAGCTGGGTGTGGGACAGCCCCAGGTCCTGAGAGCTCAGGATCCCTTCCCAAGGCCCTCCAGAAAGGTTTGAGGTTAGCTGTATAGGAAATGGGTCTGTCTCCTACAATACGTGTCCTTGGTTTTCTGTGGGGACTGGGGGCAGGGGTCTTGATCAGAGCCTTGAGCTCTGGATAGCTTTTTTTCCCCCGCTCCTCACTAGTGCTCTCTACCACTTGAGCCACACATTCTAGTAGGCAACTCTTTTTCTACCACATTTGTGTGAGCAACAGCTCTTGGTGTGTGCTTGTGCTGCGGCTTGAATCCAGGCCTCCTGCTTGCTCACCGTGCTTGCTTAGCTAGCACTCTCCACCGATGCCATGCCTCTAGCACAGTCCTTGCTTCCGTGACCTGGCTCCTGGTACTGGGCCACGCCCTTTGGTTCCCTAGCACCTTCCTACAAAAGGCTTCCTCCTGTGGTTGGTGGGCAGGGTCTCAGGCACCCTGCCAGGTACTCTGAGGTCAGAGTATGGGGTGTGAAAGCTGGGATGGGCACAGCCCTTTGGACAGGTGCATCTGAAAACTAGAAGGCCCCTTAGAGGCCTCACCCTGACATTGTCAGTGCCCAGGGCTAGGGCCAGCAGCCCACCTGGCTCTTCCCGAGTGAGGTCAGATCTGCCTGTCAGCACCACAGTCATGTCCACCTCCTGGTCTTCCACAGCTGGCGTGAGTGTGCAGGACGGCGTCCCCAGCTAAAAGCCTGCACACACCCCTTGTGTGGTGCTTTCCCTTCCTGTCACTGCCCAGCCAGGCGGGCTGGGTCTCTCACTGACCCCCGCCGAGGTTGGGGTCACTCAGGAGGGGTGGTGGCAAGATGGCTTCCCACCATGGAGTGGGGGCCACAGTTTGTTGCTGTTCTTCCTGCTTGTGAGAACACCAAGAGCCTGAGAGGGGGATTGAGCACTGGTGGGCATCGTGCTCCACAAGGTGGCCCGCATGGAGCTTTTCTCCTGAGGGCTGGGTGATTTGTTTTTTTTTTTTTTGTTGGTCGTGGGGCCTGAACTCTGTTCCTAGGCGCTGTCCCTCAGCTCTTCAGCTCAAGGCTAGCACTCTACCATTTGAGCCACGCTCTACTTCCAGCTTTTTCTGCTTATGTGGTGCTGAGGAATTGAACCCAGGGCCTCGAGCATGTAAGGCAAGCGCTCTACCACTGAGCCACCTTCCCAGCCCTGTAATAATTTTTATTTTTTTTATTTTTTGGGTCCAGTCGTGGGGCCTGAACTCTGGGGCCTGGGCGCTGTCCCTTACCTCTTCTGCTGAAGGCTAGCGCTCTACCACTTGAGCCACAGCGCCACTTCTGGCTTTTTTCTTTTTGCTTATGTAGTGCTGAGGAATCAAACCCAGGGCCTCAGGCATGCAAGACAAGTGCTCTTCCACTGAGCCACCTTCCCAGCCTCTGGGTTTGAGCTCAGGGCTTGTGCACATTAGGCAGGTGTGTGAGCTCTTAAGCCATGATTCCAGTCTCAGGAGCTGATTTTGTTTTTCTGCTAGGAATTTTTTGTTCATTGTTTACTATTTTCCCACTGAACTTGAGTCCCTCGTTCCTAAACTGAGTGTCTCTCTGTGGGAAACGTGAGCCCTTCCTAAGGCAGCCACCTTTGCCTACAGCGTGCCATGAGTCCTGCAAGACATGCTCAGGCCCGACCAGCAGAGACTGCCACGAGTGCGAAGTGGGCTGGCTGCGCATAGAGGGCGCCTGCACGGGTGAGGACGCCGCGTGGGGAGGGGGGCTGCGTGGGGAGGGGGCCTGCGTGGGGAGGGCACCTGCACGGGTGAGGACGCTGCGTGGGGAGGGGGGCTGTGTGGGGAGGGGGACTGCGTGGGGAGGGCACCTCCTATGGAGGGGGACTGTGTGGGGAGGGCACTTGCACGGGTGAGGACGCCGCGTGGGGAGGGGGGCCTCGTGGGGAGGGCACCTCCTCTATGGAGGGGGACTGCATGGGGAGGGCACCTCCTGTGGAGGGGGACTGCGTGGGGAGCACCCGCACCGGTGGGAACGCCGCGTGGGGGGGGCTGCATGCGTGCTGCTGGCTCCTTTCCATTGCTCTGTCTCTGCCTGTAGCCCATGTGTACCCCAACCATTCTCAGGCTCCCAGCAGGACTGGGCTGCTCCAGCGGGCTCCTCATCAGAGCTGGCCTTGTTGGGAGCCCAGGTGGCTAGAGACTGCCGGTCTATGCTGCCCTGGAAAAGTGACCACAAAAACAAACAAAAACCCACTCTGTCTCAAGGGGGGACCCAAATCTACCTTGTGCCTGGTGCACAAGGTAAACTGAGGCACTTCTCTGCAGGGAACTGTGAGCCAGCAGGTGGTTGCGGAGGAACTTTAGTAGTTGTGAAGGTGCCAACACCCTGACTCTGAGCTCCTTGGGGCTGGCTCTGCCTGGCCAGGGAAGCCCAGGCCCGTCACCTGCCCTCCACCTGCAGGAGGCGCTGGCCTCCAATCCCGTGCTGCAGGCAGGAGTCCCAGCCCTGCCCTGGCTCTGCTGGCTGGGCTGCTGCATGTCCTTCCACCCCTGCTTCTGTGTGGCGCCCTCTGCCTGAAGGTGCTGCTGCTATGGCCCTCCGTGGGGCTGGCAGGAGCCTGGCCCCGCCTTTGCGGCCCAGGTGCTCGTGGCTGATCTGGGGCTGGTTGTAGTTTCAGCCTCAGCAGTGCGGGGGAGGGGGGGCAGGGGAGGCTATGCAAATACGGGACCCAGCCCCAAACTGGCTTCCTATCTATCTCAGGCCGGGCAGGCAGGCCCCCAGCCCCAAACTGGCTTCCAATCTTGGGCAAGGCAGGCAGGCCCTGCTGTGGCATGAGCTGTGTGGCAGCACAGAGCGCTTGCGTGTCGGCTGTTTGCCGTGGTCCTCACTGCAGCCCCTCCGTCCTGCCCCGCCTGGCCTGTGCCCTGAGGACGGTGTGGGGAAGCATCCGGTGGGGAAGGCGGCCCTCCATGTGGAGACCTCCCTCCTGTCTGAGGTGCTCCTCACTCGCAGTTGTGCTCTTCTCTTCCAGATCTGGATGAGTGTGCGGCTGAGACACCTCCCTGCGGCGACGCGCAGTACTGTGAGAACGTCAGTGGCTCCTACACGTGTGAAGGTGGCCTGGGCGCGGCGTGCATTGTCACGCGTGCTCTGGGGCGGGAGCTCGTGCGGCCTGCGAGGGCTCTGTGTTTTCCTTCTTAAACTCTGTGGCTTCTCAGCAGAGATGCTAGTACTCTATCCACCTTAACACTTCATGTGTCTGGACGCTGGTGCTCACACCTGTGGTCCCAACTACTCAGGAAGCTGAGATCTGGGGATAGAGGTTCAAAGCCAGCCCAGGCAGGAAAGACCAGGAGACTCTTATCTCCAATTAACTACCCAAAAACTGGAAGTGGACTGTGGCTCAAGTGGTAGAACACCAGCCTTGAACACAAAAGCTCAGGTTCAGTGCCCAGGCCCTGAGTTTAAGCCCTAGGTCTGGCACCAAAAAAAAAAAAGAATATGGAAATGTAAGTAACAGACACTGGCTGCAGGAAAAGCAGACCTCTCTGTGCATCGTGGTTTTCTCATCACAATAGTGATTTTGGAGCATGTCATGATTTCATACTTTTTTGAGCAGTCTGTTGTTGGGCATCTAAGTCAACTGAACGTTTCACCCTCGTAAACCTTCACTGCCTTCTCAGTACAGCTTTCACCTTGGTTTCTTGGGCTGCTGTCGAGAGCCCCCCTCCCCCCTCTCCTGTCCCGGCCCCCTCCTGTCCCAGCAGGGGATGTGGCTGCCTCTGTACCTCCCTGCGCCTGAGACCCAGGCCAGGGCCTCAGGCAGCCCCGCCCCCCCCTCGGGGTTCTTGCCATACTCCCTGTGCAGACACAGACCAGGCTGGGGCTGCCGCCTTTTGGATGTGGCTCTGAGGAAGTGTGCGCCCCACAGGACAGGTGCAGAGCTGCCCTGTCCTGACTCCTGGACCCTGTGTCGACGGTGAAGTGGGCACATCTGCTGGAGGGTACTAGTGCTTACAACGGAGAAGCCCAACTCCAGACTCACTTGCTGCAGGGAAGGTGGTCTGATGTCTGTCTCTCTCTCTCTAGAATGTGACTCCACCTGTGTGGGTTGCACAGGGAAAGGCCCAGCCAATTGTAAAGAATGTGTCGCCGGCTACACCAAGGAGAGTGGACAGTGTACAGGTCAGTGTGCACATGGAGGTGTGGCCGCCTCCGAGCGGGGGCTGTCCTGCTCTGTGTGCAGCTGCAGCGCCTCCATCTCCCCGGGGGGCAAGGGTCAGCTCAGATTCTGTGTGCGGGCTCAGACACACGCAGGAGCCCCGGCCTCAGCCCCATGGCGCAGGGTCACCTGAGCCTGCTGCTCTGTCGCTTAGCCGCCCGGCCTTGGAAGACAAGAGGCCCTCCCTCAGAGTCGCCCCACCTCCGCTCCTTTTTCTGATGCGAGCCTGAGCTCACTGCTTCAGTGAATGAATTATGAGTGAATTTGTAATCTGTCATGGGCATGCTTGCTAAATGAAGCAGTTTATTGAATTTTAGTATTTATTTCAGATATAGACGAGTGCTCGCTAGCAGAAAAAGCATGTAGGAGGAAAGATGAAAATTGCTACAATACTCCAGGGAGTTTTGTCTGCGTGTGTCCTGAAGGGTTTGAAGAGACCAAAGATGCATGTGTGCGGACGGCAGAGGGCGGTGAGTGGCATGTTCCCGGTGGACGCAGCCTGTCCTTCCAGGGCCGGGCCTGCCTGGCACCGCTGCTCAGGTTAGGAAATGCCAAGAAAAGTCAGTGGAGAGAGTGCTTGGCTTGTCCAGAAGGGGGCAGAGTGCAGAGTGCAGCGCACTTGCAAGCCAAGAAGCCCCACTGCATGGGCCAGCGTTTGGTGGGTGAGCCGGCGGCCGTCCCTCCCAATCCACGTGGTCTGCTGCGCAGTCTCTGGCCGGCCTCCCCTTCATAAGGCCACCTGGCACTCCATCCGCCTCCTCACCTGCAGAGATCCCATTTCAGCTGCCAGCTCGGGGCTAATCTCTGGGACACATCTTGCAGAAGTTCTGGGGTGTGGTGAGGGGACAGGGCGATGCCCACAGGGATAGTGGCCAGAGTTTGTCAAAAAGAATAAGATGAGCTGGGCACCGACAGCTCACGCTGTAATCCCAGCTACTCAAGAGGCTGAGATCTAAGGATTGTGGTTCAAAGCCAGCCCAGCAGGAAAGCCAGTGAGACTCTTACCTCCAGTTAACCACCAGAAAAACCCAACAAAACAAAACAAAAAACGAAGTGGAGCTGTGGCTCAAAGTAGTAGAGTGCTGGCCTTGGGCAAAAAAAACCTCAGGGACAGCACCTAGGCCCTAAATTCAAGCCCCATGACAGACCAAAAAAAAAAAAAATGCGGAGGAGATAGATTCTAGAAACCACATGCCACCTGGGCGCCATGGGCTGGGGAGGGGCTTCGCAAGCTCAGCAGCTGGCTGCCTCCTGCCCCGCCTGCCTCCCCTGCCCGCGGTGCCCACCCTACCCCTCGGCCCTGCTGTGGCCCTGCCATGGCACCTCCGCCGCGGGAGACTGAGTGCTGGGCTTGTCCCGAGCTGTCTTTGGAGGCCACTGCGTCCGGAGGAGGCCTGATGCAGTCCCCACGGTGTGGGCCCGCTGATGGGTCTCAGGACACCAGCTAGGCCCTCCCCTCGGCTGCAGTGCTGTCACTCCTGACCTGTGTGTCTTCCGACAGAAGTCACCGAGGAACATCCCACAGAGCCACCCTCTCGGGAGGACCTGTGATGTCCTCCCAGGCTCAGAAGCCAGACTCCCTCTAAATGATTGAGATGACCTCCTGTGGGAAGCGGAGCCGTGGACGCCTCAGGAGAGGCTGCCTGCCCTGAACAGCTGACCCCCACCGGCCCTCGGAAAAGCTGCATTTCCTGGTTGTTACACAGACTTGTATATTTTGCTACTGTTCTTTATAATAAAATGGACCGTTGAAGGTAGTCAGGAACGAGACGCTTGCGTTTGTCTCACTGAGAACTGGTGGGCTTTTCACACCGTTGGTCTTGCACCAGTCCCAGGGCACTGGGAGAAGGAGCGAATCTGCAGGGACCGGGCAGCCAGCGGGCCCTGCCTGTGGGGCTCCACCTCGGGCCGCCCGTGGGGAAGGCAGAAGATGCTTGCATTACAGGCCTGGGCTCCAGCTGTGGTGCTGGGCGGAGGCGGAGCCGGGACTCACTGGTCCAGCAGAGTCCCACAGGGGCATTGGCCCCTGGCCCCTTGCTCCCCGTTCCTCCCTTGTGGCCATGAGATGAGCCTTCCGTGTGCTTCCCGCAGCGGGCCCACCAGCCATGGACGGAAACCCCACAACTGCCCGCACGTTGCTTATCTCAGATTCTTTTAAGCAGCAGCTGACAGGCAGGCCTAGGCAGGCCTACCGTGGTCAGCGTTGTCTCCCACAGTAGAGAGGCTGCGACTCGGGGGCATCTCCAGGACCCTGTTCCAGCCCCTCTCTGTCCCCAGGGCTCTGGCCTGCAGGGTGGGCTGACCATCACCCCTCCCTGTCCCCCATGGCTCTGGCCTGCAGGGTGGGCTGACCATCACCCCTCCCTGTCCCGCGGGGCTCTGGCCTGCAGGGTGGGGTGACCATCACCCCTCCCTGTCCCCCATGGCTCTGGCCTGCACGGTGGGCTGACCGTCACCCCTCCCTGTCCCGCAGGGCTCTGGCCTGCAGGGTGGGGTGACCATCACCCCTCCCTGTCCCCCATGGCTCTGGCCTGCAGAGTAGGCTGACCATCACCCCTCCCTGTCCCCAGGGTTGGCTGATGGTTGCTCCTCGCTGTCCCGCAGGGCTCTGGACTGCAGAGTAGGCTGACCATCACCCCTCCCTGTCCCGCGGGGCTCTGGCCTGCAGAGTAGGCTGACCATCACCCCTCCCTGTCCCCCATGGCTCTGGCCTGCACAGTGGGCTGACCGTCACCCCTCCCTGTCCCGTGGGGCTCTGGACTGCAGGGTGGGCTGACCATCACCCCTCCCTGTCCCGCGGGGCTCTGGCCTGCAGGGTGGGCTGACCATCACCCCTCCCTGTCCCCCATGGCTCTGGCCTGCACAGTGGGCTGACCATCACCCCTCCCTGTCCCGCGGGGCTCTGGCCTGCAGGGTGGGCTGACCATCACCCCTCCCTGTCCCGCGGGGCTCTGGCCTGCAGGGTGGGGTGACCATCACCCCTCCCTGTCCCGCGGGGCTCTGGCCTGCAGGGTGGGCTGACCATCACCCCTCCCTGTCCCGCGGGGCTCTGGCCTGCAGGGTGGGGTGACCATCACCCCTCCCTGTCCCGCGGGGCTCTGGCCTGCAGGGTGGGGTGACCATCACCCCTCCCTGTCCCGCGGGGCTCTGGCCTGCAGGGTGGGCTGACCGTCACCCCTCCCTGTCCCCAGGGTTGGCTGATGGTTGCTCCTCGCTGTCCCACAGGGCTCTGGCCTGCAGGGTCCCCTGCAGGTGCTAGGGCCTACTTGGCCACCCTCACCCCACCCCCACCATGCACCCGTCCCCGTGAGGGCTTGGCGCCCCTCCAGCTGTCCACTCTCGTGCTCATTTGCTCCTGGACACTGGCCGTGGGCCCTGGGTGGACAAGGAGGCCACTGCACAGACAGCCTAGCTCCCCTGACCACACAGCTCCAGGCAGGCCGGCGTGTCCACCTGGGCCTGTGCACCTGCGGCCCCGTCACTCAGAGCAGAGCACAGAGGGCTGTGGCGCTCCTGACCAGGTAGGGTGGGAGCCTCAGCGAGACCCAGCGGTGACCGGGCCGGCCCTTCCCATCAGGTGGGGTGGCGAAGACCCCCACACCCTGAGGGCGGGACACAGGACACCTGCACCTGGGGCACCGTGGGTCAGGGTCCAGGCGGCCGCGCTCACGCCTGGCGCTGGGATGTGCCCTGCCTTCTGCCCCAGACACCAGCTGGGGCCTGGCCAAGGGTGTGTTGCCAGCAGGGGGCGCTGCGGGCCGCTGGGACGCCCCTGCCCAAGGGATGACTCACCTGGGTCAGATGAACCTTCACCTGACTGGTGCTTCTGCCCTCAGCTGCCCTCAAGGCCCTATGTGCCGCCCCCCCCCCCCCCCCGCCCCCGCCTCCCCTCAGCTTCCTGGGCCTCGGAGGGGAAGGGAGGAGGCTGCTTTGAGAGCCAGGCGCAAGCTAGGAGCCCTTTGTCCAGCGTGAGGAAGCCCGGCCTGCAGAGTGAAAAGGTTCTCTGGGCTCAGCACGCCCAGCACAGCCCCCCTGCCCCTAGCAGGGGACAGAGCGCTGACCACTGCAGACGCCTGCCTTCGGAGTGGGGCACTGCAGGTGGCTCTCGGCTCTGGGCTCTCACGGTAGGTAGCACAATGTCTGACTGGCAAAGGGAGCCGGTGGGGAGGGTGAGGCCAGGCTGCCCCCGCGGCGCTGCCCTGTGCCCAGGACAGGACGCCAGGCACAGATGGACCCTAAGGGTCCACGCAGATGCCCTCAGGCAGCCTGGCTTCAGCCAAATAGAAGGGCACACAGTCCTTCCATGAGATGGGCTGTGATCGGCCCCGGAGGTGCCATGCTGGGCGCAGCTCGGGCCTGGCAGGCCAGGGCTCCTGCCGCCTGTGTTTCCCGTGCTGCTCGTGCCGGCCGCAGTGGGGCTGCTGTCACGTGGCCAAGCCACTGCATCTGTGCAGCTTCCTCTCCCACTGGGCTGCCCACGTCCACGCTGCTGTCTCCCCCCTCCCCCCTCCCCCCCTTCCGTCTCCTCCTCCTCCCCACACCTGCCAGCCCGCACATCCGCCAGCCCCGTCACCTGCCACAAGTCCATTTCCCCTTCCACCTGAGCGGGAGCCCACGGTGCCCTCCCCACGTGCCATGCCTCTGAGCGCTGTTGGCCTGGTCCACGCACTGCTGATGTGAGTGGCGGGCACCCTGTGTTGGGGCCAATGCCAGTTGGGTCTGCCCCAGCTAGAGATGATGAGGCCTTACAACAGGACAGGTCCGAGAGCCAGGGCCGGTGGCGCGTCCAGGCACAAAGTCCTGGAGTGTCCTGTTGCCAGCTACGTCGTGTCCACCCTGGCTGGACCTGTACCAGCTCTCAGCAGGCCTGTGAGCCGAGTGGCCATGCCACATGGGTGATGTCCACAGCCACGGAGCCGTGAGACCTCCCATCCACGGGGTGGCAGCCGGTGTGCCCCCTTGGGCTCTGCCCCATTCCGAGCTGCCCTCTCAGGCCCCAGACTTCCTGGGTGGGCACACGCTGCTCGCTGACCTGCCGTCCAGCACCGGGCACCCGTGGGGTGGAGGGGCAAGGCACCACGCTCCCTCTCCTTCCTGCAGATTGCAGGTCACTGAGGACATGCCCAGTGTGTGCACTGACCCCGAGCGGGGAAAGCAGGACCCTGCCCTCGGATGAGGCTGTTTCTGTGGTGTGGACTCTCCCCCGTTCCCCCGTCTGCAGTGGTCAGATCAGTGGATGACCAGAGGTACCCCAGGCCCCCCCATCCTCTGGGCCCTCAACCGCGTCCCTGCTGCCCCAGGACAGCGCACACCTGGCTCACTCTCCCCATGAGGCCCTCTCAGGAACCCGCCTGGACCTCCTTGTCAAGACAGCTACGGTCAAAGTCCACCAACAGGGCTGCGCTGCTCTGTCCGGAGGCTGGGCATGTCCGCATGACCACGGGTGCACTGGCTCTCCACCGCTGGGTGGAGGCTACCATCCGCCAGGCCTGCGCACATCAGCATCTGCTTAAGCCCAGCACCCATGTTCCTCTGTCCAGCCAAACTTGACCAGGGACGTGGGCTCCTCTGTAGTTGGGGGTTCTGGGTCTGAGACCAGGCTCGGGTCTGGAAGCTGGGCAGGGGCCATGTCTCCATCCCGGGTGACTGCCCTGGCCTCTCGTCACGCATCCTCAATTTCCATGCCGTAGGCTGGTCTCTGGTTGGCCGTGTGTCGGCTCCAAGGAACACTGTGTTCTGCAAACCTTCTCCACAGCCCGCGTGGTCCCAGGTCAATGCTGTTCGCCATCACATCCCTCAGCCAGGGCGGCACTGTGCTTCCATCCACGTCCATCCACACCACTGTCACAGAGCCGCCCTGAGACTCCCACATCGGCTATGACCGCCAGTCACCTGCCTCCGTCTCTCTAAGAACCTTCCCTGGGCGCCGGTCCGTGGTGTGTCCTCTGTGGTGCATCCTCTGTGCTGTGTCCTCCATGCATGTCCTCCATGCATGTCCTCCATAACGTGTCCTCCATGGTGTGTCCTCCATGGCGTGTCCTCCATGGCGTGTCCTCCATGGTGTGTCCTCCATGCATGTCCTCCGTGGCGTGTCCTCCATAGCGTGTCCTCCGTGCATGTCCTCCATGCATGTCCTCCATGTATGTCCTCCATGCATGTCCTCCGTGGCATGTCCTCCGTGACGTGTCCTCCATGGTGTGTCCTCCATGCATGTCCTCCGTGGCATGTCCTCCGTGGCATGTCCTCCGTGGTGTGTCCTCCATGCATGTCCTCCATGGTGTGTCCTCCATGCATGTCCTCCATGCATGTCCTCCGTGACGTGTCCTCCATGGTGTGTCCTCCATGCATGTCCTCCATGCATGTCCTCCGTGGCATGTCCTCCGTGGTGTGTCCTCCATGCATGTCCTCCATGGCGTGTCCTCCATGCATGTCCTCCATGGCGTGTCCTCTGTGGCATGTCCTACGTGGTGTGTCCTCCATGGCGTGTCCTCCATGGCGTGTCCTCTGCATGTCCTCCATGCATGTCCTCCATGGCGTGTCCTCCGTGGCGTGTCCTCTGCATGTCCTCCATGGCGTGTCCTCAGTGGCATGTCCTCCGTGGCGTGTCCTCCGTGGCGTGTCCTCCGTGCATGCCCTCCGTGGTATGCTCTCCAGGGCAGAGATGTTTGCTCTCTGGCCTGTCTGCCCCTATTTTCAGTATCTTTTCCAGAGCTCCTCCACAGCCCGAGGCCACGCCTCTCTGCCCTTACCGCGCAGTGTACTGTGATCGTGTTCTTTGTCCCCCACGGCCCAGTGTTGTAGGATTTTGTTTTGTTTTGTTTTGTTTTGTCGCACATGGGGCTTGAACTCTGCCTGGGCGCTGTCCCTTAGCTCTTCAGCTTAAGGCTAGCACTCTACCGCTTGAGCCACAGCACCACTTCTGGTTTTCTGGTGGTTTATTGGAGATAAGAGTTTCACAGGGGCTGGGAAGGTGGCTCAGTGGTAGAGCGCTTGCCTTGCATGCCAGAGGCCCTGGGTTCGATTCCTCAGTACCACATAAGCAAAAAGAAAAAAGCCGGAAGTGGCGCTGTGGCTCAAGTGGTAGAGCGCTAGCCTTGAGCTGAAGAGCTGAGGGACAGCGCCCAGGCCCAGAGTTCAGGCCCCACAACCAGACCCAAAAAAAAAAAAAAGAGTTTCATAGGAGGCTGGGAACGTGGCTCAGTGGTACACTTGCCTTGCATGCTTGAAGCCCTAGGTTTGATTCCTCAGCATCATATAAGCAGGAAAAAAAGCTGGAAGTGGCACTGTGGCTCAAGTGGGAGAGCGCTAACCTTGAGCTGAAGAGCTGAGGGACAGCGCCCAGGCCCAGAGTTCAGGCCCCACGACCGGACCCCACCCCCCACCCCCCAAAAAAAGAGTTTCATGGACTTTCCTGCCTGGGCTGGCTTTGAACCACGATCCTCAGATCTCAGCCTCCTGAGTAGCTGGGATGACAGGCGTGAGCCACTGGCGCCGGCCCGGTGCTGTAGGTTTTGTCCACAGCTTGGCACTATTGGGAAGGGCTGGACCTTTGCCAGGTGGAGCCCAGCAGGCCTGCCCTGCATCACTCAGGAGGCAGAGGCAGAAGTCTGAGTCCCAGGCCAGCCTGGGCGGCACGGGGAACCCTGTCATCACCCAGAGCCCTGCATGTCCCAGAGGGAAGTTTCAGGTCATGAGCCCTTGAGGAGGAGTGTGCCCTTCTGGGAAGGCACCATGTCTCCCCTTCCTGGAGAGAGCGCCCCCTCCTGCCCACACTCACGGCCACCTCAGGGACAGTGCTACGCCTCACAGCTGCTAGGCCACAGCGCAGGCCCTCTGCCTCAGCCTGCTCTGGACCAGCTCCCGATGGCAGTGACCCCATGGGGTCCTTTGGAAGGGTCCCAGGCTGTGACAGAGCTGACACCTCCACAGGTACTCAAGAAAGGGCAGGGGCCCCTCCGCAGGGGCTCTTTTGAGGTCCAGCCCCGTGGGGGTCCCAGACACGCTCCTCATGTCCTCCTCAGGTCCCTCCCTGTCCCAGCACCAGCCTGGGGCCCTGGGCCTGCACCACTTGCCCCTGCCCCCGTGACCTCCTCCCTGCCCCCCAAGGATACGGGGAACCCCAGCAAGCTCAGGCGGAAGAGGCGTGGACAAGTCTGAGACTGTTATCTCCAACCAACCAGCAAAAAGCCAAAGTGGTGCTGTGACTCAAGTGGTAGCGTGCTCGCCGTGAGCACTTAAAGCCAAGCAAGAGAGACCCTGAATTCAAGCACACCGTGCATGCACACATGTGTGAGCACACTTGAGTTTGGAAACAAAGGCACATGTGTGAGCACACTTGCACACACGCATGCATGTATGCACACACACACACGCACACACACCCGTCTGTGTCTATCCAGAGGCCTCTCTGCAGCCCGCCACCCTGCTGGGACAGGCTTGCTGCTGGCCATCTGGCCCAGTGGGGGCACGCTGTCCACCCCGGGGCCAAGCCTGGGTCTCCCTGGGCGGGAAGCAGGCAGAGCTGCCGGGAAGGGGTGGTGCTGGACTGTGGCAGGCTTCCTGGAAGGGGTGGTGCCCAGGCTCTGGCAGGCTTCCCAAGGAGGAATGCGGGGTGGGGTGGGGGACCTGGAGGTGGGGATCTGGGGGGATGCAGGTGGGGGATGGGGCAGGGCAGGGGGGTCTCTAGGGAAATGCCGTGGGTGGGGGATGGACGTGGGTGGAGTGGGAGGAAACCTGAGTGGGGTGGGGAGATTTGGGTGAGGGTGTGGGCAGGGCAGAAGGGTCTCTGGGGAGATGCACATGGGTGGGAACTCTGGGGGCATTCAGTGAGGAGGGGGTAGAAGATGCAGGTAGAGGAGACGTGGGTGAGGTGTGAGAGCTCGCGGGGGGGGGGGGACGCGGGTAGGGAGGGGTGGGGTGCTGGTGAAGTGGGGACTGTGGGGAGATGTAGGTGGGGAGGGGTGGAGTGGGGTGCTGGTGAGGGGCTGTGGAGGACTCGGGTGGGGAGGGGTGGGGTGGGGGCTGTGGTGGGGCTCTGGGGGGACTCGGGTGGGGAGGGGTGGGGTGGGGGCTGTGGGGGGACGTGGGTGGGGAGGGATGGGGTGCTGGTGGGAAGGTTGGCTGTGGGGGGACTCGGGTGGGGAGGGGTGGGGTGGGGGCTGTGGTGGACTCTGGGGGGACTCGGGTGGGGAGGGGTGGGGTGGGGGCTGTGGTGGGCTCTGGGGGGACATGGGTGGGGAGGGGTGGGGTGGGGGCTGTGGTGGGCTCTGGGGGGACATGGGTGGGGAGGGATGGGGTGCTGGTGAGAAGGTTGGCTGTGGGGGGACTCAGGTGGGGAGGGGTGGGGTGGAGTCTGTGGTGGGGCTCTGGGGGGACATGGGTGGGGAGGGATGGGGTGGAGGCTGTGGTGGGCTCTGGGGGGACTCGGGTGGGGAGGGGTGGGGTGGAGGCTGTGGTGGGCTCTGGGGGGACTCAGGTGGGGAGGGGTGGGGTGGGGGCTGTGGTGGGGCTGTGGGGGGACGCGGGTGGGGAGGGATGGGGTGCTGGTGGGAGGGTTGGCTGTGGGGGGACATCGGTGGGGAGGGGTGGGGTGGGGTGGGGTGAGGTTGGGACCCCTGCCCGGACTCCTGAGCCCCTCCCGGGAGAGATCACCATGGCCAGGCCGTGGTCTTCTTGGAAAGCACCTCCTGCAGATGGCTGGTGTCTAGGACGTCCACACCTGGTCAGGTCCAGGCCGACTCCCGGACGATGCGTGGGGATGGGGGGTCCCCTCTGAGGCCAGGCAGCTGCCACCTCCTCCTTGGTGGGCTGGGGCCTAGACCAGGCGGCTGCCACCCCCTCCTTGGTGGGCTGGGGAGGGGTCTGACCTTTCACTAGCAGAGCTCTGAAGTTTCTGACATTCCAGGGATGAGCTGCAGTCAGAGCAGAGGTTGCAGCTGAGGGCTGAGGGGCTGTGGGCTGAGGGGCTGAGGGCTGTGGGCTGAGGGCTGTGGGCTGAGGGGCTGAAGGGCTGTGGGCTGAGGGCTGAGGGCTGAGGGGCTGTGGGCTGAGGGGCTGAGGGCTGAGGGGCTGTGGGCTGAGGGGCTGAGGGCTGAGGGGCTGAGGGCTGTGGGCTGAGGGCTGAGGGGCTGTGGGCTAAAGGGCTGTGGGCTGAGGACTGTGGGCTGAGGGCTGAGGGCTGTGGGCTGAGGACTGTGGGCTGAGGACTGTGGGCTGAGGGCTGAGGGCTGAGGGCTGAGGGCTGAGGGGCTGTGGGCTGAGGGGCTGAAGGGCTGTGGGCTGAGGGCTGAGGGGCTGTGGGCTGAGGGGCTGAGGGCTGTGGGCTGAGGACTGAGGGGCTGAGGGCTGAGGGGCTGTGGGCTGAGGGGCTGAGGGCTGTGGGCTGAAGACTGAGGGGCTGAGGGCTGAGGGGCTGTGGGCTGAGGGGCTGAGGGCTGTGGGCTGAGGGGCTGAGGGCTGAGGGGCTAAAGGGCTGTGGGCTGAGGAACTGAGGGCTGAGGGGCTGTGGGCTGAGGGGCTGAGGGCTGAGGGGCTTAGGGCTGAGGGGCTGAGGGCTGAAGGCTGAGGGGCTGAGGGCTGAGGGACTGAGGGTTGAGTGCTGTGGGCTAAAGGGCTGTGGGCTGAGGGCTGAGGGGCTGTGGGCTGAGGTGCTGAGGGCTGAGGGGCTGAGGGCTGAGGGGCTGAGGGCTGTGGGCTGAGGGCTGAGGGGCTGAGGGCTGTGGGCTGAGGGCTGAGGGGCTAAAGGGCTGTGGGCTGAGGGCTGAGGGGCTGAGGGCTGAGGGGCTGAGGGCTGAGGGCTGAGGGCTGAGGGCTGTGGGCTGAGGGGCTGAGGGCTGAGGGGCTGAGGGCTGAGGGCTGAGGGGCTGAGGGCTGTGGGCTGAGGGCTGAGGGGCTGAGGGGCTGTGGGCTGAGGGATAAGGGGCTGAGAGCTGAGGGCTGAGGGCTGAGGGGCTGAGGGCTGAGGGCTGAGGGGCTGAGGCTGCATCCTATTCACCCTTGCTCAGGCTCAGCCACCTTCCCCTGGGGTCTCCAGTGTACGGCCTGGACACCTGGCTGTCTTGCACTCCACATGAGCTCCCCTGGGTCCTTCCATGGAAACCACTACTGGCAAACAACAATGCTTGTTTTCCGAAGAGCAAATGGCTGTAAGTCACAGTGCCACCCCACGGCCTCCCCCACCCCCCCCAACGTGGCCTAGCCCCCTGCCGCGTCCTGTCCCCTGCCCTCCCTCCCGGGCCGTGGCAGCGCCGGCCACCAGCCTGCTGCCCCAGGTGAACCGTGCCACCCAGCTCAGCTGCCGACACACAACGGCCTCCCTTGTCCCGCAGCCCGCGCCAGGCCAGTGCCAGCCCCCAGTGTCTCCGGCAGAGCCCCAGGCACAGGCACATTGTCCTTTCCCCTCCGCCCTCACTATTAATAGCGCTCTCCCGCAGGAGCTGCTATAAATACGCGGCTCACACAGGCCCATTCAGGCGGCCACGGGCAGAATCACCACACGGGCAGCGCCGCGGAGTCAGAGCTGCGGCCACCGTGCCTGCTCCGGCCCTTCCAGAGCCGGGCACGGGGGGGGGGGGGGTAAGGAGGGGGCACCTCCCTTCTGCTGGCCAGACCGATGAGACTCTGTCCCACACCCTCCTGGTCCTCACGCAGCAGGGCAAGGCCTCCATCTCCGCTGAGGGCTGGACCTCCCTGCTGAGGCTGCTCTGCTGCATGCCTGGGGTCCTCAGGGATGTGGAGGTGGTGGGGTACTCCGGGTGCTTGTCACAGAAGCAGTACACCTGGAGAGAGGCCGGAGCCCACGGCCCCGCCCAGCGGCCCAGCCACACCAACCCTGGCCCTCGATTCCAGGCACTTCCGGATTAGGTCACCAGGTCACAGGGTCTCACCAGGTCCCGAGGAGCACAGATTGCTGCCCCCCTCCCCCAACTCCTGGGCCCAGGGATCACAGAGCTGTCCCTTGCTACCCCCACCCAATGGGGGGCAATTGAGACCCCAGTTCCCAGGTTTCAGGGTGGCCATATGGCCCAGGAGAAGCTGCCCGCTGCAGTCTGCCCCCCGGCTGGTGGTGCCCGGCCACAGGGCCACAGGGCGGGACAGAGGCCCATGGTATTGTGTAGAGTGGAAAAAAGGAAAACAGCCCTGTTTACGGAAAAGGCGCTTCCGCGCGGCCGGCGGCCTTCCTGGGGGGACAGAGGTCCTTTGTTGGGAAAACAGGAGGCGAGGATTTCCAGGGTCTACCCGGCAGCCACCCGCCCCAGCTTCCGCCCATTCTCAGCGGCCCCTGCTCGCCTGGGCTGTCATCCATCCACTCCTCGCTGGGCCTTTGGACTGCAGTGCCCAGGCTCCCAACGTTCAAAGGCAGTGAGCTGCCCAAGCTGCCGGTCACCGGGAGACCACGTCTCCCTCCATGGCGCTGGGCCAGTTGTGTGCAGAAGAGGGCGGGCGGTTCCAGCAATCCTAGCCCTTGCCCTCCTCTCCAGACCCACGCCCAGCCCTGGCACCACAGGGCCCTGCCGTGGCCCTGGCCCTGGGCGCCAAGCCCCCGGGGGGGTGTCAGGCCAGGCTGATGGCCCCGCATCTCCACAGCCCTGTTAGATAAGAATGCAGAAACACACCTCTAAGGCCAAGACAAACCTAGAGGGTGAGAGAGCTGGAACTGGGACAGGGAAGGGCCAGGTGCCCACCCTGCCCTGTAGCTAGCGTGCTGCTCAAGTGTGGCTCATGGTCCCCAGCTCTTGTGTCCAGTCCTCTGGGGCCTGTGGAGGGTCCGCGGCCTGTCCCTGCCACCCCAGCCCCCCTGCAGGACAGGCCCCTTGCTCCCTTACTAAGGGAGCCCGTTACCCGCCTCGGGCCAGGCATGGTTTGGTAACTGGGTGGCATGGGTCATGGCACATGTGGGCATCGGTCCCCCAGAGCCTTCTGAACCCAAGGACCTGCATGCTGAGGACAGCGCCCCGCGGCACGTGGAGAGAGGAGGAAGGCTGAGCTGTTCTGCATGGCACCAAGCCAGACTGGCCTGCATCCCTGTGCCCAGGGCCTGGCTGCAGTCAGTACCCAGAACAGCCGCGCTGGCCGAGCTGCGGATGAGCAACGCGTAGAGGTGGCTGCGGGAATGGGAGTGCTGCGTGGACGGATAAGTGAACAAGCCCCTGGTGGCTAAGGGCTGAATGAAGTAGGCCAGTGAACGGATGGTGCGCTCTGGGCCCCCACAGTGCTCCCTGTGGACAGAGCCCTGGCCGAGCCCCGGGCCACCCTTCCCGGCATGCCCGGGGTGAGAAACAGCCAGCACATTGCGTCTACCTGCACCTCAGGCAGCGCCCGTGTCCTGATGGCCACAGCCGCTGCCCCCAGCTGCTGAGGACACAAAGCCACAGCTGCTGGGGGCCTGCGGGACAGCGGAGGACAGGCCTGGGATTCCTGAGCCCAACAGGGGCCAGGCTCACGCCTGGCTAGTGTCTCCTAGGAGAGCTGGCCCCAGGCATGGCCCCCTGCTAGGCCACCCAGAGGGGTGGGCCCCCCGAGGGCCTGTGCTCACCCCGAGTCCCAGACCCAGGGTTGGCCTCATGGCCATCAGCAGCGGGCCACAGATCCCAACCGCTGAACCTCACTCGCCGTCACCTAAGGCCTAGGCCTCCGGTCCCCAAGGCCTCCACTGGCTGTGGCCTTGGCGGGTGGGAGGGGCAGGTGGAGGAGCACTGGCCTGCACCTCACCTCTCTGGCTCCTGGTCCCCCAAGAGGCTGCTCTCCCTGGCAACTCTCCCACCCCGCCAGGGCTGGGCCCCATGGTGGCCCGCAAGGTGTTCCCCGCACAGTGAGTCCGCACAGACCAGAGCCGTAAATCCGGGGCCTGGGTCTTTGGTGTGGGACCTTCAGCATTTGCAACACTAGCCACTCGGGGAGCTTCATGACCGAGGTTTGAAAAGTCTATGAGACTTCATCTCCACTTAACCATCAAGGTGCCAGACTGGAAGCATGGCTCAGACGGTAGAGTCAGTTGTGGGCAAGAAAACTGAGCAAGGTGCATACGACGTGCTGAGTGTGAGCCCTAGAACTGACGACCACATGCCCACACGTGCACACACACACTACAAGGAGGGCCTCCCTAATATGATCTTTGCCCTTGGGGTGCCCAACCTGTAACCAGTGGACAGCATCAGCCCTACCAGGCCCAGGCGGCTCCTCCCAGCTCCCTGTGCAGAGGCTCGGCCCCCCTTGGCCCTGCTCTACCCTCGATCCTTTCCCCCAGCACAGTGCTCTCCTTGCAGAACCTGAGCTTCTGTGGCCCTGGATGGCAGAGCAGCAGACAGAGGGGGCCCAGGTCCTCTGTACATCAGGGCCACAGCCCGAGCCCCCAGAGTGCTGGCCCTGCAGTCCAGGGCTGCTGATTCAGCCCGGGCGTCTGTGGGTGGTTGTCAGTCTGGGTGTTCCTGGGCGGCTGTCAATCTGGATGTCCGTGGTCAGCTGTCAGTCTGGGTGTCCCTGGGCAGCTGTCAGCCAGGGTGTCCGTGGGCGGCTGTCAGTCCGGGTGTCCGTGAGCGGCTGTCAGTCTGGTGTCCATGGAAGGCTGTCAGTCTGGGTGTCTATGGGAGGCTGTCAGTCTGGGTGTCCATGGGAGGCTGTCAGTCAGGGTGTCCCTGGGCGGCTGTCAGTCAGGGTGTCCCTGGGCGGCTGTCAGTCCGGGTGTCCGTGAGCGGCTGTCAGTCTGGTGTCCATGGAAGGCTGTCAGTCTGGGTGTCCATGGGAGGCTGTCAGTCTGGATGTCCATGGGAGGCTGTCAGTCTGGGCGTCTGTGGGCGGCTGTCAGTCCGGGCGTCTGTGGGCGGCTGTGGCCCCCACTGTCTGTGGAGGGCTGTCAGTCCGGGTGTCTGTGGGCAGCTGTCAGTCCGGGCGTCTGTGGGCGGCTGTGTCTGTGGTGGCAGAGCTCTTGGCCCCCCGCCCTGTTCTGGGGTTGGGACTCACAGCTGCTTGAAAATCTCCCAGCTAATGCTGCTCCTAGGGCATCCCAGATCTCTTCGGGAGAGGGAGAGAGAGCAGGGGCGAGTCTGTGGGGTCAAAGTCTCCCTCCCTCAGAGCCCACCCTACCCAGAGGACACCCCCATCCTCGAGGCCCTTCCTCGGGTCAGGTTTCCAGCATGTGTGTTTTGGGGACACACCCCACTTCTGTTCTCCACACAGCCTCCCAGGCCCTCGCCCCCCCTTGCTCACAGCGTGTCACCCAACACAGCAACAGCACAGATGCAGCCCTGGGCCCAGGGCAGGTGAGCGGATGGTCACAAAGGAGCAGACACACCGCGGGGAGTCCCGACGGAGCGTGGCCCCTTCTGGGGCTGCAGCGCTCTGTTGGATGGGAGTTTTCTTAAATAGGGACCAAGTGTGGGTTTGAGGTTGTGAGAATGTTCTAGACATGATGGCAGTAATGAGAATGAATGTGCCTGACATGGAACTGTGTATTTGACAATGATTAAATGGCAAATTCCATGTAATTCAGCGCATGTGTGTGTGTGCGCATGTGCACACATGCATGGCTGATACACACGCACACTAGTACCAGAGCTTGAAATGAGCGACTTGTGATCTTGCTTGGCTTTTTCCTTCAAGACTGCTGCTCTACTACTTGAGCCACACCTCCACTTTTGCCTTTTTGCTGGTTAATCAGAGATAAGAATGTCTGATTTAGCTGCCTGCCCTGGCTGCCAACCTTAACCCTCAGATCTCAGCCTTCTGAGTAGCTAGGTTACAGACACGAGCTACCAGCACCCAGATTGCTATTTATATTTTATCACTACTCAAAGGAAGCAGCTGGGTTAGTTTGACACGGGCTTCCAGCAGTCTGGCAGAAACAAAACATACCAGGGAGAGTGGCCAGCGCTCAGCACCTGGGTGCCAGCGGGCCACATGCAGGGGCACTGGCTTCATCCTGTACAATTCCAAGGGAAAAAAGGGTGAGAGTGACTTCCAATTGTAACTCTACTTAGAAAGACATCAGGTGAGCCGGGCGCCGCTGGCTCACACCTGTCATCCCAGCTACTAAGGAGGCTGAGATCTGAGGATCATGGTTCAAAGCCAGCCTGGGCAGGACTTTTATCTCCAATAAACCATTCAGAAAACCAGAAATGGCACTGTGGCTCAAGTAGAAGAGTGCTAGCCTTTAGCTGAAGAACTCAGGGACAGCACCCAGGCCCAGAGTTCAAGTCCCACGACCCGGAAAAAAAAAAAAGTAAGACATCACATGAAATCACGACAGTAGAGACTATGGAAAAAGGAAAAAGGTTTGCATTTTAGTACCTATGATTTCACCTTTCCCTGATTTGTTTTTGAGTCAGTCCTGGGGCTTGAACTCAGGACCTTGGTGCTGTCCCTGAGCTTTTTTGCTCAAGGGTAGCTAGCACTCTAGCCACAGCTCCACTTCCAGCTTTTTTGGTAGTTAAATGGGCTGTCTTTGAAACATGATCCTCAGATCTCAGCCTCCTGAGTAGCTGGGATTACAGGTGTGAGCCACGGTACCCAGGATTCTCCCTGCTTTGTTTTTGTTTTGTCAGTCTTGGGGCTTGAACTCTGGGCCTGGGTGCTGTCCCTGCCCTCTTCAGCTCAAGGCCAGCACTCTACCACTTGAGCCACAGCGCCACTTCCAGTTTTCTAGTGGTTTATTGGGGATAAGAGTCTCATGGACTTTCCTGCCTGGGCTGGCTTTGAACCGCGATCCTCAGATCTCAGCCTCCTGAGTAGCTAGGATTATAGGCATGAGCACTGGAGCCCGGCTTCTCCCTGCTTTAGGCAAGGAGTGGCCCAGGACCTGTAAATCACGCAGCCAGCCAGCCAAAGGAAAGGAGGAGGGGGTGGGGCTCGTTTTCAGCTGGCCCCTCTGGAAGGGGCAGGGGAAAGGCTTTAGGGCAGCTGCCATCTGGCAGCGCTGGCACAGGTGATAAAACAGTCAAAGAAAGTCAGGGACTCAACAACTCACACTGCCTGCCCCACGCTGGTCGCCAGGTCTGTATTTTTTCGTTTTTGTGGGGCTGGGGACCAAACCCAGGTCTTTATGCATGTTGGGCAGGTGTTTTGCCACTGAGCTATGCTCCTATACCCAAATTGTGTGCGTGTGTGCATGCGCGTGTGCATGCACATGTATGTGTGCATGTGCGTGTGTGGGTGTTTGTGTGCGTGTATGCATGTGTGTGCGCGCGCGTGCGTGTGTGCTCTTGGAAGTACTGGAGGGCCTTGTGCTTGCAAGACAGGCACTGTGCCACTTGAGTCACACTCTCATCCCTTTTGCTTTATTCATTTTTCAAATAATGCTTCGAATTTATGCCCAGCCTGGACCGTGGTCCTCCTCTTACGCTTTCTGAAATACTGGCTGACAGGTGGGATCCATCACACCAGCTTTTATTTGATTGGGATGGGGTCTCACGAACTTTTGCCTGGCCTTGAACCCAATTCTCCTAATCTCTGCCTATTGCAAACAACCGCCACCCGGCCGGCTGAAGTGTGTATGTTTGCAAGCGCTTTCCTGAAGCACCTCTCCCCATCTTCCCCGCACACTGGCCTTGGAAGCTCAAAGGGGCTGAGGCACAGGGCTCCTATGAGGCTCCTGGTACCTGGGTTTCCATTTCCCTGGTCTCCACCGCCAACTGCTCTCTCAGACTCCCCTGGACGTAAGCTCATCCCCCAGGCGAGCAGCTGTACCCCCACCCTGCTCCCAATCCCCGCCTCTTCCCAGGGTCTCCTAGGCCCCACCCTGCTCCATTCTGTTACTTCCTCTTCTTCTCATCTGCCCAGAGCCCACGACCCCCCAGGCAGCAGAGGGGGTCCCGCCAAGTGGCACAGACAGGGGGACAGGAAAGCTGGTCCCCCAGCAAACCCTTCATGTCCTGCTGCCCTGTGGGGCCCTGTGGCCATCCACGAGGAAGCAGGTGCTGGGGAGTGATGTCTCAGGGTCTGGGATTCTGACCTCTCCGACCCCACACTGGCCGGGACCCAGCCCCCTCCCACACCTGAATCCCCAGGGACCAAGCCCCCATCTTTGGCCTGGGGTGGAGCTTCAGCTGGCTGCATGCCACAGGTGGGGTTGTGGCATGCTGGCCGCAGGCAGGCAGGCAGGGACTGGCCCCTGACAGAGACGCTTGGTGACAATGGCCAGGCTCCATGTGGCTCTGAATCTGGGGCTGGCTCTGAGGCCAAGTGCAGGTGGTGCCCGTGGAGGGGTGGGGTCAGCCTGCAAGGACAGGCGTGGGAGGGGCCAGGGTTTGCATACTTCTCTCACACACACAAATGTGCAGAAGGGCTTCCTTGGAGCCCCTTGCTATGCAAATGCCCCCCCCAGGCTCCCCCTCAGTCTCCCCCCAGCCAGGCTTCAGTGCCCAGCGGGACCTCAGCCCTGCCCAGCCCAGCCCTCAGAGCCCTGTACACCCTTGCGTTGTCGGGGACACACCAGGGTGTGGGAGGGTGGGGGAGGAGGCTCCTCAGGACAGGCTCAGGTGACCAGGCGGCTAGGACTGTGCCCTAAGGCCCAGTGGTGCTGGGCCTCTGTGTTTGGCTTATTTAGTCTCTAGGCACGAATACCATGCAGGGCCAAGGCGGCCAGGTACTAGCACCTGACCAAGCGGCCAAGCCCCCTGCCTTCCTGTGGACACAGCAGTGTCCAGAGCATGCTGTCCTGCCCCGAAGTGTCCAGGGGCAGGGTGTGGACAGGGCAGGTGGCCAGATGGTCACCAGGGGCAGCATCTTACTCTCAGACTCCCCCAAGGCGCGGCATGTGCCTTGGCAGCTGCCTCCAGTGGATGTGGCCCGGCCCTTCCCGAGGAGCTGGAGCTTGGGCCACCAGAGGCCCCGTTGCTAGATGACAGGTCTGGGGCTCTCAGACCAGAGCTGCCCACCGGACTGGACGCACCAACCTTCCCGGGGCAGGGGGGGGGCCTGCTCGGTGTCTGGAACCTCCCAGCAGGAGTCTCGGGACCCCGAGGAGCCTGTGTCCTGGCTGGCCCGTCCCATTTCCTGCCACTGGTCCTGGTGGTGTTCGTCTCTCCGGAATTTTCTAGCCCCACATGAGGACTCAAAGCATCACTCATGTCAACAGCTCTGGCCATGCAGGGCTCCACCAACGCCCGCACTGGTGCCAGCCATCGGTGTACTCCTCCTCGCTCCCCGAGGCCGCTGGCCCTGGGGGAGAGCAAGGAAGGGGCATAGAAATCCTCATGGGGTGCTTTCTGCAGCTGCTCATGGCCCAGAAAGGGTAACAGAGACTGGACCAGCCTGGCCGCCGCCACAAGTGAGCAATCCAAGGAGAGCTGGGGGCAGGGGACTGCCCAGCCCGCTGCGGGGAGGCCGGGAGGCCGGGAGGCTGGGAGGGGAGGCAGCAAGACCCCTCCCCTGCGGGCTCCAGAAGCGTCCAGAGGTGGTGGGGTGGCCGTGGGGGGCATCCAGGACAGTGTACCCCCTGGGGTGCCTCGTGGAGGGCTCCTGGGAGACCACAGGCGCCAGGGTGTCCTGGCACGTGTCCTGGCCAGGCTGCCTTCCCTGCTGGCCCCAAGCCACGGCCGGCTGGGGACACGGTGTGCGGCGGGAACAGGGCGTGTGTTTACATAGGGTGCCCGGAGGCCAGCAGCATGGGACAAGGGCTCATTGTGTCCCCGGCCGCCCCTCCCCGCCAGCCTGTCCACAGCACCCTGCCCCCTCCCTGCCCCCTGCCCCTCGTCCGTGGCCCCTGCGCCCTCTCCCCCACCAGCATGCACTGGGGCGCAAGGCCCGAGCCCTCATGACGCTCCCCACCTTGAGCACCGACTCCCCCCCCCCACCCCTGCGCAGAGCTGCCTGCTGCTCCTCTAGGACTGCCCCTTCTCAGTCCTGGTGGGTCACTGCACACGCACAGAGCCTGCCCAGGCTCTCTCCCACGGGACCTGACGGCAGTGCAGCCCCTGGGCAAATGGGCACGCTCCATCGCTGTATCCCGGGACGGGAGGACACAGGCACAGGTGCAGGCGCACACGCACGCACACGCACACACGCACACACGCACGCCAGGGGCTTCCCTGTGGACTGACCTCAGGGAAGGAGGGCCCAGTTGATTCCATGGCTAGAAGGGTTCCTGGGGTGGGGGTGGGGGCAGCTAGGGTGTGTGGGCACAGGGCACACACGGCTTCACGCCCACCCTGCTGGGCCTGGGGGGTCTCCCTCCCCCTCCCCCACCTGAGGCATCTGACGCCCCCTCACAGAGGTCTCAGGTGAGCAGCAAGTGAAGCCCTGGGGGCCTTGGGACAGGGACAGGCCCAGCGCTCGCTATGTACAGCCAGTCTGACGGGGTAGAGTGTGACGTGTGTGCGCGCGCGTGTGTGCATGTGCGCGTGCGCATGCTTCTCACGTGGACAGCATGGACTGGGGCCAGCCAGGAGGGTGGCAGAACGGGCTGGGCCTGCGTCACAGGCATCACTCACGACAGCACCAGGGCAGGTATCTGCCTGCCGGAGGCGTTGGCTCAGCGGGAGGTGGCCTAGCAGGAGCAGCAGAGCCTGAGAGGCCAGGTGGAGCAGTGCCCAGCCACTCCACCCCTTCCCAGTTCTGCCATGCCAAGCTGGGAGCAGGGAACCGCATGGAGACTAGGACAGGGTTGGGAGCCTGGATCTGTCTGGGCCCTGGGTAGGGACAAGACCCCCTGCCCCCACCCCCGCCTCAGCTCCCTGCCCCCCCCGCCCCACAGGCAGCCAGCCAGGGCCCTCCAGAGCCCTTGATCTGGGCTACAGCAGGGCCTGCCCAACATCTGCCCAACTCTGACTCACGTGACCTAGCGGCCAGGCTAGCCCCTGCCTCTCCTGCCCAGTCCTGACTGCAGGTTCCAGCCTTGCACAGACAGGCGGTCACTTCTGCTGAGTCTGGGTCCTGGCCAAGCCGGACTTCACATTGCCAAGCCTGGCAGGGGTCCCTCAGTCCTAGGGAGCCGGTCCTCCCCTGGCCCCTGATCAGCTCTCTTGTCTGGCCAAAATGCCCCTAGCCACACCCTGGTGTGTCCAGCTCAGGAAACCCTGCAGGCCCGGGCCCTGCCTCTCCAGCCCAGCTCCCACCCCAGCAGCCTGGGACGGGCCTCCACGTGCCCACCTGTAAGTCAGGATCAAAAGGAGGATGCACCGAGGCGTGGCGGGGGCTGACTTCTCCTCTTTGACAGGCTGTGCTATCACCAGGAATGCCTAGATCCAGGGGGAGCCCCCTCGCCAGGGGGGCTTTGACCTGCAAACCCCTTGCTGGGTACAGAGAGCCCCGCATTCTGCCCCGAGATGAAAGGTGCTTGTTGGGGTGCTGGGGGCAGATCAGGCTGGCTACACGGGCTAGCTCCGCATGTACCCCAAAGCTCATTTCTCCCGAAGTCCTACCAGGGCAGGTGGTGCTGCCTGCAGACCCATCCTACAACAGAGAACCGAGGCCCAGCGGGCTCCACCTGTCCTCACGGGCAACTGGGGGCTGGCGAGGCACCGTGAGCAGAACGTGTTCAAAAACAGGCACCGCCTCGGACGGGGGCTGCGGGGGGCACCGCAGGCCCTGCGAGCAGCAGGCTTGGGTCAGGTTGGAGACGAGCAGAGGGCAGGCTGCAGCCTTCTCCTGCCTGGCCGGGCTCCAGGGCAGCCCATGCCCTGGCCTCAGAGCCACTGACCCGCCGGCCTGGGAGGGACACCAGGGCCCGGTCGAAACCCCAAAACGGAGCAGCAGCGTCCCAGAAACCACGAGTCAGCAGCTCCCGCCCTTCCCAGCCATTAAACCAGCGGGTGTAGATGAGGAGAGAGAGGGTGTGGGGCCCGAGTCCACCTCCCACCCCTCTGGGCAGAGGCCTGGGTGGGGCGTGACCCCTTGGTCTGGGGGTCCTCGCGGGCCCTGCTGGTGGTCAGGGAGACATGAGGCCCAGCACCACCTGCTCAGGTGACTTGCTCTGGCAGAAAGTGGGCCTGTGTCCTCTGGGCACCCCGTTCAGACTGGGGCACCTCTTCCTCATCACCTGGTACCCCTGGGGGCGCAGGGGCAGCCAGCACCTGGCCCCCGGAAGCCCTTTCCCTCCTTCCTTCCAGCACTGCCCATTCCTGATTGGCTGGAGCTAGGGATGGGGCAGCCATTGGGCTGGACCGGAGGCATGCACATGGCACCCGCCCCACTGCCTTGGGCTTGGCAGGCCACCCGCTCTGCTCCCCCACCCCCGACAACACGTCTGCCTGCGGCCTAGCTTCTCAACCCTCCCAGGTCCCGAAGACCTGGTTTTAGGCCTGCCGGGCCTCAGACCATCCCTGGGTGAGGCCCGGGTCTGGAGCAGCAGTAGGTGCTGGTGAGGGGCCTGGTGGGGCAGGGGTGAGGTGGGCAGTGTGGGCACCCCATCCGGACAGCGGGAGGACCCAAGTGTCCAGCCCTTGGCCACCCAAGATGAAGACGCCAACAGACCAACCAGCCGCAAAGGCACACGGCCAAGCTCGTGCCCCGGGCCTGGCACAGGTGTGCACTCAGAGAGAGTGCTCGCCAGGCTCTGCCCCGGATGGCAAGCCATTGTGGCACTTTGAGGTGTCCGTCCCCGGAGCTCAGGTGCAGTGCCTCCTCCAGGAAGTTCCTGCAGCTCCTGCTTTGGGAGAAGGTCGCATGGGCAGCAGCGGGTGCTCAGGGCAAGCTGGCCAGGAGCTAGGGCAGCCCCCCTCCAAGGCTGCACAGCCCATGTGCGGGCCCAGTGGGCCCCACCTGACACTTCCCAGGAACAGGGAAGTCACCTGCGGCTGGCACAGAGCCCAGCTGCTTCTCCACCGGGTGCCCCGCCCAAGCCACCTCACTGCCTGGGGCCAAAGACGGGCACAGGGAAGGGCTCTCCCGAGCCTCTGCTGGCCTGGACTCTGCTCCCTTAGCCGCTCAGGCCTCCCAGCCCCTCCCCCAGCGCACAGGACACAGACTCCAAAGGGCCCAAGAAAACTGAGGGCTAGGCTAGGGCTGAAGGCCAGGCCACCCCTCCCCCACACCAGCACACTTGGTCAGCAGGCCTTGGGCTGGGACGTCGCCAGGCCGAGGGCCTCCTTGGGCTGAGACATCTCCAGGCCAAAGGCCTCCTTGGGCTGGGAGCCCTGGAGCTCTGCTCAGCTCCCATTTGGGTCCCCAGAGTGTTCTGGAAGGCAGGGCAGGGGGAGAGCTGACCAGGAGACCACCGAGCACCGTGTCCAGCCTAAGGAGAGTGTCCACTTTGTGGACTGGCCCATGGAGCCGGCCCAGCTCCATGTCCACACTGGCCACCCAGTGTCAGCCCCTACCTGAGGGTCTGGCCGGCTCCCAGCAGACCCGAGGCGTGAGGGGCAAGGGCGGGCTCCTGCAGCCTCCTGCGCCCGCAGGCACCTCTGACACAGAGAGGCACAAACACGTGCTGGGTCCCTTCTAATCCTTTCTCAATAGGCAGGACTCGGGGTCACTTCTTCCTCGGAAGCACTGACCGGCGCCCCCCCCAACATGCCTGGGCGTGAGGGACCTGCACCTCTCTCCCCAGGAACATTTCTGAGCCGTGAAAGAAGGGCCACAAGGACTAGGTGCTCAAGTTTGTCAGCCTCAAGCTGTGTGGGAGCCGTTCAGGGCTGTCAGGGAGGGGCTAGATCAGGCCTGACCCGAAGCCTGTCATCTGCTCTGCCCTGTTTCTGTCTAAGCCTGACCTGTTCTTGGACACAGCTCATGTTCTGGCAGCCGCACTCCTGTGTGAGGGCTTGGCAGGGCTAGCTGCCACCCATATATTTGTCTTTCCCCTGAAGTCCCCAGTCCTGAGAAGGTCCCTGTTCTCCCTGCACACACACACACACACATGCACGCACGCACGCACGCAGTATCTCTAGGCAGATGTGCAGTGCAGGAGTATGCTGCACACAGAAGGTATGCAGGAAGTGCATGTGAAGGGACATCTCCAGGCCACGATCGTGCTCAAAGCGAGATCCCCAAATCCTCGTCCCTACTCCACTAGAAGAGACCAGGAGTGAGCTCGCTGGAAGCACCTCCCCTGCCCCCCGCAGTGAGGGGACCATGCACACAGGAGAATTCTCCCCATCTCCCTTCATGCCCACCTGGGCTGCTTGGTCATGTTGGTCTTCACCCCAGGCCAGCTCACCCCAGGGAGCGCTGGGAGTATATGGATGAAGTTCTGAGCCTGTGCCCCTGCTGCCTCCATGACCCCTGTTCACAGGTAACTCCTGACCTCCAGAGGCTCCACCCCGCCACAATGTGGGGGCTGAGGCTGGGAGGGGCCAGAGCCCTGGCGTTGGAGGTGGGACAGAAGCAGTGAGGCCCTGGCCTGTGTGCAGTGGAAGCCCAGCCTGGGGATCGAAGACCGTCTTCAGAGGGGACCGGGTCAGGCATGGAGGCGTGGGGCTGGCATGATGAGCCGTGTGGAGCCAGAGTGCGGGGTGAGGGGCACCCTCCACCCAGCTGGCTGCCGCAGTAGTCCCGGCCCAGCTGGCCCTGGTGTAGGGACAGCAAGGACACCTGCCTCTCCTTGCTCACCTTCCCCTGCCTCCGAGGTCCACGAGGCAAGGAAGCTGCAGCTGTTTGCGCGACCATGGGAATTTGCAATCCGGTCCACGCACAGTCTAGCTTAAGTCTGGACACAGCTTGGAATCCTCTCTGCTTTTTCAGGGTCTTTTCTGCTGAGGCCTGGTGGCCTTGCCCAGGTGTGGGCCCAGCCCGTGAACAGCTCAGGTAAACCATCCTCGGCAGTAGCAGGGGACTATGCCAAGGCCGGGGAGCACGGGGCAGGCCTGGGTGGAGGCCTGGGGACCGGTCAGGGCCCCTGTGTGGGGAGATGGTATCCGTCAGCCTCTGCCGCAGGGGCTGGGCCAGAGTTCGCCCAGGCTGGTGTCCAGGTCAACACTGAACCCTTCGACTCTGGGACACCTCTGGTGAAACATTGCAAAATCCTGGCTGGCTCTGCTCCCCATGGGTGAGAGGCCGCACCCAGCAGCTCGGGGAAGGAGGGGAAGGGCGTCTCCTGTGCTGGGCGCACTTTCCAGCTGACCCCTAGCTGTGGCCCCGGGCAGACTGGCTCTAGGGGTAGGCAGGACACTGAACCAACTGGCCAGGGCCAGGCTCAGGGCAACACTGGACTGGCATAGCCCAGGGCCAGGGGTCAGGGTCTGAACAGAGACCATGAATGGCAGCAGGTACTGGCTCCAGCTGTGTCCATCTGGTGACTGTCCAGCTGGGCACAAGGGTTGGCAAAGGGCCAACCCAGCCATAGCCAGTCCCTTCTGTAGTGGACTTACGGTTAGAGTGGTTGGGGCACAAGTGGACTGTCCACTGCTGGGACTGCCCCTATGGCTGAAAAGCCCGACTCCAGGATGAGGCCAAGAGAAGATGGTGGGCTAGCAGGGAGAAGGTGCAGGGCTTGGACAGAGCCACAGGCCTCGTGGGGGTGAGGAGATCCCAGGCATGGCCTGTTTGGAGGAAGCATTAAAGATGACCAGGACAGAGTCAAGCAGACCTGTGGGACACCTAGGGCCGTCTGGACAGAAGCTGATTGAAGTGGCATGGGTGCTGGCAGTGGACAAGGTTACCAGGGACAGAGAGAGGACCCAAGATAGGCTGAGAGGAGGGGAGCAGGTGGGCATGGCTGGGGTTGGGTGGTGGCCCTACCCTCCCCTTCCCCTAGCTCCCTGGGGATGTCTCAGGCGGGTGTGATTCGATGCATGTGTACAAGTGTGTTTGCAAGCCGTTCTGAGCAGGGTCACAGTGTGTAAGCAGGTTTGTGAGGGAGGGAGACTGAGACCCAGCCCTGTCTGTCCAGCTCTGCCTAACTCAGGGAGGCTAGCCTGGACAGGGCCTCCCCAGCTACAGCACAGCCCTCCCCAGGCAGACAGGGACACCTGGTCAGGATAGCTTCACATCCAGTTCACTGCACGCAGGGTTAACTGTGAGAGCTGGGTGAGGGACGGGTGCAGACTTTCTGAAGGATCTACCTTGCTCCCCTGCTGTGAGAGGGAGGTGAGGCCCCCACTGCCCTAAAGCCCCTCTCAGCAGGTGTGTGTGTGCGCATATGTGGATGTGTGTGCTGGGTCTCTACAGTCAGACCCTGGCCCAGCCCCCTCTCCCTGCTTCTCCTAGCCTTAGGAGAGCCCTCTTGCTGCTAATGTGGGCTGGGACTACTCATAAGGCTCAGAACAATTTCTCAGGCCCAGCAGATGGGCCTTCCAGAAACTGAAAATAACAAACCCACAAACAGGTGGAGAGGGGGGTCCCTCGCAGGGACCAGGGACCAGGGACCGTGGGAGGGATGGGTAGAAAGGCCTGAAGCCCTCAGGCCTTGAAATTTGGCCGGGCAACCCTGCGGTGAGGAGGGCGCTGAGGGGACCCATCAGAGCCTCCATTGGCCAAGCTGATACCTGGGAATGGCCACCTCACAGCAAGGCCCCCCCCCCCCCCCCCCCCCCCCCCCGGGCCAACCCCTGCTCCCTCCGGGTGATGCCTGGGTTCCCCAGGGCCTGGGGAGGGAGGATCTGAGCTGGGAGGAGAAGGCTCTTTCAGACAGGTGCCCAGCTACAGAATGAAGGCCAGGCCCACAGGAGGCCTGGGCTCAGGGCCCAGGGGGAGGGCTGGGGCAAGGGTTCCGAGCAGGCCCCGGAATGGCAGGCAGTGACACCAGTGGACACTGAAGGGTGGGAAGCCAGACTCTGAGGCCGGTGTGGGTGCAATCACCCCAGTAGGCCAGGCACATCAGCCTAGACACTCAAACCCGGATGCGCGTGTGTACCTGCGTGTGTACACGTGTGAGCGCACGTGTGTGTACCTGACATCAGCCCACTTCAGGGCTGCGCGGGGGCTGGCGGCCACTGGAGTCCGTGTCCCCAGCTGCCCGGGCCACCGCCCTGAGGTGGGTCAGCCCATGGCGCGGTGAGTCTGGGAGCACAGGCCCTGGTCAGGACCTGGTCAGGTGGACCCGGGGCGCAGGGGCGGGCCCAGCGCCGAAGCAAAGGTGCCAGGGAGGGGCGGTGATCGGGAGCCCAGCGGCTGCGGCTCCGCGAGAGGCGGTGCGGAGCAGAGGCCGGCCGGGCCGGGGCTCAGGGGCGCCGCGTCCCCCGCCAGGCCACGTGCGCGCTGGGGCGCGGGGCCGCCGGTGACGCAACGCACGATGTCAACGCCGGCCCGGCGGCGGAGGCGTCCCCACCGACTTCCGGCTCTCCTCGGGACCCCGCACCTCGCGGTCGGAGGCACGCAAGTCGCCCGCTGGGGTGCGGGGAAAGGGACGCACGCACGCGCCCGCCGCCGCCGCCGCCGCCGCCGCCGCCGCCGCCGCCGCCGCCGCCGCCGCCGCCGCCGCCGCCGCCGCCGCCGCCGCCGCCGCCGCCGCCGCCGCCGCCGCCGCCGCGCCCCGCGGTGACCTTCCTCCGCACCGCCTGGGGCGGAGCCCGAAGTGTGACCACGCCCCTGCCTCCCCATTGGCTGTGCTCTAATTCCTCCGTGTCCTTTCAAAACCTCGGCTCCTATTGGCTCACGCGGCCCCACCCACGCGGCCCCACCCGCGCGCCCCGCCTCGCGCCCGCCCCCAAGCTGCGCCTGCGCTGGGCGAGCGAGCGCGCGGCGAGGCAGCAGCGCACCGTGCGCCTCCGCGACTCTACTACGGAGAGCTAGTCCCGGCGCGTAGCCGCCTCCGCCTCCGCGCGGCTCCCGCCGCCCCGACAGGCAGCGCCAGGAAAGGAGGGGGTTACCCGCGTCTCACTGGCTGGCTCCGAGCCGCGGCGCGCTCCAGGGCGGGGCGGGGGGCGGAGCCCCTCGTGGTCCCGCCTCCGCGGAGGGATCCGGGCCACCGCGGCCCAAAACCCCGGGGCGAGTCGGCCGGGGCGTCTGAGCCGCTCGGCCTGCTGCGTCTGTCCGCGGTTCCGGGCGGTCACCGGGCTCCTGCGCCGCGCGGCCGCCTCGCTGAGCGCCGGCCTCGGTCCCGCCCGGCCCGCCGCGTTGTCCGCGCCCCGGGAGGCCGCCCTCCCGCGTCCGCGCCGGCCGGGCGAGAGGCGGCGCCCGGCGCGAGGCCGCCCGCGATGCTGCTCTCCAAGTTCGGCTCCCTGGCGCACCTCTGCGGGCCGGGCGGCGTGGACCACCTTCCGGTGAAGATCCTGCAGCCGGGTACGCGGGCGGGCGGCGCGGGCCTCCTCCGGGGCCGACCCCGCGGCGGGCCGGGGCGGGGGGGCGGTCCCGGCGCGCGGTGCCAACCCGCCCTCCTGTGCCCGCAGCCAAGGCGGACAAGGAGAGCTTCGAGAAGCTGTACCAGGTGGGCGCCGTCCTGGGCAGCGGCGGCTTCGGCACGGTCTACGCGGGCAGCCGCGTCGCCGACGGGCTCCCGGTGAGTCGGGCGGCCGGGGACCTGGGCTCTAGCGCGGCGCCAGGGCGTCGCTGGGACGACGGCCTGACCGCCCGCTTCCCCGCAGGTGGCGGTGAAACACGTGGTGAAGGAGCGGGTGACGGAGTGGGGCACCCTCGTAAGTCGGGGGGACGGAGGCCGGGATCGCGGGACCGGCGGGGGGAGGGTGAGGACGGGGAGGCCGGGATCGCGGGACCAGCGGGGGAGAGGCGGGAGGCCCGGATCGCGGGACCTGCGGGGGGGAGAGGACGGGGAGGCCGGGATCGCGGGACCCGCGGGGGGGGGGGGGGGAGGTGTGCCGGCATTGCTGGACGAGGGGGGGCCGGGATGGCGGGCGGCCCCGTACTGACCGCCGCCCCGCCGCCCTCCGCGTCCCCAGGGCGGCGCGGCCGTGCCCCTGGAGGTGGTGCTGCTGCGCAGGGTGGGCGCGGCGGGCGGCGCGCGCGGCGTCATCCGCCTGCTGGACTGGTTCGAGCGACCCGACGGCTTCCTGCTGGTGCTGGAGCGGCCCGAGCCCGCGCAGGACCTCTTCGACTTCATCACGGAGCGCGGCGCCCTGGACGAGCCCCTGGCGCGCCGCTTCTTCGCGCAGGTGCTGGCGGCCGTGCGCCACTGCCACGGCTGTGGCGTGGTGCACCGCGACATCAAGGACGAGAACCTGCTGGTGGACCTGCGCGCCGGCGAGCTCAAGCTCATTGACTTCGGCTCGGGCGCGCTGCTCAAGGACACGGTCTACACCGACTTCGACGGTGAGCCGCGGGGAGGGCGGCCGCGGCGCGGGGGAACCCGCGGGGCTGGCGTGTGCGCGTGACGCGGGGCGCCGCGCCCCTCCCTTTCCGGGCGGGCCTTCCCTGCGTGCGTGCGTGCGCAACGCGGGGGCGCCGCAGCAGAAATCCCCGCATTGCGGAGCGGGGAAGCCGGGGCTCCCCGCTCCTCCCGCCCCCTCCTTCCCTCCTCCCCTTCCCTCCTCGGTGCGGTGCGCACTGCGCACGGGGCGGGACCAGGGCCTGTGACGACCTCGCTTCTGTTTGTTGTGAAACCAGAGCTGAGGTTCACTCTTCCACTCCTCCCGCCGCGGGGGAGGGCCGCCACCAGGCCTGCGCGCTGCCACCACCTCAGGCCCCACCCGCTCCTGCTCCTGCCGCAGCCCTGGGTTTTTCCCAGGGTGGAGGCTGGGCAGGCTAGGAGGGGAAGAGCCGGAGCGCCCCGCGCCCGTGTCCTGAGCCGCCTCCATCCCCGCACCCCCAGGCACCAGAGTATACAGCCCCCCGGAGTGGATCCGCTACCACCGCTACCACGGGCGCTCGGCCACCGTGTGGTCCCTGGGGGTCTTGCTGTATGACATGGTCTGCGGAGACGTCCCCTTTGAGCAGGACGAGGAGATCCTGCGGGGCCGCCTGCTCTTCCGAAGGCGGCTCTCCCCAGGTGCGCCTGTGGCTGGGCTCGGGGCCGGGCACCGAGATCTCTCCCTTCTTTCCTGACCCACCCGTCCCTTCCCACAGAGTGCCAGCAGCTCATTGAATGGTGTCTTTCCCTGCGGCCCTCCGAGAGGCCCTCACTGGACCAGATTGCTGCCCACCCCTGGATGCTGGGGGCGGAAGGAAGTGTCTTTCAGAGCTGTGACCTCCGGCTCTGCGCCCTGGACGCTGATGATGGGGCTAGCACCACATCCAGCAGTGAGAGCTTGTGAGAGGGGCCCGACTCCCCCTGACTTGGGATGCCTCCTGCAGAAGCAGTGATCTTTGACCCATGGTGACCTTTGCCCTTGGCACCGGGCCTGTCTCCTTAGCTTTGAGTGCCTTTTTGAACGCTGCTCCATGGGACTGGGTTTCCTTGAGCTCTTCTGTCCAAAGACCGCTCCGGGTGAAGCGAGGTCCTGCCTGCCCTGGGTGGATACTTGAACCGGAGACCTCTCCCACCCCGCTGCCGGGACCTGGGGCGGCCTTCCTGTCAGGCCCAGAGCTCGCCCACCCACCACCCTCCAGTCTCATGGTGTTCGTCTGGGCTGTCCATGCACAAGCAATGCAACAGCCGGGCCGAGCTGCCCGCCTGCCTCCCTGCGCACTCGATCTGTGTCTGTACCAGCGTCTGCGTCTGTTATTTATGATGTGACCCCCCACCCCGCAGGGCACCCCTGTCCTGCTGGGGGCTATTTATTGCTTAATTTATTTGCCGAGGTTACTTCCTCTGAACGGGGGTCTTCTCCAGGCCCCTGGGGGTGGCTGGCTGTAGGGTTGGTACCCCGCCCTGCTTCCACCATCTGGGAGGAAGAACTTGTACAGTGACTTAATTGAAGGGGAGTGGGTGGTTGCCACCCTGGGCACTGCACTGGGGTCTGTTTTAAATTATTGACCTGTACAGTCTGCTTGCTGGCTCTGGAAGCTGGGTGGGACAGAGTCTCAAGCCCTTAATTTATTTTAGCAGCTGTGTTTGACCCGGTGTGATTAGGCACCGGGGTGGGGTTCTTTCAGTTCAAAAGTGTGAGATGTCTGAAGATCATATTTTTTATACAAGCATTTCAATTACACTTCTTCTTTTGTACGTAATGAGTGTTCTGTGTTTATTGCACTGGTAACCTTCCCACATCTGTGAAGCACCTACCCAATGTGGGAGGGGAGGGGGTGGTGGGGCCTGGCCTTATAACCAGGCCATCTATTCTGGCTGACTTCTGGCATTCTCCAGCCAGAGGGCTCTGCGCATGGCTGGTGGCCCTGGTTGCTGCCCATCCGCATCCAGAGGCCCAGGGCAGTCTGGGCCCTCAGGAGCAGCCCCAAGGCCCTCTGGCCTCGGCACTTAGAGGCCTGGTCCGGTGCCACTGTGAGTAGTGTCCTGTGCTGCCCTGGTGCAGGGCTGGGTGGCGCAGAAGGGCTTCCAGGCAGTATGTGCAGAAAGCAGGGCTGAGAGTTGTCTTGTAGCTGAGCTCTGGTGTGGCAGGTGAGGGTCAAAAGGCAGGGTGGGACCCATCAGCCTAGTCCAGGTGTGGACATGGGCCCAACCCATGGAGAAGGGCTGTTCCCTTGACCTCCACCCCAGATACCCCCTGCTTGGCAGTTCCTGAGCCAGTGTTCCAAATACGTTGCCTTGGGTGTGCCCAGCCCTGATGCCGCCCCTACCTAAACAGCCATCTTGAAAGTGAGGCTGCCGTGACTCCGGGAGCCCTGCTGCCTGGCTCCTGAAGACCAAGGAGGTCCTGGGAAGGACACCCCCTTCCCCTCGGGAAGGCTGGGTGAGGGCTTCTGGCTCCACAGCCTCCCCTGAACCAACACTCAGGGATCCCGAGAGAACAACTTCCCCCGACCTCCTGCTTGCTTTCCCTCCCGCCGTATCAGGCCGTAGCCTGCTAGGGCCCTTCCTTCAACCCACCCCCAACCCACGGGCAGCAACCCTGAGCCCAAGGTTGAGCCCAGCAGTCAACACTGGGGATTTTCCAGGCTGGCACTGGTACTGCAGCCTGGTTCATTTGCTCTCCTGTCTACTCTCCTAGCTTGTGGAGCCCTGTGCTGAGTGGGCAAGTTCAGGGTGAAGGTCAAGCCCATCCTGAGGAACCCTGGTGAGAGAAGAGGGAGGGCCGATGGTAGGGGTTATAACCCCAGCCGCTTAGAGGGAGAAATGAGATGGTGGTTGGAGACCAGTCCAGGAAAAAGGGAAAAGAACAGCCAGGCGGGGTTGCCTCCACTGGTAGCACCTGGCTGGCCCCTGCCTCTGCCTTGTGGCCTTTGTCTCCTTCCTGACGGAGCACACGCTCCTGGCACCACCCCCATTCACCCAGGACTTCAAGGCTGCCACAGAGGCCTCTCAGCCACAGCTGAGATGGGCAGAAGTCCAGGATATGGGGCCCCACGGCCTTTCCTGGCCCCTGGGCAATGAGCTTCCAGAAAAATCTAAGGGTGTGATGTCAGGCAGAATTCCAGGTTGACTGCCAGGAATACACTTCGCTTCCGGTGACTAGTGAGGCTGTGTGCTTCTGTTGCGTTAGAGCATGTGCCATGTGCATTTTGGTGGGGAGTGTGTGTTGCTGGGCCCTTTACTCCTGGTGGCCAGGAAGCCAAGATGGGAAAGGGCCAGGGTCCTGGGACCACCTCCTCTGGATGGCCCGCCCCTCAGGGTCTGTCACCTTCCACGAGCACCCCAGCTGAGGACCAGGGCTTCACCAGGACTGTCCGGACCCCGCATGCGCCCTGGCCGCCCTGGCTGCCGCTGCCTGGCTGCTTTGGGCCCTGGCTTGGCATGTGGAGTGGATGGATTCAGGGCCTACCCATTACTGGCCGTGCTGAGTCTGGTGCCCCAGCCCTGCCACATGTCCCTTGAGCTCTGCGGAGTCTGGGTGACCCACATGATGGGGTTCCTGAGACCCATCCTTCCTCAGCCTGGAAATCTGGTCTCTCCCTGGGGAGAGCCCCTCTGGCTCAGGTGGGTTCCACACAGAGCACTCCCTGCCCAGCTCCCCAGCCCCAGGACAGAATCCCGCACTGCCTCCCTCACAGCCGTCCCCTTCCGGCTGGGAGGCTCTGTGGACACCAGCTGCCTCCACATTGAACCGGGGTGGGCAGGCTGACCGCAGTGAGGTCTGCTGCCGGGCACAAGCCCTAGCCCACCACCCTTCCGTGGGCCCCCAGCTTGCTGTGCCCCATGCTGGCCTCTTTCTAGCGCCTGGTCTGGTGGCTCTGATGGCTTTCCGCTGGGTGGGATGCTCTTCAGCGCTGGCTTTAATATCTTAACCACAGGTGTGCTGATTTAATATCTCACGAAATACTTAGAACCATTTGGTCAGGTTCTGGAGAATCTATCCTTTGGGGGGAAACCTGGACAGGCCGAGTGTCTCACAGGAACTCACAGCCTTGAAAGATGATGGACTCCCAGCAGGCTGCAGGATGGGCTGAGGCTGAGGCTGTCCAGGGTAGAGGCTCGCTCTCCAGGCTGCTCCTCCCGCCCCACCCTTGGCCTCCTCACCTGCTGGGCCAAAGCCAGCTTGGTCTCCCGTAGAGGGGGCTGGGACAGAGCAGGTCCAAAGCCGCCCCCCCTCCCCCCTCCCCAAGCGGTTCTTTCCTCCCAGACACTCCAGAAATGAAACTTTGGTGTGGCTAAAATGCTAAAGCCTCATGGCAGAGGGAAGCGAACTCTGAGAGCTGGGGGGGGGGGGTGGGGGAGGGGACACCCAGCTGCCTGCCTGCCTGCGCAGCTACCGCCTGCTCGTTCCTGACTAGCTGAGGTCCCTGGAGCCCGGTGAGGTCCGAAGCCCCTTGGTCATTCAAGGGTCTCCTCAGGGTGAGCACTTGGCTCACCTGCACATGACCGGGCCGGGCTTGTCCCCTCACCCCAGCTCCCGGCAGTCAGATCCATGTGGCAGGCAGGGCAAGGGGCTCCCAAGAGGTGCGCCTGAAGACTGCTCACCCCCACTAGCCCATAAAAGGATGCGTGCAGCCCTGAGAGAGCACTGCGTGAGCACGTTCACCTGTGTCCTGTGTGTCTGTGAGGAGCCAGGGGTGTGAACCTGTGTGCTCCACGCACATTGTGGCTGCCTGTTTGCCTGTGAGTGCAGGAACGCAAGTGGACCCATGTCTGTGGGGATATGTGGTTCTGTTTGTGTGTATGCTTGTGCCTGCGTGCACTACACAGTGTGACTTTGCATGCATGCACACCTGTGCTGTGCGCTGGTAAGTGTGTGTGCGCGTGCATGCATACCTGCGCAGAACCTGGCCTGGGGGAGCCTGCTGCCCACACTGGAATCTTCTCCCCTCCCCTCCCCCCTGTGATGCCGGCCAGGGTCTCCCTCTCCCTCCCTTGCAGGGCCTAGTGGCGCTTGGGGAGACTCCTGAGTCAGCAGCCCAGGGACCAGGTTCGGGATTCGGGGTTTGGGTGGGGGAGGCCCCTGGGGAGAGGATGTGGGGGCAGGGGTGGGCAGCAGGCATACCAGGGAGCCCCAGGGTTTCCAGGGTAGGACAAGTGTGGGGGGGTTCCAGAAGAGCCAGGGCCGCTGAAGCAGGGGCAGAGAGGAGGTGGGCCTGTGGGAGCAAGGAGGGGGCTGGTGGGGAGGGCCAGGGGAGGCCGGGCCAGAGTCCTGCAGGTTGGGAAGGAGGTGCGCTTGGCCCAGTGTGGGTGGTGGAGGAACCCGTGCGGGGAATGCGGGCACAGGGGGCAGCGCCCCAAGCGCCGGGCACAGGGGGCAGCGCCCCAAGCGCCGGGCAGGGCGCTGTGGACCGGGCAGTTGTGGTGCCCACAGCACTCTAGGCTGGACAGGGCTGAGGCCGCTCCCGCTCCTCCTCCTCCTTGTTGGCCAGAGGGTTCCGCGGCCACCCAGGCCTCTGAGTCCCAGGCCCCTGAGTCCCAGGCCCTGCCAGCCACCTTAGCAGAGGGAGGGCAGACCTGGGGGGGGTAAAGAAGGGGGGAGGGAGGACAGGGGGGGAGTGCAGGAGCAGCAGGAGGGGAGGAGGGGAGGCCGGGAGGGCAGCAGCGGCAGTAGGAGGGCAGGCTCCCTTTCCCATTCTCCACGTCCCACCAAGCCAGTCCTGGGGTCAGGACCGCCTGGGGTCCCCATCTGCCCCTGGCATCCGCCTCAGTACTGGGTCCCCGGCGCCCTCTGCCGGCCGCGCCCCGGGAGCCTGGGTTTCACTTTGCCTCACTAGGGACTCAGGGCCTGGGGAGCCGGGCAGGGGCAGGGGGAGCCGGGCAGGAGGAGCTACGCAGGGGTGGGCGGGGAGCCGGGCAGGGGCAGGGGGAGCAGGGCAGGGGCAGGGGGAGTGGGGCAGGGGAGCCAGGCAGGGGCAGGGGGAGCCGGGCAGGGGCAGGGGGAGCTGGGCAGGGGCGGGAGGGGAGCCGGGCAGGGGCAGGGGGAGCTGGGCAGGGGCAGGGGGAGCGGGGCAGGGGGAGCGGGGCAGGGGGAGCGGGGCAGGGGCAGGGGGAGCCGGGCAGGGGCAGGGGGAGCCGGGCAGGGGCGGGAGGGGAGCCGGGCAGGGGCAGGGGCAGGGGCAGGGGCAGGGGGAGCGGGGCAGGGGGAGCGGGGCAGGGGGAGCGGGGCAGGGGCAGGGGCAGGGGGAGCGGGACAGGGGCAGGGGGAGCGGGGCAGGGGGAGCGGGGCAGGGGCAGGCGGAGCGGGGCAGGGGCAGGGGGAGCGGGGCAGGGGCAGGGGGAGCCGGGTAGGGGCAGGGGGAGCCGGGCAGGGGCAGGGGGAGCGGGGCAGGGGCAGGGGGAGCGGGGCAGGGGCAGGGGGAGCGGGGCAGGGGCAGGGGGAGCCGGGCAGGGGCAGGGGGAGCGGGGCAGGGGCAGGGGCAGGGGGAGCGGGGCAGGGGAGGGGGAGCGGGGCAGGGGCAGGGGGAGCGGGGCAGGGGCAGGGGGAGCGGGGCAGGGGGAGCGGGGCAGGGGCAGGGGGAGCGGGGCAGGGGCAGGGGCAGGGGGAGCGGGGCAGGGGCAGGGGGAGCGGGGCAAGGGCAGGGGGAGCGGGGCAGGGGCAGGGGGAGCGGGGCAGGGGGAGCGGGGCAGGGGGAGCGGGGCAGGGGGAGCGGGGCAGGGGCAGGGGCAGGGGGAGCGGCAGGGGCAGGGGGAGCGGGGCAGGGGCAGGGGGAGCGAGGCAGGGGCAGGGGCAGGGGGAGCCGGGCAGGGGCAGGGGGAGCGGGGCAGGGGCAGGGGGAGCGAGGCAGGGGCAGGGGGAGCGGGGCAGGGGCAGGGGCAGGGGCAGGGGGAGCGGGGCAGGGGCAGGGGGAGCGGGGCAGGGGCAGGGGGAGCGGGGCAGGGGCAGGGGCAGGGGGAGCGGGGCAGGGGCAGGGGGAGCCGGGCAGGGGCAGGGGGAGCGGGGCAAGGGCAGGGGGAGCAAGGCAGGGGCAGGGGGAGCGGGGCAGGGGCAGGGGGAGCGGGGCAGGGGCAGGGGGAGCGGGGCAGGGGCAGGGGCAGGGGGAGCGGGGCAGGGGGAGCGGGGCAGGGGCAGGGGGAGCTGGGCAGGGGCAGGGGGAGCGGGGCAGGGGCAGGGGGAGCGGGGCAGGGGCAGGGGGAGCGGGGCAGGGGCAGGGGCAGGGGCAGGGGCAGGGGGAGCGGGGCAGGGGCAGGGGGAGCGGGGCAGGGGCAGGGGGAGCTGGGCAGGGGCAGGGGGAGCGGGGCAGGGGCAGGGGGAGCGGGGCAGGGGCAGGGGGAGCGGGGCAGGGGCAGGGGGAGCGGGGCAGGGGCAGGGGGAGCGGGACAGGGGGAGCGGGGCAGGGGCAGGGGGAGCGGGGCAGGGGCAGGGGGAGCCGGGCAGGGGCAGGGGGAGCGGGGCAGGGGCAGGGGCAGGGGCAGGGGCAGGGGGAGCGGGGCAGGGGGAGCAGGGCAGGGGCAGGGGGAGCGGGGCAGGGGCCGGGGGGGCGGGGCAGGGGGAGCGGGGCAGGGGGAGCGGGGCAGGGGCAGGGGGAGCCGGGCAGGGGCAGGGGGAGCGGGGCAGGGGGAGCGGGGCAGGGGCAGGGGGAGCGGGGCAGGGGCAGGGGGAGCGGGGCAGGGGCAGGGGGAGCGGGGCAGGCGGAGCGGGGCAGGGGCAGGGGGAGCGGGGCAGGGGCAGGGGGAGCCGGGCAGGGGCAGGGGGAGCGGGGCAGGGGCAGGGGCAGGGGCAGGGGGAGCGGGGCAGGGGGAGCAGGGCAGGGGCAGGGGGAGCGGGGCAGGGGCAGGGGGAGCGGGGCAGGGGGAGCGGGGCAGGGGGAGCGGGGCAGGGGCAGGGGGAGCGGGACAGGGGCAGGGGGAGCGGGGCAGGGGGAGCGGGGCAGGGGCAGGGGGAGCGGGGCAGGGGCAGGGGGAGCGGGGCAGGGGCAGGGGGAGCCGGGCAGGGCCAGGGGGAGCGGGGCAGGGGGAGCGGGGCAGGGGCAGGGGGAGCGGGGCAGGGGCAGGGGGAGCGGGGCAGGGGCAGGGGCAGGGGCAGGGGGAGCGGGGCAGGGGCAGGGGGAGCGGGGCAGGGGCAGGGGGAGCTGGGCAGGGGCAGGGGGAGCGGGGCAGGGGGAGCGGGGCAGGGGCAGGGGGAGCGGGGAAGGGGCAGGGGGAGCGGGGCAGGGGCAGGGGGAGCGGGGCAGGGGGAGCGGGGCAGGGGCAGGGGGAGCGGGGCAGGGGCAGGGGGGAGCGGGGCAGGGGGAGCGGGGCAGGGGCAGGGGGAGCGGGGCAGGGGCAGGGGGAGCGGGGCAGGGGCAGGGGGAGCGGGGCAGGGGGAGCGGGGCAGGGGCAGGGGGAGCCGGGCAGGGCGCACCTGCAGCCTCTTGGGCCTGGTCCCGCCTCTGGCTCTGCCTGAGCACCGACTCCACCTTGTGTGGCCTCCCCAGGAGGCTAAGGTCCCAGCAGATGGAGACACACCAGGGTAGCGACCTCCTCCAAAGCCAAGGTGAATACACCTGAGTTCTGGGTGTCAGGTGGTGTGTGTTTTAGTGTGTGTGTGTGTGTGTGTGTGTGTGTGTGTGTGTGTGTGAGAGAGAGAGAGAGAGAGAGAGAGAGAGAGAGAGAGAGAGAGAAAGAGAGAGAGAGAGAGCGTTCTGTGGTATTTGTGTGGTGGAAGGGGGGAGGGAGGTGGGGGGGGGTGGGGGAGCTGTGAGGGGGGAGGGAGGTGTGACCATGTGGGGGTGGGGGGGAGGGAGTTGTGGCAGGGGTGGGGGGTGGGGATGGGGGGGGAAGGGAGGATATGACCATGTATGGGGAGGGAGGTGTGACCATGTGTGTGTGTGGGGGGGAGCTCTTGTACTGGTGACGTGGTTGGCCTGAGCCTCACCCCAGAAGCGGAGTCCAGGGCATGCTCTATTTCTTTCAGTTCGGTTTTTATTAAAAGCAAACTCCTAAATTAATACACTCTGAGTCACTTGAGACGTTTCTCAGGGAACTAAATGGGAAGGCGTTTTTAGCACCGCGGTGTGGAGGCGGGGCTTGCACCCAGGAAGCCCTCCCACCGGTCTTTCAGTGCAACCCTGGTCCCATCTGATTTTAGAACAATCCCACCTCCTCACAGCTCCCGCAGACTCAGCCCGCACTTCCTCTTCCCACTCCACCAGCCTGCTTCCTGTCTGTAAATCTTCCTTTTCTGGACATTTCATGTAGACAGCAGTCTACAACTGACAGTGCTGGGTGTCTGGCTGTACCCACGGGGTGCGGAGTGGGGTGGGTAGTTACTTCCTGTGACAAGGTCTGCTTTCACGGACAAGTCTTGTTTCCCGGGTCTGTCCACCGATGGGCAAGGGTGTGGGCAGAGGGGTGTTTCTTAATTCTGGCTGCTGTGAACATTTATGTTCAGGCCTTCTGGGGAGAGGGGGCTTCTCCCAGCTCAGGGACAGGCCTGCAACTGCGGGTACCTTGGTAAACCTTGGGGAAGTGGCTACACGGCACTTAGCCTCCCAACCATTGGTCCAGTGGCTACCAAGGGTGTAGTTTCCCCGTCCTGTCTGCACTGGTTACTGTATTTTTTGGCCTGTAGCCGTCCTACTCTGGGTAAAGTGATGTGGTTTCAATTTGGGAATTTTTGTTTGTTTGTTTGGGTCCGGTCGTGGGGCCTGAACTCTGGGCCTGGGCGCTGTCCCTCAGCTCTTCAGCTCAAGGCTAGCGCTCTACCACTGAGCCACCTTCCAGCCCCCAATTTGGGAATTTCTATTAGCAAACAATAGCAAGCATCTTTTCCTGAGATTAAGGCTGCTTATATCTCCTCTTTTGAAACATTTCAATAAATGTTTTACCTTTCCTAGAGTTTGAACACAAGGCAGGTGCTCTACCACTTGAGCTAGGTCTCCAGACCATTTTCAGCCTTATTTTTCAGGTAGGGTCTCTTGCTTTCTACCTAGGGCCAGCTTCAGACTACAGTCCTCTTACTGACACTGTGGGCCCACACGAGCATGCTCACATCATTGGATGGGGTCCTGCTTACATTTTGCAAGGGCTGGTCTTTTTAAGAAAATGTATTTATGGGGGCTGGGAAGGTGGCTCAGTGGTAGAGCGCTTGCCTTGCATGCATGAGGCCCTGGGTTCAATTCCTCAGCACCACATAAGCAGAAAAAAGCCAGAAGTGGTGTTATGGCTCAAGTGGTAGAGCGGAGCCTTGAGCTAAAGGGCCCAGAGTTCAAGCCCCATGACCGACAAAAAATTAAATTAAAAAAAAAAAAGAAAAGAGTGTTGCACTTTCCTGCCAGGCTAGCTTTGAACCGTGATCCTCAGATCTCAGCCTCCTGAGTAGCTGGGATGACAGGCATGAGCCACCTGAGTTGGGGTTTTGTTGGTTTTCTGGTCCTGGAGTTTTTGGTCTTGAGTTGTCTTTCTCTCACATCCTCCCTCCATTTGCTCTCAGATGTGTCACAAATGCAGGAGTGTTTGGTTTCGGTTGCAGGAAAAAGGAACTCTAGGCGAATGGAAAGTACCAAAAAAAAAAAAAATAACAGGAAGAAGCCTGGAGAAAAGTTTCAAGTTTTGAACTTCTTGATAACCCTAATCTGTGTGTGTGTGGGAGGGGTTCTGATGCTAATTAGCTCAGCAAATACCTGACAGTGTACCTAACACCCAGATATATCTGCTCAGGTCCTGCATACTGTACACTGGCCAGTCCTGAGCAAAGAGGGTGCAGAGGAGGAGCTGAGGGCTTAGAGGAGGAGCTGAGGGCTTAGAGGAGGAGCTGAGAGCACAGAGGAGGAGCTGAGGGCGCAGAGGAGGAGCTGAGGGCGCAGAGGAGGAGCTGAGGGCTTAGAGGAGGAGCTGAGGGCTTAGAGGAGGAGCTGAGGGCTTAGAGGAGGAGCTGAGGGCACAGAGGAGGAGCTGAGGGCGCAGAGGAGGAGCTGAGGGGGCAGAGGAGGAGCTGAGGGTGCAGAGGAGGAGCTGAGGGCGCAGAGGAGGAGCTGAGGGCGCAGAGGAGGAGCTGAGGGCGCAGAGGAGGAGCTGAGGGCGCAGAGGAGGAGCTGAGCGTGCAGAGGAGGAGCTGAGGGCGCAGAGGAGGAGCTGAGGGCGCAGAGGAGGAGCTGAGGGCGCAGAGGAGGAGCTGAGGGCGCAGAGGAGGAGCTGAGGGTGCAGAGGAGGAGCTGAGGGCTTAGAGGAGGAGCTGAGGGCTTAGAGGAGGAGCTGAGGGCGCAGAGGAGGAGCTGAGGGCGCAGAGGAGGAGCTGAGGGCGCAGAGGAGGAGCTGAGGGCGCAGAGGAGGAGCTGAGGGCGCAGAGGAGGAGCTGATGGCGCAGAGGAGGAGCTGAGGGCGCAGAGGAGGAGCTGAGGGCACAGAGGAGGAGCTGAGGGCGCAGAGGAGGAGCTGAGGGCGCAGAGGAGGAGCTGAGGGTGCAGGGGAGGAGCTGAGGGTGCAGGGGAGGAGCTGAGGGCGCAGAGGAGGAGCTGAGAGCACAGAGGAGGAGCTGAGGGCGCAGAGGAGGAGCTGAGGGCACAGAGGAGGAGCTGAGGGCGCAGAGGAGGAGCTGAGGGTGCAGGGGAGGAGCTGAGGGTGCAGAGGAGGAGCTGAGGGCGCAGAGCAGGAGCTGAGAGCACAGAGGAGGAGCTGAGGGCACAGAGGAGGAGCTGAGAGCACAGAGGAGGAGCTGAGGGCACAGAGGAGGAGCTGAGAGGACAGAGGAGGAGCTGAGGGTGCAGAGGAGAAACTGAGAGCACAGAGGAGGAGCTGAGGGCACAGAGGAGGAGCTGAGAGCACAGAGGAGGAGCTGAGGGCGCAGAGGAGGAGCTGAGGGTGCAGAGGAGGAGCTGAGGGCGCAGAGGAGGAGCTGAGGGTGCAGGGGAGGAGCTGAGGGTGCAGAGGAGGAGCTGAGGGTGCAGAGGAGGAGCTGAGGGTGCAGGGGAGGAGCTGAGGGCGCAGGGGAGGAGCTGAGGGCGCAGAGGAGGAGCTGAGGGCGCAGAGGAGGAGCTGAGGGCGCAGGGGAGGAGCTGAGGGCGCAGAGGAGGAGCTGAGGGCGCAGAGGAGGAGCTGAGAGCACAGAGGAGGAGCTGAGGGTGCAGAGGAGGAGCTGAGGGCGCAGAGGAAGAGCTGAGGGCGCAGAGGAGGAGCTGACGGTGCAGAGGAGGAGCTGAGGGCGCAGAGGAGGAGCTGAGGGCGCAGAGGAGGAGCTGACGGTGCAGAGGAGGAGCTGAGAGCACAGAGGAGGAGCTGAGAGCACAGAGGAGGAGCTGAGAGCACAGAGGAGGAGCTGAGAGTGCAGAGGAGGAGCTGAGGGTGCAGAGGAGGAGCTGAGGGTGCAGGGGAGGAGCTGAGGGTGCAGAGGAGGAGCTGAGGGTGCAGAGGAGGAGCTGAGGGTGCAGGGGAGGAGCTGAGGGTGCAGGGGAGGAGTTGAGGGCGCAGGGGAGGAGCTGAGGGCGCAGAGGAGGAGCTGAGGGCACAGAGGAGGAGCTGAGGGTGCAGAGGAGGAGCTGAGGGTGCAGAGGAGGAGCTGAGAGCACAGAGGAGGAGCTGAGAGCACAGAGGAGGAGCTGAGAGCACAGAGGAGGAGCTGAGGGCGCAGAGGAGGAGCTGAGGGTGCAGAGGAGGAGCTGAGGGCGCAGAGGAGGAGCTGACAGTGCAGAGGAGGAGCTGAGAGCACAGAGGAGGGGCTGAGAGCACAGAGGAAGAGCTGAGGGTGCAGAGGAGGAGCTGAGGGTGCAGAGGAGGAGCTGAGGGTGCAGGGGAGGAGCTGAGGGTGCAGAGAAGGAGCTGAGGGTGCAGAGGAGGAGCTGAGGGTGCAGAGGAGGAGCTGAGGGTGCAGGGGAGGAGCTGAGGGTGCAGAGGAGGAGTTGAGGGTGCAGAGGAGGAGCTGAGAGCACAGAGGAGGAGCTGAGAGCACAGAGGAGGAGCTGAGGGTGCAGAGGAGAAACTGAGAGCACAGAGGAGGAGCTGAGGGTGCAGGGGAGGAGCTGAGAGCACAGAGGAGGAGCTGAGGGCGCAGAGGAGGAGCTGAGGGTGCAGAGGAGGAGCTGAGGGTGCAGAGGAGGAGCTGAGAGCACAGAGGAGGAGCTGAGGGCACAGAGGAGGAGCTGAGGGTGCAGAGGAGGAGCTGAGGGTGCAGAGGAGGAGCTGAGAGCACAGAGGAGGAGCTGAGGGTGCAGAGGAGGAGCTGAGAGCACAGAGGAGGAGCTGAGGGTGCAGAGGAGGAGCTGAGAGCACAGAGGAGGAGCTGAGGGCACAGAGGAGGAGCTGAGAGCACAGAGGAGGAGCTGAGGGTGCAGAGGAGGAGCTGAGAGCGCAGAGGAGGAGCTGAGAGCACAGAGGAGGAGCTGAGGGTGCAGAGGAGGAGCTGAGGGCGCAGAGGAGGAGCTGAGGGTGCAGAGGAGGAGCTGAGAGCACAGAGGAGGAGCTGAGGGTGCAGAGGAGGAGCTGAGAGCACAGAGGAGGAGCTGAGAGCACAGAGGAGGAGCTGAGGGTGCAGAGGAGGAGCTGAGGGCGCAGAGGAGGAGCTGACGGTGCAGAGGAGGAGCTGAGGGTGCAGAGGAGGAGCTGAGGGCACAGAGGAGGAGCTGAGGGCGCAGAGGAGGAGCTGAGGGTGCAGAGGAGGAGCTGAGGGTGCAGAGGAGGAGCTGAGAGCACAGAGGAGGAGCTGAGGGCGCAGAGGAGGAGCTGAGAGCACAGAGGAGGAGCTGAGGGCACAGAGGAGGAGCTGAGAGCACAGAGGAGGAGCTGAGGGTGCAGAGGAGGAGCTGAGAGCACAGAGGAGGAGCTGAGAGCACAGAGGAGGAGCTGAGGGTGCAGAGGAGGAGCTGAGGGCGCAGAGGAGGAGCTGAGGGTGCAGAGGAGGAGCTGAGAGCACAGAGGAGGAGCTGAGGATGCAGAGGAGGAGCTGAGAGCACAGAGGAGGAGCTGAGAGCACAGAGGAGGAACTGAGGGTGCAGAGGAGGAGCTGAGGGCGCAGAGGAGGAACTGAGGGTGCAGAGGAGGAGCTGAGGGTGCAGAGGAGGAGCTGAGGGCACAGAGGAGGAGCTGAGGGCGCAGAGGAGGAGCTGAGGGTGCAGAGGAGGAGCTGAGGGCGCAGAGGAGGAGTTGACGGTGCAGAGGAGGAGCTGAGGGTGCAGAGGAGGAGCTGAGGGCACAGAGGAGGAGCTGAGGGTGCAGAGGAGGAGCTGATAGTGTAGAGGAGCTGAGAGCACGGAGGAGGAGCTGAGGGCTTAGAGGAGGAGCTAAGGGTGTAGAGGAGGAGCTGAGGGTGCAGAGGAGGAACTGAGGGCTTAGAGGAGGAACTGAGGGCTTAGAGGAGGAGCTGAGGGTGTAGAGTTGGCATTGAAGCCACAGCTCACGGGAGACTGAAACACTAATATCAGCTTTCTCCATAGGGAGATTCATAATACTCAAAATTCCTTACAAAGAAACAGGAGCCAGTTGGCATATGAAAAATGTGACAATGCCAACCATCAGCAGACATCAGTGATGGACTGGAAGACGTAGCCGTCTGAGTTAACTGATTAAGGGTGTGTGTGTGTGTGTGTGTGTGTGTGTGTGTACTGGGGCTTGAACTCAGGACTCAAGTGCTGTTTGTGCCACTTTGCCACAGCTCCACTTCCAGCTTTTGTTGTTGTTGTTGTTGGTCGTGGAGCTTGAACTCTGGGCCTGGGCACTGTCCGTGTGCTCTCCAGCTCAAGGCGAGCACTGTACTGCTTAAGCCACAGCACCACTTCCGGTTTTCTAGTGGTTTATTGGAGAAAAGAGTCTCACGGACTTTCCTGCCAGGGCTGGCTTTGAACTGTGATCTCAGCCTCCTCAGTAGGTAGAGTTACAGGTGAGCCACCAGCACCTCGCCTGAGGACTTCAAAGAGCTATTATAAACTGTGCAACCATCATTTGCAGAAATGATATAACAGTAGTGCAAATACAGAAAAGTAGCTTTTCACCCAGCAAACAAACAGAAGGCACACAGGACCAGAGGGGAGAAGGATGAAGGGTGACATCAATCAAGATGCATTGTGTGCACAAACGGACCTGTCAAATAGAAACCCCTGGGAGCAACTACTACAGATAGCAACAACTAAAAACCACCAGAGGAAAACTTCAGATAAGAAAAATACAGTCTTTGAAAGTGAGCTGGGAGTTGTCAAGTGCAGTGGGACAGGGCCACTGGTCCAGAGCCATGCTCTGCGCCCTCAGCTCCTCTACACCCTCAGCTCCTCCTCTGTGCCCTCAGCTCCCCTACACCCTCAGCTCCTCTGCGCCCTCAGCTCCTCTACACCCTCAGCTCCTCTGCGCCCTCAGCTCCTCTGCGCCCTCAGCTCCTCCTCTGCGCCCTCAGCTCCTCTACACCCTCAGCTCCTCCTCTACACCCTCAGCTCCTCTGCGCCCTCAGCTCCTCTACACCCTCAGCTCCTCTGCGCCCTCAGCTCCTCTGCGCCCTCAGCTCCTCCTCTGTGCCCTCAGCTCCCCTACACCCTCAGCTCCTCCCCTACACCCTCAGCTCCTCTGTGCCCTCAGCTCCTCTACACCCTCAGCTCCTCTGCGCCCTCAGCTCCTCTGCGCCCTCAGCTCCTCCTCTGCGCCCTCAGCTCCTCTACACCCTCAGCTCCTCCTCTACACCCTCAGCTCCTCTGCGCCCTCAGCTCCTCTACACCCTCAGCTCCTCTGCGCCCTCAGCTCCTCTGTGCCCTCAGCTCCTCTGCGCCCTCAGCTCCTCTGCACCCTCAGCTCCTCCTGCGCCCTCAACTCCTCCCCTGCACCCTCAGCTCCTCCCCTACACCCTCAGCTCCTCCCCTGCACCCTCAGCTCCTCCTCTGCACCCTCAGCTCCTCCTCTGCACCCTCAGCTCCTCTGCGCCCTCAGCTCCCCTACACCCTCAGCTCCTCCTGTGCCCTCAGCTCCTCTGCGCCCTCAGCTCCCCTACACCCTCAGCTCCTCCTGTGCCCTCAGCTCCTCTACACCCTCAGCTCCTCTGCGCCCTCAGCGCCTCTGCGTCCTCAGCTCTTCTGCGCCCTCAGCTCCCCTACACCCTCAGCTCCTCTGCGCCCTCAGCTCCTCTGCGCCCTCAGCTCCTCTGCGCCCTTAGCTCCTCCCCTACACCCTCAGCTCCTCTGCGCCCTCAGCTCCTCTGCGCCCTCAGCTCCTCTGCGCCCTCAGCTCCTCTGCGCCCTCAGCTCCTCCTCTGTGCCCTCAGCTCCTCTGCACCCTCAGCTCCTCCCCTACACCCTCAGCTCCTCCTCTGCACCCTCAGCTCCTCCCCTACACCCTCAGCTCCTCCTCCGTACACTCAGCTCCTCCTCTGCGCCCTCAGCTCCTCCTCTGCGCCCTCAGCTCCTCTGCGCCCTCAGCTCCTCCCCTACACCCTCAGCTCCTCCTGTGCCCTCAGCTCCTCCTGTGCCCTCAGCTCCTCTACACCCTCAGCTCCTCTGCGCCCTCAGCGCCTCTGCGTCCTCAGCTCTTCTGCGCCCTCAGCTCCCCTACACCCTCAGCTCCTCTGCGCCCTCAGCTCCTCTGCGCCCTCAGCTCCTCTGCGCCCTCAGCTCCTCTGCGCCCTCAGCTCCTCCCCTACACCCTCAGCTCCTCCTCTGCACCCTCAGCTCCTCCCCTACACCCTCAGCTCCTCCTCCGTACACTCAGCTCCTCCTCTGCGCCCTCAGCTCCTCCTCTGCGCCCTCAGCTCCTCTGCGCCCTCAGCTCCTCTGCACCCTCAGCTCCTCCCCTACACCCTCAGCTCCTCCTGTGCCCTCAGCTCCTCCTGTGCCCTCAGCTCCTCTACACCCTCAGCTCCTCTGCGCCCTCAGCGCCTCTGCGTCCTCAGCTCCTCTGCGCCCTCAGCTCCCCTGCGCCCTCAGCTCCCCTGCGCCCTCAGCTCCTCTGCGCCCTCAGCTCCTCTGCGCCCTCAGCTCCTCTGCGCCCTCAGCTCCTCCCCTACACCCTCAGCTCCTCCTCTGCACCCTCAGCTCCTCCCCTACACCCTCAGCTCCTCCTCCGTACACTCAGCTCCTCCTCTGCGCCCTCAGCTCCTCCTCTGCGCCCTCAGCTCCTCCTCTGCGCCCTCAGCTCCTCTGTGCCCTCAGCTCCTCCTCCATACACTCAGGTCCTCCTCTGCACTCTCAGCTCCTCCTCTGCGCCCTCAGCACCTCTACACCCACAGCTCCTCTGCACCACATGTGCGGTAGGGAAGGGTGGCTGCACCGGGAAGCCCGGGTGAACAGGGCGGGCTGCGCACTTGGCTGAGCAGGCAACGGCTGCTGCCAGAGGAGCTCGCAGGTCGTCCCCGGCTGCCCCCCCTCAACAGCCCCGGCTGTGCGGTGGCCCCATGCAGCCCAGCTCCCTGGGCACCCTCTACCCCCCTTCACCCCCTCTGCCCCCTCCGCCTCTGGGGTCCTGGACTAGGGGGGCTGGCGGTCCTGCACTGGGGGCTGTGGGCCCCGGAAGTGGTCTCAGACCAGACAGGGAGGTGGTGGTGGTGTGAGCACAGAACCGAGCGCGGAGCACTTCTGCCGCTAGGTGGCAGCACCCGCGCGCCCTGGCCAGGGCCGCCCTTGTCTGGTGGCCGCAGAGGTTGCTGGAAGGCCAGAGGCATAAATCCCTAATCTGTAGGGCAGTCGAGGCAGGGGGTCCACACCTGCAAGGAGGGAGTCACACTCCCTCACCCTCCTCACGCCCTGCCTCTGGGCAGGGGTCCTGTGTGGCAGAGGGGGTCGCATGCAGCCCTGGGACAGCCCTGTCTGGCCCAGGAGTCAAGAACAGAAACTTGGGTGTGGGAGGCTGTGTGACTGAGCCTCCTGGAGGAGGTGGAGGTGTGACATGGGGTGTCCAAAGTGAGACAGGCCTGACAGCCCCATTACCAGCTGCCATTATCCTCAGATGGCCCAGTCCTGTCTGAGCACACCCACAAAGGGCGCTGGGAGTGGGGACAGCCCTGGGGCTTGGCTGGGACCTGAACGTCTGCAGAGTGGCCCAGGTGAGAAGGCAGGCATTCGTGGGTGGTCTGAGATGTGGGGCTTCTCAGGGGCCCTTGTGGGGTCTCAGGGCCATAGGAACCCATATGCCCAGGACAGTTACTGTGCTGTGTGTTGGCCTGCAATGACATGTGAGCAACAGTCCCTGGATGAGAACGGTGGTGGCACGAGGTATAGAGTCCAGACTTCTGCTGGAGAGGATGCAGGACGATGGGTCTGTTGGTTTCTATCCTGAGATTTGTCATGGACCTGTCTCTGGCTCTTGGAGGCCTCGGGGCCATGCTGGGGGTCATAGAAAGCTGGGACTTTGGGGAGGATTGTATGACTGAGAACCCAGGACCCAGGGGCTGAGCTTGAGTCTAAGATCTGAGGCTCTGCCTGGAATTCCAGGAGGACACCCCCAAATGTGGAGGGCACTGCTGCTCCCAGGCAAAGTGGCAAGGTGGGTCCAGAGCAGAAGCAAGCCAAAGACAGGAGAAAACGTGCTGAGCCTCCGGGAAGTGGGGGAGGAGGGAACCCAAGTTCCGTGTCGCTGGGGGTTGGGGACTCCCCCTGCTGCCAGCCGAGCTGGTGTCCAGCTCCTGTCCAGCCTCCCCCCACCAGGGCCAGAGGCCCCTGCAGCTCCCATCCGCACTGGCTGGGCTGGGACCTCCAGGCTCCCGCCTGGTTACCGGGGCTCCCCCTGCGCTGCCAGCAAAGCAGCAAATAGGGGCCAGTGGCCCCCCCCCCCCCCCCCCCCCGCACAGGGGCCGTGGCCAGAGCGCCCGCTTTGGTCTCGCACAGCGGCGTGCGGGCCTGGTGCGCCGCCCTTTCTTGTGTCTGCAGCTGCACACCACGCACAGGGCCACGGAGAGAACAAGGTTTATTTGGCTCAGGGTTCTGGAGGCCGGAGGCCGAGAGCGGCCGGCGGCGCCAGGGCTGCGCGGGCCCCTCGCGGGCGCCGAGCCCACGGCCGAGAACGTGGCGTTCACACCCAGGCCGCAGCGGGGGCACTCGCTGGCCCCAGAGGACGCACCCGATGGCGAGCGACCACGCTTCCCACACGTGAGCACGGGCGGCCCCCGGCGGCCCCGAGGCCGGCCGCCCGTCCTGCCCTGGGCAGTGGCTAGCCCGTAGGCCGCCCAGCCTTGGCGGCCTCCGGTCCCACCGTGCCCACGAGGCGGCCCTCCGTCCCCCCGGGAGCCAAGGACGCTGACCAGCACAGCCACCCCGGCTGGCTGGCTGGCGTGGTGGTGACCGGGGAGGCCCCGCGGGGAGCCAGGGGAGGGGCGTGGCTGCGACGGGAGGGGCGTGGCGCCCTGCGGGGAGGGGGCGGAGCTGGGAGGGCGGGGGCGGGGCGGACTGTGGACCTGACAGGGGCGGAGCCGGAAGGGGCGGGGCCTGCGGAGGGGCGGGGCTCCTGAAGAAACACTGTAGGGACAAGTGCAATCTCTCTAAAATAGCTCTGTATACAAGGTCCCTCATCTATGCGTAGGTTTCCCAGAGCCTCGCTCTGGGGCCGCGGGGGCCTGGCTCGCCTCGGTCCGGTCCCGGTCCGGCCCCGGTCCAGGTCCTGGTCACGGGCTCCACGGGCTGCCCGGCTGCCCGTTGCCGAGTGGCACGAAGGAGGCGCCCTGCAGCACCGAGGCGCAGAAGGAGCGGCAGCGCTTGCAGGGCCCGGCAGGCGGCAGCGAGCTTCGGCACACCAGGCAGGGCGCTCGCAGGTCCCGCGGCAGCACTGCGGGGAGAGGGGCGCTGAGGGCCGGCACGGACCTCCCCGGGCCCGCGAGAACCCGCCCCATCCGGCATAGGCCCCGCCCACCGCATCCCCAGCCCCGCCCTGCAAGAACCCCGCCCACTGCCGACCAGCGTGGACCCCGCCCACAGCCCTGCCCTAGAGGGCACTGTCCACTGCGCACACGAGGGGGGCGTGGCATTGCGGGCAGGGCCACCCCAGATGCCCATTGGCACTCAAGGTGTGCAAATAGTCCTCACCATTACTTTGATAAAGAAAGCAAGCAGTTCATAATAAAACATGTGCAAGTGCTGGCAAAAATAGCAGACCAACAGGACCAAAGTCTTCAGACAACTGGACATGGACTACAGACTGTGATTTCGAATACATAAGAAGGTATTGGCAACAAAAAGAAAGCACGAAAACTGACCACATTTCTTTTTCTAAAAGACATAATAAAGAAGTAAAAAGACAGCCCAGCACCGGTGGCTCACGCGCCTGTCATCCTAGCTACTCAGGAGGCTGAGATCTGAGGGCAGGAAAGTGCATGAGACTCATCTCCAATAAACTACTCAGAATAAGCCAGAAGTGGAGCTTTGGCTCAAGCAGTAGAGCACTAGCTTTGAACCAAAGAAGCTCAGGGACAGAACCCAGGACTGGAGTTCAAGCCCCAGAACCGGAAGAAAAAAAAAGTAAAAAGACCAGTCAAGGATAGGAGATGGCGTTTGTAATACAATGCAACAAAAAGGAAGAGTCCAGAATAGATACTGCTGAAATGAAGAATGAGACCCTGTGAGACGCATCTATGGACAGCTGAAGAATCAGGCAGGCGCTCCCCACAAAGTGGCTGATGTGTCTGAATATCACTGGTTTCCATTAGCTTGTGAAGGGAGAGGGACGCGGTAGAGCAGGGCGTCTGTCAGCCCTCAGTGAAGCCATTGTGGGAGCATCAGCCACCTGCTTGGTGCCGGTCAGGGTGCAAATCAGCACAGCCCGTGGGCTGTACTTGCAACTGGTAAAGTGGACAGTGTCCCCCCAAATTCACACCTACTAGATCTTTCCTTATTTGAAAATAGCTTTTCCCCTCTTTTTTTTGCTGATGTAACCAATCAACGAGGACATGATTGAGGAGGGTGGGCCTCTTAAGAGGGAGCTCTGAACACAGTGAGAGAGGGAAATGTCCATGTGACAGATGGACACTGGCGTGATGCCACCACCAGCCACCAGGGAGCAGTGGTGGTCACTGGGGGATTCTCCTCTGAACCCCAAGATGAGCACAGGCCTCTGACATTCGGTTTCAGCCTCAGTTAGGACAATGAGAAATAAACCTCTTGCTTCAGGAGAGTTGCAATGGTATAACTCCTTTGAAGTTTAACAAAATGAATACCAGGAAGCTGAAACATGTTGGTGTTGTAAAGGAGAGAGTTAGGGAGGGTTGGTCAGCAGAAGGTGGGCAAACAGTGGTAATAGTCACTGTGGAGATGTGGAAATGGCACCATGGCCCCTGAGGGGAGGGGGGGCTTGGAGATGAGGGAGGACAATGGACCGGGCAACGCTGGCTACAGGTACTTCAGACATGGCCATGGCGGAGCCACGTGGTCTGCTGATTTTCCCCAGGAAGAGGTCAGCGGGAAGCTCTCAGAGCCCAACACCTGCTGTGCACCAGATCTTGGGGATACAGTGACCAAAACAGGAGCTCTTACCACCCAAGGGAAAACAGGTCTGATGGAAAGGCAGCTGTGCAGGACCAGATTGGTGGGGGTGGAGGGGAGAGACAGTCAGAGATAGGCAGACAGAGTGCACGGGGAGGGGGACTGCATGGAGGCAGAGCCGGCCCCAGGGGCGGCCCCAGGCCACCAGCAGGGCCCAGTCGCCCCCTCCAGTGCCACAAATGCATTAGCGTCATCAGAACCCGCAGGGAACAATGGGAGTGTGGGGCTTCCCTGCCACCTCACTCTTGGCGCTGCTGGGACTGGGTTCAGAGTCCCCCACATACACCGGGGCGAGCCCTGTGGAGAGGCCCACCAGACTGTGCCGCAGGACCCCACGGTGCCACCGGGCTCACCCTGCACCAGACCGCAGGGGTCCCCAAGCCCTGGCCTCCTCCTCCCAGGTGGAGACAGCCAGCAGCTCCCACCCGAACATGACCCCAGGGCCCCACCACAGACGGCCGGCTGCACCCTCACCTGGTGCTTTGGTAGGCTGAGACAGGGCGTTCTCCACCGTCCTCATCGTCTGCAGCACAGGCACCAGAGTATGCACACTCAGTAAGTTTGGGTCCAAGGGTTTGGTGGGCTGGGCTTTGGCCAGGCTACTCTTGGAGGCCTTGCTCTCTGCTCGTGGGGGGTTATAGGCAGGGAGTGCGTGGATGGACCTCGCGTGACAGCTCCTCTCAGCTGACTTCGGCGCCAGCATGGTCCAGCTGGGGGAAACCCTGGTAGTCTCCCGTTTCCAGTCCTCCTGCGGGGCTGTGCAGGCCAATGCCCCCACTGAGTCTGGCCTGGGCCACAAGCCCTGCACCTTCAGAGTCTGTGCCTCTGAGAGCAAGTCTAAGTTGAAGGTGGTGAGGTGGGGCATTGACTTCTTGGCTTTGCTCACACTGATTCCTTCCACGTAGAGGTCGGACCCACTGAAGGGGGGCAGCTCCACCACAGGCTGGAAGAGGAGGCGCAGGTCAGGGTCCCCTGACTCGGGGATGGGCAACTGTGGCCTGGCACAAACCCTCAGGAAGCTCACAGGCCCTCATGGGTCCCATGCTCAGGGACCGCTGTGCCCTCTCCAGAGCTCTGCCGTCCAGACCTGGGGTCTGAGATCGGCCTCGGCCAGGCCTCCTGACTGCTCGGCCGGCTGCAGGGTGCTTCTTTCAGACAGCGTGGCCGTCCTGGACACAGGGCCTGACCTGCAGGGCAGGGCTCGTCTTTTGGCTCAGCCCTGTGGATGTCCTCCAGAGAAGCCACTAAAGGAGACCCAGGTAGGGGGAGAACACTCCCCCAGGCCGGGTGGGGGGGATAATAGGCCTCCAGCCCACTCAGGGCAGGGTCCCACCTGTTGGGCACAGTCAGCGGCCGGGGGCCCCAGTCAGGGGTAAGAGGAGGGAGGGAGGCTGGACCACGAAGGCCCTGGGATGGGTGCTCATGGCTGGTGGTAGTGTTCCCAGGCCCCCACTGAATAGAGTGAGCCTTCATTCACACAGACAAGGTGGGCCAGGCCTGTGCCTGCCACACCTGAGTGTAGCCAGGACACATCCACCAGACCTAGGGGGCAGAATGCGTGTCTCCCAGAGGCCAGGAAGCAGAGGTGGTCATAGTGAGGGCCTCCTGGCCCCACGAGGACAGGCAACTTGGGGGACTGGCACTCACTTGTCTCCACAGAAGCTCAAAGTTGCCGATGTCACAGTTTCTGTCCAGCTTTCGGTCCACAACGACCTTGATGGTGTCCTCCTGCACCTGGGCGCAGAGCTGGGCCGTGACAGGCGTGGATGGGTGCATGGTGGGGCTGGAGTTGATCTCGATCAGCCAGGGCTTGAAGTCTCGCCCGAGAATGAAATCAGCACCATAGAGCTCGAAGCTGTTCTTCCGGGGCTCCACGTGGTCCTGGGCTACCCGCATGGCGTTGGTGATGGCCTTCTTCATGGATGGGTAGATAATGCTGCCCCACGCGGCCCCGCGGCCCCTCTTCTGCAGGTACTCCTGGAAGCGGGAGCTGGTCCACATGTTGTGCCCGGGCAGTAGCGGGCTGCGTTCCTTGTCATTCTTCAGCCGCCGCTGGATGGAGTTGTTGCACAAATGGATGGCACTGCGGGAAGCAGGCCTGTGAGGCCTGCGGGCACTAGCCACCATCCCACTGTGGGCAGCCTGCCGCCCTGCCCAGCCTGTCCCAGGGAACCAATGCCTGGCCTGGCGCAGGACAGCTTCAGGCCTGGCGGGACTGAGTGGCGCTGGCTCTGTGATCGGCAGTCTTGGGCCCCTCAGCTACTCTGACAGCACTAGGGGCACCCAGCAGACGCCCACCGCCCGGGGCCTCCCACTGGTAGGGCTCCCTTAGAACAACCTTCTTGAGCCTGCTTTCTCACCACACATGCCAATAAAGGCACCAGCCCCCTTATTTTTCACCTATACTGGACCTCAAACTCAGGGCTTCACACTCTTGCTTAGCTTGTTTTGCTCACTGCTAGAGTGTTAGCAGTGGAGCTATGCCTCCATGCCAGTTTTTTTTTTTTTGCTGGTTAATTTTTTGCTGGTTAATAAGAGTCTCAGGGCACCAGTGGCTCACGCCTATAATCCTAGCTACTCAGGAGGCTGAGATCTGAGGATTCCAGTTTGAAGCCAGCCCGGGTAAAAAAGTCCCCATAAGACTCATATCCAATTAACCACTCAAAAACTAGCCATGGCAGGGTCCCACAGTCAGGGGGGCCTGGGGCTAGTGACAGGAGGGAGGCAGGCCAGACCACGAAGGCCCTGGGATGGGTAATCACGGCTGGTGGCAGTGTTCCCAGGCCCCCACTGAATAGAGTGAGCCCTTCATTCATGAGACAAGACCTGTGCCGCATCCAAGGGCAGCCAGGACACATCCACCAGACTGAGGGGACAGAGTGTGTGTCTCCCAGTGGCCAGGTGCTGTGGCTTAGTGGGGGAGAGCACTAGCCTTCAGCAAAAGAGCTCAGGGACGGTGCCCAGGCCCTGAGTTCAAACCCTACAACTGACATATGTCCATCCATCCATATATACATACATACATAAAAAATAAAGATACCATCTCAACATGGAGTTTCCTGGCTGGGCTAGCTTTGAAGTACACCCTCCAGGTCTCAGCACTCAGGGTAGCTAGGATTACACTCAGGAGTCACTGGTACCAACTGTACAATAGACCCAGAGGCAACATGCACAGGGCTCCAACACCTCGCTCATCCACCTGTGTGGCCTAGCAGGTGTCACTCCAGACGTGGCTGCTTCCCAGCAGAATGTGCTGGACAACGTCTTACTGCCTTTCCTGCAAAGGTCCCAGGGCTACCCCTGGTCCCAGCCCGATTTTTGGGTGACCCCTACAAAACCATCAGAGGGGTGCTCTGGGGAGAGGCTGGCAGGAATCTCAACTCATGGCCGAGGCTGCAGCCCAGGGTCTCCCTGTGTGTCTGCAGGGGGACCTGTGAGGTTTGTCTATCCTAGACACCTTGTCCTGAGTGTCTGACCCCAGATGGCCCTGGGGTGCTGGTGCCGTGTTGGTGGTGCTGATCTCAAGTGCACGGAGTGGTGACCAGCTGGTCCCCCATGCACACCCCTGGAGCCCACTGACCTGTCCAGGTTGTCCAGGGAGAAGCGCTGTGTGGAAAAGCGCAGGTAGCTCTCCTTGTAGAACCAGATGGTCAGGGGGTTCCAGTCAGTGACCAGGAACCACTGCCGGATGTCAAACTTGGTGTCATAGATGAGCAGCGGCGTCTCGATGTACTTCTGCACCACCCACTTGTTGTCTTTGGTGGCCGTGTGCTCCGTAGCCACCAACTCCAGGATGCTCTCCACGCGGTCCATGCACACTATGTCTGCAAGAGGGAGGGGGGGGCTCGGCATGGGTGGCACAGGTCATGCTGCTGAGGCCGACGCAGAGGCCGCAGGCAGCATGCCAGGCGGGCACTCTGTGAGCAGGGCTGTGGCTGGTGCCGGCCTCTGCCAGTTATCCCACCTCAGGCCTGCCTTATACCTAGAGGACCCAGAACCAGGAGATACATGGAACGCAGCCCAGGCGTTGCCCTCAGCGGTGAGTGAATAAGGGGACAGGAGCCACGTTGGCAGGGGCTTTGGTCCAGTGACAGCTAAAGAGTGACTATGCGGGGCTGGGAAGGTGGCTCAGTGGTAGAGTGCTTGCCTTGAATGCATGAGGCCCTGGGTTCGATTCCTCAGCACCACATAAACAGAAAAAGCCAGAAGTGGCGCTGTGGCTCAAGCAGTAGAGCGCTAACCTTGAGCTGAAGAGCTGAGGGTCAGAGCCGAGGCCCAGAGTTCAGGCGTCACGACCAGACCTCCCCCACCCAAAAAAAAGAGTGACTATGGGAATGGGAGGGCGGGATGGGGGCACCAAGGTTTCCCCTGGGCTGTCCTCTAGTTGAAGGCAGGTTCTCCATTTCCACTCCTGTCCAGAAGGTTAGGCTGCAGGACTTGGGAGGCGCAGGGACACATAGCTGGAGTGTCATGCTCTGCCGAGGGACACAGCACTGAATGCAAGCAAGACTCTCTGAGAATGGGACCACAAGATGGAGGCCCTGATGGTAGATCACCTCTGCCATCCGCACAGACCACTCTGCAGCGGACAGACAGCACGCATGGGTGACCGGTAAACTGTATCTGTTAGAGTCGCTGAGATCTGGGGCGCCATCTGGACAATGCTGACTGGTACGGGCTGGAGGCAGGCTCCACCTGCAGGGCCTGCTGAGTTCACTTCTTTGGTTATATGAGGTTGTGATCTCGCCTGAGAGGAATGCTTGGAATACTGCAACGAAGTGCTGCAGGTCACCCTGGTCCTGCCCATGGCCTCCAGGGAGAGGAAAGGACGCAGGCAGTCCCAGCAGAGAGGTGTACTGGGTCTGAGAGGCAGGTCTGAGATGTCTGTGGGGCATCGTTGGGGCACAGGCATCTGCAGCAGGAGGGAAGGGACTGCGGGTGGTTGGGAGGAGACAGAGGCTCTTGTGGACAGACACAGACACAGGGCAGGGGCTCAGGAGGAGCCCAGCCCTGGGCAGGCAGGGTGAGAGCAGAAGAAAAGTCCTGAGGGTCTGCAGGGTGCCAGGGGAGGGTGGGTCAAACACATGTCCAGCAAAGAGTGTAATAAAATATTAATAAAGACAACTCAAGGGCTGGGAAGGTGGCTCAGTGGTAGAGTGCTTGCCTAGCATGCACGAAGCCCTGGGTTCAATTCCTTAGTACCACATACACAGAGAAAGCCAGAAGTGGTGCTGTGGCTCAAGTGGTAGAGTGCTAGTCTTTTTTTTTTTTTTCTTTTTGTAGGTCGTGGGGCTTCAACTCTGGGCCTGGAGCTGTCCCTGCACTTTTCGGATCAAGGCAAGTGCTTGAGCCACAGTGCCACTTCTGGTTTCCTGGTGGTTAATTGGAGATAAGAGTCTCACGGAGCTGGGCGCTGGTAGCTCACGCCTAGAATCCTAGCTACTCAGGAGGCTGAGATCTGAGGATCGCGGTTCAAAGCCAGCCCAGGCAGGAAAGACTGTGAGACTCTTATCTCCAATAAACCACTAGAAAACCAGAAGTGGTGCTATAGCTCAAGTGGTAGAGCGCTCACCTTGAGCTGAAGAGCTGAGGGATAGCGTTCAGGCCCAGAGTTCAAGCCCCACAACTGACAAAACAAAAAAAAAGAGTCTCACGGACTTTCCTTCCTGGGTTGGCTTGAACCTTGATCCTCAGATCTCAGCTTCCTGAGTAGATAGGATTACAGGCCTGAGCCATTGCTGCCGGCTAGAGTGCTAGTCTTGAGCAAAAGGATGTTCAGGGACAGTGCTCAGGCCCTGAATTGAAGACCCAGGACTGACAAAATAAATAAATAAATACTACATGAAAATCACTTGTGAAATTTGAAAACTCTTTGGAATACAGTAAGTTAAGAGGCAAGCAGAATATCCAAACTAAAATTCTCTCTAAATATTAAGGAAAACAACATCTTGTAAAAAGAGGTTACAGCTTAAGTCAGAGAAAGTTTCATAGATCTTAAGTATTTATTCCTGGAATAAATGAACTTAGCATTTAAGTCATGGATAAAGGGGGAGATTTTCCCCATGAGGTTTGGAAGTGGATGTAGCTCAACTAATCTGGCTGGCCAGCACAAGGTCCTGAGTTCAAACCTCAGTACATTCAAAAGAAAAAAAAATCCCTCACAGAAAAATTGAAAAACAAATGCAACTAGAAGTTATCTCTTTGGAGATATGAATCAGATTAGGAAACACCTATTCCCTATCAGGAAAAATCACAGTCATGGCTACAATTTGAGGTGAAAAGGCAGAAAATCCAAATAGACTGGTAATAATACCACAGACAAGAATTCATCGGTGTTTAGCATCTGCTGTCATGATAAAACCTGGTTTTCTTTCCTTCCTTCCTTCCTTCCTTTCTTCTCCTCCTCCTCCTCTTCTCCCTCCTCCCCTCTTCTCTCTATTGTGCTGGTACCGGCTTGAAGTCAGGGCCTTGCACTCTCATTTGGCCTTTTGCTCAAGGATAGGACTCTATCATTGGAGCCATGCCTCCATTTTTTTTTTCAGGTTAATTGGAGGTAAGAGTCTCGTGGACTTTTCTGTTTGAGGCTGACTTTGAACTGTGATCCACAGTTCTCAGCTCCTGCATGGCCAGGATTACAGGTGTAGGCCACCAGTGCCCATCTAGAGCCCTTTCTGCACAAGAGAGTTCTACAGTGGACCTGAGGAATAGGAGCTGACATCAAAGCCCTCCATCCATCCAGAGGCCAGAACACGCCTGTCAATGGTCCAACCCTGATGTTACAAAGGAAAGCTATGGTGTGATTTAACTCAGCAACACCTCTGCCGCCCAGAGATGCTAACAGAAAAGACAAAGCCCAGGCGAGCACTATGCAGGTGCATGCTGGGAAGACCATGCCTCTAGCATGGCCGGATGGGGTGGGGTGGGGCCAGGCCCCAGGCAGCCTTGGTGTTCAGCTCCGCTTCCTTCCCCACGAGGTTTGGAAGTGGACGTAGTGGAGATCACACCTCCCTCAGCACTGAGAAGGTGCTGGGGACTCACCTCGGCCCCGGGACTTGGCCGCTGGCTTGATGATCCAGATGTTCCGAAACCCATCGATCTCTGTCTGGGGGTTCACAGAGGTGATTCTACTCAGCAGAGTCTGGCACTGTGAGAAGTAGCTTCTCGAGTCAGAGATGAAGGCATTACCACTGAAAGGAAGACGAGAGAGCCCGGGCTGGAGGGTGTCACCCCCTCCCCCAGGCCAGGAGGGGTGGACAGCGCAGGTGCCCTGGACTCGGAAGGGCCCCGCCCCCCCCGCAGCCACGTGGGCACCCTCACACCGGGGGCGCTCCGCCACCAGGGCCCTGGCCAACCCCCCCCCGCGGGGGGGAGGGGGCGGGGGGAGAACCGCCCCGCCCTGCAGCTCCTGACCCTCAGCCCTCCCTCCCCCCCAGCCCCCCCCCCCCCCCCCCCCCCCGCCGTGTCATACTGGACCAGGGAGTAGTACTGCTGGATCAGGTCGTTCCACTCGGCCTCAGAGAGGTTCTCGGAGCCCTCCTCCGCATCGTCGATGTCCTCGTGCTCCAGCTGCCCCAGGTAGGCCTGGCACACCCGGCACGCCGCGTCCACCAGCTGGCCCGGGAGGCCCAGGAACCTGTTGTCAGTGTTCTCAGGATCTGAAACCCAGCACAGGTTCTGGAGTGTGCCCCGGTCACGGGGAGAGCCGTTCCCTGCCCAGGTGACCCTCTGCCGTTCCCTGCCCAGGTGACCCTCTGCCGTTCCCTGCCCAGGTGACCCTCTGCCGGCTGTGCAGGGCGGTGACCAGCGCTCCGCAGCTCCGCCTCTCACGGGGAGGAGACTGCAGACTCTAACACCAGGCTTCCAGACTCCTGGGACTGCGTGCTACTCTGATGCGAGTCCTGCGACTATGCCTGCTCGCTCTCATCTGTTGTCCTAGGGCTGGCTTGACACCCCACACCTACACACGCTGGCAGTCTCCATCCAGTTCCTGTTTGTGTTTCAGACATCTGAACCACAAACCACCTTGCTTCTGCTTTTGGCTTGATGAACCTGATACTACAGACACCCACAGACCACAATGGACTTAAGCTAGAAATAAATAAGAGAACTGGGAAATGGCCAGCCTCGTATTTCCTTCAAATTTACCAGTCCGGCCTGGTCTCCAGAACTGCACCTCAGGGAAGGCTCTGCGTCCCTTTCTTCCTGCTCACCCTTGAGCGCGGAACACCACTCGGAACGCCACATGCCTCCCAGTAGAGCCCACAGAGTGAGCTGCCCTCTGCTCTCTGGATCTTGAGTAATAAACCTAATTTGTTTACTATTCCAGTCCATGTGACTCCTCCTCCCACACATCGGTGACAGCAAGCCCAAGGAACAAATCTAACTTCAACGAACAAATCACACCAAGGGGCTACGGGAGAAATTACACAATCAGATACACAAAAGGCACTTGTCAATCTAACCCTCATCATGATAAGAACGCTCCACATACCAGGAATGGAAGAGGATTTCCTCCACGTGATAAAGATTTTCTACATCATCCACGGAAGGGTGAGGGGCCAGCAGCCCTTCTGCAAATCTGCCTTTTACCAGACAAAGGTTAGGGTTTCATCTCACAATGTCTTTCAACACTATACTGGAAAGTTTAGCTAATGCAGAAAGATAAGGGAAGGTACACAATTTGGGAAGGAAAAAAACTATATTTATGGACAGATGACAACTGTCTATGCAGAAAACCCAAAAGAACTAAACAAACTTCTAGAAATAATAGCCCACCACCTTCTTACATGGCAGTAAATGAGCAATTTAAGTAAAAAAAGAATTCCACTTACATTAACACTGCCCAAAATGAAATAATTGGATAGATAGATAGTTATATATGATCTATATGAGGAAAATCACAATACTGGTAAAGAGTACTGAAGACCTAAACAAATGGAGACATGAGACATGTTCCGTGTACATGGATGAACAAGAAGGCCTGACTGTTACCAAATTTCATCTCCAGGACAGGAAGGATTCCATGTTTTCATATTTTGTGTAAACAGACAGGAAGGACTCTGTGTTATCAAGGTGTCAACTCTGCCCTACCTTGCCTAGACACAGTCCCATCCAAAACTACAGAAAGTTAACTTGTGCCATCAACGAACAGATTCTAAAGTTACATGGAAAAGCCAAAGTGAAGAACAGTCAACTCAGTATCCAAGAGCAAAGCTGGAGGGCATCAGGACTTGTAAATAAGTCTGGCAGCCCTGATTAAGATGCAAGGAACAGAGCGGAGCCCAGAAAGGAGCCTCAGAAGCCTACTGAGGGCACCTCTGCCAAACAAACATAATGGGCAAAGGAGCAAAGCAAGTCTTTTCCACCTATGATACCTGCTCACTGGCTGTGATATGCAAAAACCACACTCTAAAACCATTAACTTCAAAGGGATCCCACATTCAAATGGAACTGGAAGATTACAAAACAGGTAGGAAAACAAAAAAAGGAAAAAAACCACCAGGAGATAAGAGTTTCAGAGCTTTTCTTGCCCGGGCTTGCTTTGAACCGTGATCTTCAGATCTCAGACTTTTTTTTTGTTGATTTTTTTTGGGAGCTGGTCCTGGGGCTTGAACTCAGCCTGGGTACTGTCCCTGAGCTTTTATGCTCAAGACTAGCACTTTACCACTTGAGCTACAATTCCACTTCTGCATTTTTTTTGGTGCTTAATTGGAGAGTCTCATGGACTTTCCTAAGAGACTCCTATCTCAGCTTCCTGAGCAGCTAGGATTACAGGAGTTTGCCACCAGTGCCTGGCTTTCATTGACTTTTGTAGATACACCACCAAAGGCTTGTTCCATGAAATCAATTTTTTGTTTTTTTTTTTTGGGTCCGGTCATGGGTCTGAACTCTGGGCCTGGGCGCTGTCCCTCAGCTCTTCAGCTCAAGGCTAGCGCTCTACCACTTGAGCCACAGCGCCACCTCCGGCTTTTTTCTTTTTGCTTATGTGGTGCTAAGGAATCGAACCCAGGGCCTCAGGCATGCAAGGCAAGCACTCTACCACTGAGCCATCTTCCCAGCCCCATGAAATCAATTATTAATAAGTTAGACTAAGTTAAAATTATCTTCTGTGTTTAAGTCATTGTTAATAGAGACTGGAGAGAAAAACCACAGTCTGGTAGGAATATTCACATCAAATAAAGGAATGCTATCCAGAGTATTCTATACAGTAAGAAAAACCCTGCTGCGTTGTGTGGGGGTCCTCAGCTCTGCCTCAGCCCTACAAACAGGGCTGTATGTAGCGGGGCCTAGGCTCACAGCCCAAACAGGGCATGGGCTTGTGACAACCAAACCCAGGGTGCTCTGGGGAGTGGCTGAGCCGGGCAGCTGGGCCCCACAGGCCTGCCCTGCCCGCTCCCCACCTTTCTTGATGCTGGGGTCGCTGGTCTTGGACTCTTCCTTCTTGCTCCTGGCCCTGGCCCTGCTGAGGTTCTGGTGGCTGACGACCCACTTGAGAATGCTGGAAGCTACCGTGCGCCGGAAGTCGTCTGGAAGGACAGTGAGGCCTCGGCCCCCTCTGCACCTCTGGGGACTGGGGTCGAAGCAGGGAGCCGGGAGGCCCAGCCTGCCGGGGCGCTGCACAGAGGCAGGCCCCTTCCCTGGGGCTCCTCCCTCCCAGCCCAGGCCCCACCCTGGCCCGCTGTCCTCAGGGCATTCCATGGACTATTCTCAGTGAGGCCGGGAATCTTCCCAGTGACATCTCCCACCTCCATCTCAGGGGCACTGGACACCCTGTATGCTCTGGTGGCCAAGTCCTCCAGTGCCCCAGGGGCCAGCCTGCAACTGTCCAGCAAACAGGCAGAATAAGCTGCACACCCTGCAGAGCCAGGCTCTGAGGCAGCCTCACTGCAGCAGCGAGAGAGCGGTGCTGCAGCTCCTCCAACCCAAACAGGGCTCCAGCTCCATAGTCTCCATCAGCCTCAGGGGTCACTTGTTGCCCATCATTCCAATAATGTCCAAGGAAGTTTCTGAACTATCCTTGCTAGGTGGACCAGAAGTCCTTGCCAGACGGGAGGGGGCTTCAAGCCTCAGTCACTCACCCAAGAATTCCTGCTTCTCGCTCTCAGTGCAGAGGCCATAGCAGCGTGGGAAGAAGGAGTCGGGGTTCGCTTGGACGTACCACGGCAGGCTCCGCATGTTGACACACAGCCCAATCTCCAGAGGGAGCAGCGCATCAGGGCCACCGTGGGCAGTCCCACACCACCCTGCCCGTGGACTAGCCGTGGCCAGCCCTCTGGGGCCTCTTTGGCTTGGCTAGTGTGCTCTGAGACAGGGGCTTCCCTGGTCCCAGGACCACCCAGGGACACAGAGAATGGTACAGGGTACCCTAGGATTCTAGGCCTCTGGGAAAGGGCAGAGTGACCAGCCAGCAGGAGAAGTATGGGGTCCTGGGGAGACTGAGGCTGGCCATCCCACATGGCTCTCCAAGCAGTAAACCAACATTCAGAAGCCACATTTCCACAGGCCCAGGCGTCTGCTCTGCCCTTGCTGCTGTTAGCCAAGTCCCAGGCCCACCTTCGTGGTGAACGAGGCTGTCTTCCCATAGTGGTTCAGCATCTGGTCACCGTTCAGGCTGTGGTAGTCAATGACGTCCCTTTTGATAGTCCAGAGAAGATATGGCATCTCGTTCTTTACCAACCTAGACTGGCAAGAAGAAACCTCTATCAGCATCCCATATTCAGGGCCCACTAATACCGGGTGGTTGAGACCCAGCCGCGTTTAACCAGACGGTGGACTGCAGTGTGGCGGCCTCCCTCAGGTGTCCCTCAGGCCCACACCACGTGCTCCTAAGGCCGCCTGCCGGGGGGCTGGAGGGCCAGCCACTGGCCAACACGGAGTCTCGGAGTCTCATGAACTTTGTTTTTGTCCAGGCTGGCCAGGACCTGAGATCCCCTGATCCTGGCCACTAGTAGTTAGGAGTTCCTGTTATGACAAATGCCTTGTCCACATCATTGTGGCTAAACTTTTTCTCCTGTACTTATTTATGCCAGTCTTGGGGCTTGAACTCAGGGCCTGGGCACTGTCTCTGAGCTTCTTTTGCTCAAGGCTTGTACTCTACCACTTGAGCCACAGCACCACTCCCAGCTTTTCTGGGTATGTGGTACTGAGGATCACTCTATCACTGAGCCACATTCCCAGGCTCACTTTTGCTCGTCTTTATGGAGGTGGGTGTGGGTCATAGAAGAGTCAGGCTGGGTACCAAGCCAGCCTAGGTATCATATCTGCTGAGTTCCTGGGGACCCCATATGCTCATGGGCCAGGCTGTCTGCCCTTGTCCTGCAAGCACAGCAGCTGTGGACACCCACAGAGCACCTATTGGTCTTCCACATCCACAGGAGATGTGTCCTCTTCGTGTGACTGTGGGTGCCAGGGCTTGACCAGGTTCAGAAAACATGTGCTCTGGCCAACATTCCCACAGATCCAATCCCCAGTCCTGCCGGACCCTGCCCTGGCTCAGTCCTGGTGCAGTCCTGGCACTGGCCAACAACGGGCCACGGAACCTACCATCACCTCGTGGATGTCGTCTGTTCTCTCCACCACCATGTCCTGGTTTTCTTTGATCACAGTACCTTTGTTATCTGCAAACAAAACATGAGCAGACTGAAGAAGCTGAACCTGGGGGACTGGACCAGGGGATCTAGACACAGAGGAGGGGAGTGGGGGAGGTGGACATGGGGGAGCTGGACGTGGGGGAGTGGACTGAGGGACATCGAAATAGAGGAGTGGACTGAGGGAAGTGGACATGGAGGAGTGGACTGGGGAAGATCGAAGTGGAGGAGTGGACTGGGGAGGTGGCTGTGGAGGAGTGGACTGGAGAAGCTGGATGTGGAGGAGTGGACTGGAGAAGCTGGATGTGGAGGAGTGGACTGGAGAAGCTGGATGTGGGGGAGGAGGGTGGGGGAGGTGGATGTGGGGGAGGAGGGGGGGGGAGGTGGATGTGGAGGAGGGGTGTGGGGGAGGTGGATGTGGGGAAGGGGTTGCCAGGGTGGAGCAGGGGGCATGTGGTGACCAAGGAGTGACCAGCCCCAGGGTGGCCTTGCCTACTGCATGGATGTCTGAGATGGGCGTGGAGGGTAGGAAGGACATGCAGACTGGCTCCAGCAGGTGGAGATACCACCAACCCCAGGACGAGGACCGTCCTGCACAGACAAGGCCCCTCGGATACTCTACCCAGGGCCCCGTCATCCTCGGAACTCTGAAGGGCCTTGGGCAAGAAGTGGAACTTCTTTTCCACCCAGCCCTTCCTCCGCAGTGCAGCCCGGATCACAGGGTAATGTCCGTAGATGGAAAAAATCTTCTTTTCCTACAACAGCAGAGCATGTTTCAACCCAGGAGCTGGACATGTTTCTGGAGCAGAATGAAGACTGCAACGTGGCAGGGCAGCACACCTTCTCAGAGAGGTGGCCATGTGCCCCCCCACACACACACATTAGGGTGTCAGACTGCCTATTTGTGTTTAAAAGTTCATTCTGCTTTGTTTGTAAGAGATCATTAAAAAAAATTAACTTACAGATAGGTTAGAAAATAAAAGGATACACATATAAGACAAAATATTCTTTGGGACAAATAAGCATTATGAAAGTAAATAAATCATTTCCTAATTTAAAACATTCACCAGAAAGATATATTCTATACACTTATTAATTATATAAAGCAAAAACAAGCAGGGGCTGGGAAGGTGGCTCAGTGGTAGAGCGCTTGCCTTGCATGCATGATGCCCTGGGTTCGATTCCTCAGCACCACAGAAACAGAAAAAAGCCAAAAGTGGTGCTGTGGCTCAAATGGTAGAGCACTAGCCTTGAGCTGAAGAGCTGAGGGACAGCGTCCAGGCCCAGAATTCAGGCCCCACAACTGACAAAAACAAACAAACAAAAAAGCAGACCTGCTGAACAGACTAATCCATAATGTAAGTATTTAAAAAAGACGTTTATCTCTTTTTGTAAGTGGCCTGCGTGACCTGTGAAAATGGTTCACTACTCTTTAGACCCAGAAAACCCCACAAAATCATGCAAGTCAAAAGGTTCGAATCTTTGTGTTCACTTTAAGAACACTAGAGAAACAGCCCAGACCATCAAGGGTATGCATATCTGGAAAGCAACCAAGTATCTGAAAGATGTCACATTAAAGAAGCATGTGTGCGACTCTGGCATTGCAATGGTGAAGTTGGCAGGTGTGCGCAGGCAGTGGGGCTGGACACGGGTCGATGGCCTACAAAGAGTGCTGAATTTCTGCCGCACATGCTTAAGAATGTAGAGAGTCATGCAGAACTGAAGGGCTTAGACGCAGACTCCCTGGTCACTAAACACACACAGGTGGACAAAGCACTCACGATGCGCAGTTGAGCTTGCAGAGCTCATGGAAGGATGAACCCATCCATGAGCCACCCCCCCCCCCCACCACCACACACAGAAGATCCTTCCTGCAGAGGAGCAGACTGTTCCTAAACCAGAAGAGGCCGGGCAGAGGAAAAAGGTAATCCCAGAAGCAACTGAAAAAAACAAAGACTGATGGCATGGGAATAAGTTTAGCACAAAATAAATGTTGGTTAAAGTAGGGGAAAAAGACGTTTTTCATCAAATGATAGGGGAGAAAGGGGATTCCTTGCTGGAGGCTGGCGGGAGTTCCTCCGGGAATGGTAAGTTCTTTATCATGATGTTTACACAAGTCCTATTGCCATCTCTGGGTGTGTGGGCCTGTGGCACTCTGTGCTTCCAAGGGGTGCACAGTGTGCCTCATTGTGCCTCAGAACCTCAGAGCTGAGGAGGATGCTTTTATTCACTGGCCTGCAGTGGTGTGTTTGGTATGGCCACCCTGTCCCGCCCCACCCTCTGGCACCCAAGATGGACACTCTATGAAGGCCACTCATGCTACTTCGCCCACAGTCTTGGCCCTCACAATGCAGATGCTTACAGAATCCCAGCATCTTCCTTCTCTCCCCCAGTCCTCAGGAAGAATATTCTGGAGCAGAGGCCCTGGGAAGGCCCTGCCTAACCAGAGCAGCTCTGCACCATTCACTGCTCCTCTTCTCCCCTGAGGGCAAAGGCTCTGCCTGGCATCCTGCGCCTGGTCCCCCTGAAGGGGCAGGGGCCTGGGGAGCTGGCCCAAGGGGTTCTGGGGCAACCAAGGGACTGTCCTCGCCCAGGACCTTCTTTCCCAACAGGATTAACAGAGAGAAGGAGGGGTGCATCTCTCCCCAACATGGCCAGACAGGGGAGCATCCGTGCACAAAGCTGGGGGACACAGGCCTTGGGCTCACGTGGGAGGAGGGAGTGGGCCAGCTGACACTCTCCGAATCCCAAACACATTTCCATTTATAAAAGGCATCGCCATCTCATTGAGTCCCAAATGGCATTTACCTTGATGGCTTTTTCCGTTAATTGTCTTGCTATTTTGTATCTGTCCAGTTTGGGGGAAGAAGAGTCTTGGAGAATTCCTCGTTTTAATTCTGCAGAAAAAAAGCGGGGGTCAAGAGAGGAAAACCTCCAAACCCTAAGTGATGACACTCAGGCCCTCGACGGGCAGTCCTTGGGTCTTGTCAGTGCCCCACCTCTCCACAATACTCTGGCCCCTCCACCAGGGCTCTCACTGGCACTAAACGTTGCTGGCAGAGCCCCAGCCCTCCACACAGCTTCTTCAGCCCTTCTACCCTGCCTTGGGCCGTGACTGCCGGTCTTGGCCAAGCCCAGTTCATTCAGGTCCAGGCCCTCCTCCTCTTCCCTCCAGGCAGCCCTGGCTCAGCGCAGCCACGCCTTCTCCTTTCAGACCTACATGTGGAATCCTCGCACCTGCCATCTCTGTCACTGCCCATTTCCTGTGCCTCTTAATCAGCCCAGCTAGAAATGTTCATGTGCCCCCACACCATCCTCACCCCAAAGAATCCCTATGTTGTAGGAGAAACCAGCTCAGCTCAGTCCTGCCACCCGTGACTCCTGAGGCTCTGCCACCCGAAGTCTGTGGCCACCAGGCCAAAAGAGGACAGAGCTAGGCCTCTTTGTCTATGTCTTAATTGGTTACCTGAGGACAAGCTCAGAAATGATTTTGATGTCAAAACCATACTAACCTAGCAGAACACATAGAAGGGAAGTACCATAACAAAAATTTGGGCAAAAACTCTTAAGATAGCATACAGAAAGCACTATCCATAGGCGTTAGAATTGGAACCTAGAATGCATAGCTCACACCTGTAATCCTAGATATGGGAGGCTGAGGATTGAAGTTTGAGGCCAGCCCAAGCAGAAAAGCTCACAAGACCCCTTCTTAACCAATAGATGGGCATGGTGGCATGTGTGTCACCCAAGTATTGTGGAAGGCTGATATTAGAAGAATGGAGGTTCCAGGCCGGCCCCAGACACTAAAGTGGGCAAGACGTGGTCTCAGTGAAGGAAGTTGGGCCGGGTAATGTGGACTTGTCACCCCAGCCTAAAACAGACTTCACACCTAAGTGTGCCTAAGCACACACCTGGGCAGGATGTGAGGCCCAATCTAAAACAATCTAAGCAATCTAAACCACAAGTGTACACAGTGAGAACCACTCTAAAACACAACTAGCACAAGCTGTACACAGTGGCTCAACATGTAGTCCCACCTACTTGGGAGGTGGAGATCAGTGGACTGAGGTTTGAGGGCAGCCTGGGTAAAAAGAAATCTCAAGGCATATGTGAAAAATGGCTGTGCCAGCACTCAGAAGCATAAACACAGGGTATGAATGCACGGCCAGTTTCCTTCCAAAAGAAATAGAGCAAAAAAGGTCTGAGAGTGTGGTTCCCCTGTTAAAAGTACCTGACACAAGTTCAACCCCCAGGACCAGGGCAGGAGAGAGAGAAAGAAAATAATAAAGCATAAATAACACTGCATTATGATTCCATCCCAAGAACTCGAAAAGAGTGAATTTAAACTCAAAGAAACTACATACAAAAAAAAGCAAAGTGCAGACAGTCACAAAATGACGTGTGTATGTGTGTGTGTGGGAGCTGTCCTGGGGCTTGAACTCAGGGCCAGCGCTGTCCCTGATCTTTGCTCAAGGCTGACGTTCTACCACTCGATCCACAGCTCCACTTCCAGCTTTTGGGATAAACTGGAGGTGAGAATCTCTGGCCTTTTGATCGGACTGGCTTTGAACCACAGCCCTCACATCTCAGCCTCCCGAGGAGCTAGAATCACGGGCCTGAGCCCCTTTTTCCAGTCGTGGGGCTGAAGTCCCCGAGCTCCCCCTGCTCAAGGGCAGCGCTGCCCGCTGGGCCCAGCTCTCCCCAGCGGCCGGGCCGGCGCTGAGTGCGGACAGAGGGCTGATGTTCGGAAACCACCACCACTTGACGGGGTCCAGGACACACGCTACCGGGGAAGGGGGGGGAGCGAAGGGGCGGGAGGAAGGACCGGGAACGGGGGGGGGCGCTGCCCCCCCAGGGCCCGTCATCAGCCGTCGGTCCAGGTCCAGGCCTCTACCTCCGGTGAGCCCGCCTCGGCTGCGGGCGGGCGGGCGGGCGGGCGGGCTCCCACCCACCCACCCGGGCCGCCCTGACCCTGGCCCCTGAGCAGCACGCCCGCCGCCCCCAGCCCGCCGTGGACGGGGCGGCGCGGTACGGACTGTTTTCTTCTTTCCCGTCTCCATCCGGCGGGGCGGACGGCGGCTTCCTCTCGCCCGGCTCCATGCCGGGTGCCCGCGCCTTGACCTTGGGGCCCCGAAGCCCTGCGGGGAGGAGGTGGGGCGCGGGGGGTGAGCGGCCAGTCCGGGGGACGGGCTGGGCGCCGGGGGGCCCGCGGGGGACCCCGCCCGCCCGGGTCGGGCGGCTGCGGAGTTTGGGGCGCGGGCCTCGGGGCGGCTCTGGGGCTCGGGTCCCCCCCGGGCGCGCCCGGGCGGGGCGCGGGTCTGTTCGGTCCGCGGAGAACCCGCGGGGTTCCAGGGGGGCGGAGCTCACCTGGGCCGGGCCCCGCGCCGCGCACCCCGCCGCTCCCGCCCCAAGCGGCCCGGGCCAGCGTCCCGCGGTCGCCCCGGGCAACGGGCGGCGCGCCTGGTGCAGCCCCGGGGCGCGGGCGGCGGGGCGCGGGGCGCCCGGGCCGGAGGCCGGCTCGGGGCGTGGGGCTGCGGGGGCGCGCGGGCTGCGAGGCGCGCAGGGCGCGTACGGGGCGGTGGGGGCGGCGCCGGCGTGCGGGCTCGGCCGCCCCGCGGGCGCCGCCCCGCGGGCCCGGCTGGGGATCGGGCTGCGGCCCGGGGCTGCGGCCCGCGGCGCCGTCGGAGCGGGAGCGGGGGCCGGGGCCGGGGTCTGGGACCTCGCGGGCCATGCGTCGTGCGGAGCCCGCGTGTGGCCTCGACCCCCGCCCCGGCCACACGCGCCCGCCCGCCGGGTCACACAGGCCGGCCGGAGGGCAGCCGCGGCCGGGTCACAAAGACCGTGGGTCACGCCCAGCCCCGCCCCGCCCGCCCGCCCGGGGCCCAGCCACTGCCCCCCTCCCGCCCGGGGCGCCCCGGGGCCGGCGGCCAGGCTGGGGCAGGCCGCGTCCCCGCCCGCCCATCCCGAGGGCCGCGGACTTGTCCGAGGCTGCGCAGGCCGGGGGAAGCGCCAGCCCCTGTCTCTGTCTGAGAGGAAGGCGGGCTTTGGGCTCAGGCCCACCCGGGGCCTCCAAGAGGCCCAGCCCGGGCGTGATGGGCACTTGGCTGGGCGCAGCTGGCCTCTGGTTTTGTGCTTGCTCTTGAGATCCTACGAGGGCGGAAGAGCTATTCGCTGGAGATGGGACTCCTGGCTTGCATGCTCGCCTTCCAGCTGTGTTGCCTGCACTCTTCTTGTGCAGTTGGAAACCGTGGCCCCCTGGCCTTGAGTCCTGGCAGACGGGTCACCAGGTTGAGAAGTGAGGAGCTAGGAGCCGCCTCCCATCCCCTTGGCCAGGCTATCCCGGCTTGTCTTGCGGTCCCAGGCCACAAACACACATCTCCAGGCCTCTCCACCAATCTCTGGGGGAGCCAGTCAGTGTGTCCCAACTCGTTCAAAAAAGAACCCAGTATACCCTTAACACAGGTGTTATCTTCTCCCCTAGCAAGAAAAAAAATCCACTTTGATGCACAGACTTGTGAATGAAAGCACCACAGCCTCATCAAACAACTCGTAAAACGGTTCTAACCACATTCCCACTTTTACAAGGTACCCAGATCACTGTGGATTTATTGGTGTTCTTGTCAATTAGGAAAACCCAGTTACGCTCTAGTCAAGGAAAGACAGTTTGCAACCAAATCTTGGCCATGATTTTTTCTTTCTTTTTATCAAAGCTAATGTTATTTTCATCCCCATACAGTCCCTAAAGCCTGACCCAACAAAGGGCCCATACACACCTTGAGACCCTCAAACAACAGCGCTGGGAAGACTGGCCGGGCCTGGTGTTGGTGTAAGTGAAAATCACGTTAGGAGGTAAAGAGGACTGGGATATAAGGATCCCCAGCCTTGTGGGAAGGAAGATCAGCCTCATTTGTCACTCTATGACAGTCATCTGCGTGCTGCTAACGGGGTCAAGTTCAGTTTCTAATCCCAGAATACCAGCCCCATCCCAGAGAACACTCCAGGTGTCACAAGGGCCACATAAATGGGACACAGGGCTACTGGAGAGTAGGGAGTAGGGCCCGTGAACAGGCAGGTCCTGGAATATTTGGGGTACATAGGAAGAGTGAGCAAAGGCTCAGGGTGTGCCTATGACAGGAGAAGGGTGGCATTCCTAGAGGGAAGGTTCTCCAGCTTACAGGGGCACAGTATCCCTCTCGTTGGATGGCGTTTGGCAGGCTGGGCCTGGTGAGGACAGATCACAAGAGGTAAACCTAGACAGGGCAAAGGATCTGTATACACATTCAGGCCACAGGGGAAGGGCCAAGGCAGGAATCCCTGGCAGAAAAGGCTGAAGCCTGGAGGTCTGCCATCTCTGCCCTAGACAGCCAGCACCAGCACCCTCCCTGTCCCCGGGAGCCCCTGGCAGCTGTGACTGAGAAGCACTGACTCAGGACAGTCATCAGAACTATAAGAAGGAACAAAACCACCTCACAGCCTAGGCCACCCTGGGGGCAGGTGTTAGAAGTAGTAGCTGCAGGAGAGTTAGTCAGGTCGTCACTATGACTCAGTTTCCCCATCCTGCAGTCACTGGGCCATTTGTACGACAACGGCTCTCCAGGCTTTCTCCTTGTCGAACTCCTTCAGGGGGCTCCTGGCCACCTATGACAGGAAGAGCAGTGTCACCAGATGGGCCTCAGCAGGTCATTGGGTATGGCCAGCTGCCCAGCCCCCCTGCTCCCTTCATTTGGAAGAAGGGAGGAAAGAAGACTCTACACCTCTAGGAAAGGGACCCAGGCCTCCACTCACTCTTCTGGAAGTGCTGGTGTCCCTCACCTTCTAAAGTGAGCAGGTGCCTGAGGCAGATGTGACATGTGTTAGAGGGGAGGCCAGCTGCTGGCCCTGGCTGTCCACCCTGACCCCCTATGACTGTTCTAGAATCTGCAGCACACAACATGCCCAGCTGGCCATGTAGCTGCGTGGTGGGGACCCAGCTCAGGCGGGGCCTGGGCCAGAGCCTGGGCCTGGCCAGGACACCTCCCCAGGGCCTACAGCAGCCTGGGGCCTGGGCTCTTGTGATCGCTGTCCCAAGGCAGTGGGAGGTTGGCCCAGGGAGGACACTATCAGGAAGGTGGCCCATGAGAGGCCTCGAGTGTGGAGGGCTTTGGGCCCTCATAGGGGCCAAGGACAGGTCCAGGTGGTCATGGTCCAGCTGATGGCTGGTGTGTCACGCCCCCCTCACCCACTGGCCAGGGAGCCCCGGGTACAAGGCTGGAGGTGCCCATGTCCCACAGAGCCAGCATCCACAGGGGCCACGCTAGAAGCTCCTGTGGCTGTGAAAACCCCTCAAAAGCCTGTGCTGTGTCTCCCAAATAAAGCCAGAGCCAGACGCCCCAAGCCCATATCACTCTTCAGGAATAGTCTGTATTTCCTTACATATCTAAAAAATAGTGGATGCCAGACGGGAGGCATGGCTCAGTGGTAGAGCATCAGTTGTGAGTAGAAAAAGCAGACTGAGGGTTTGAGGCCCTGAGTTCAAGCTCCAGTACTGGTATACACACATAAAAATTAAATGTATTTAACATTTTAGTTCTCCAAGACTTTTGAGGTGTTTAATTAATGCAAAATGGGCCGGTTGCCAACGGCCCAGGCCTATAATATTAGCTACTCAAGAGGCTGAGAACCGAGGACTGAGGTTCAAAGCCGACCTGAGGAGTAAAGTTTAGAGATTTATCTCCAATTAACTACAAAAAGCCAGCAGTGGAGCTATGGCTCTACTGGTAGAATGTTAGCCTTGAGCATCAAAGCCTAGGGAATTCACACACACACACAAAAATGCAAAATAGTATCACAGAATGCAGGCCCTTTCAGGGCATAGGACAGTGCCCTGGAGAACAGGCCACTCACCTCTCCTGCTGGCCGGTCCTGCAGGCTGGTCTGTGCCTCCCAGGATGTACCCTGCATCCTTGCGCTAACCTTGAAACTCACGCACTGGATGGCCGTGCCAGTGTTGAGACCTCCTTGAAGCAGCAGGACCAGCAACAGCAGCAACAGGAGCAGGTCGTAGGCCTGTGATGGTAGAGCCAGGTGTGAGCAAGCACGCGGCCAGGACATCCCAGGGTCAGCAGGCACGCTGGCCAGGGTGCCCCCAACAGATGCTTTCCCGCTCGTGTCCCAGCTCCTTCATACACAAGGCAAACTAGATCCCACTCCAGGCTACATGCTCGGCAGGTAGACCCAGAGCAGACTGTGCAAAGCTGCTCGGCCCAGGCATACACCCAGAACACTGCACCCAGGGCCCCGGACCTGCTGCTCCTCCTGAGACCCACACTGGCAGCAAGCAGAGGTTCCAAGGAAGATCAAAGGCCACCTACCTTGATGGCTGGTGGGTAATCTTTAAAGATCTCCACGATTCTCATCACACTGAAGGACAGGTACCCTGAGGCCGTGAACAGCAGTGGAGATGTGAGGCTGCTGATGGCGATCAGCGCCTCCACCTGTGGGTGAGTGTGGCCGAGTGTTTACCCCGCGTGGACAGGAGCTGCCGTGCGGGCACATGGCTCCTGAGGGGCCCACTGCCCACTAATTCAAAACCTAACGCTCCTCTAAAACTCATCTTTTTAACTTCTCCCAAACTGCAGTGTGAACCTTACTTCAGGGCTCAGAAATTGGGGCCACACAGCCCACCTCACACAGCATTCTGGCCCCAAACAGAGCAATTGACAGTTGACAGTCCACTGGGGGCAGAATGAAGCTAAAGGACTGCCCTCCCACTCAGTCCTTTGCTGCAGGGATTTCTAACTTTCATGGACAGAGCAGCCCAGGGCAAGGGGACCCTGGGCATGGCTGTGAGCCCCTGCTGCCTGCAGTGCCAGCCTCAGCCCTTCCACTAGCCGCCAGCTTCCTCTCCTTCCCAGGTCCCCACCCAGCAGACAGCCCTGAGCACCCAAGTGTGCCAGAGCTGCCTCCAAGCCACCGTGCAAGGGACAGGCCTCCCTTACCAGGTAAGGGACAGGCCTCACTTACCAGGCACTTGCTGGGACACTCTGCTGTCACGTGACTGGCAATGGCACTTGGAAAACACTGAAAGAAAAGAATGAGAAAGAGAGAGGGAGGGGGAGAGAGAGAGAAAGAGACTGAAGTGCCATCTCTGCACTTCAGACAGCAAAAAGGAGGTGTGGCCGGGGGTGGTCCTGCTGCGAGTCTCACCCCCCCTCCAGGTGCGTGGCTCTTCACTGGCGCCCAGGGAATTGCCTGGAGCCCCAGGCCCTCACAAGAGAACTGTAGTCATGCACCGCAACCACCTCCGCCACAGCAGAGCTGCAGGCGGGCATGTGCTTCCTCCTGGCTAAACATAGGGACTTTGGGGCAGCTTCTAGAAGAGCCCTGCTGGCTCACGGAGCCTAGGCACAAGGTGGGGGATGTTTATCTATCTTCTTTGTTTCTATAAAGCTGACTTTTAGCACCATGTAAAAGTCTATGTAAGTGGAGGTGCAGATGCCGCTCGGTGGTGAGCCGAGGGTGGGAAGACCCTGGGTTCCATCCACTGCACCACACAAAAAAAGTAAGCTAATGAATGAAGTAAAATCTCCACACAGCCAGCCAAGCAGCTAGCTCCATGTGGGACAAACCAGTGGCTGCTGGCAAGTCAGTGGCAAGGTGCACAACAGCCGCTTGTGTCCGGGCCTGGAAGCCAGAGGCGTGGCCAGATGGTAGTTTCAGAGCAGGCTTGCCACTTGTGGAACGCTGGGAGTGGAGGGGCTCGAGGCCACGCATTCGGAGGGGTATGAGGAGTGCAAAACCAGCCGCAGCCACATCTCCAGGGAGCCCTCTAGGGGTATTTTAGACAGTGAACAGCACTAAACTATGTAGATGAACTCAGAATGACACAGAATGACAAAGGTGACCTACTTAAGCGAGTGACCGTGGATTAGGCACATCTCCTGTGCAAGGCCTGTGTTGTCTACCCAATCACAATATAATAGTAGGCATGATGTTGCATTTTATAAAATACATATTACAAAAGTATAGCGAATAAGCTGGGCGCCGGTGGCTCATGCCGGTAATCCTAGCTACTCAGGAGGCTGAGATCTGAGGATTGCAGTTCAAAGCCAGCCCAGGCAGGAAAGTCTGTGAGATTCTTATCTCCAATAAACCACTAGAAAACCAGAAGTGGTGTTGTGGCTCAAGCGGTAGAGCACTGGCCTTGAGCTGAAGAGTGAAGGGACAGTGCCCAAGTCCAGAGTTCAAGCCCCACGACCAACCAAAAAAAAAAAAAGTATAGAGAATAATAAAAATGACTTCTCAGGAAATATGAAAGTTACAAAACAACAATATGGAATTGCACCCCAGTGCACTTGGTCCTCAGGTCCCACATTCTTCTGGGCAGGGCTGGGGGGAGATCTTACTCCCAGGTGCCTTCTTATCTGAGCCAAAACAGCTCCAAGACCAGCCACGTTGTATCTAGGAGGGAACTCAGAACTTTGGCCAGGCCAGCTATGGATGACAAGGTAGTCGGCCAGGAAGTACTCACTGCCACTAAGATCCAAAAGAATGTCACAGAGAGGTGTGGGCCTGAGACAGCGTCATCCACATTCAGAGCGATGACACCACCCAGGACAGCAGAGACACCAGCCATGACCTCCACCACCTGAGGGGACAATAGGACATGTCACCACGCCAGCTATCACCGACCACCTGAGGGGACCATGGGACAGCGTCACCCTGGGTCCATCTTCCCATAGCCTGAAGCCTGCGGAGTTACAAGGGAGGAGCCCCAGATGCGCCAGAAGGCAGGGGCAGGCAAGGGGCTGGGGGCGGGGCTGGCTATCCTTTTTGGGTTGACAATGGAGAAGTCCTTAGAGGAGACAAGAAGGGCAGATCGAGGTGGGGCCCTGGTTGAGTTCACATGAAGAGCCCCAACAGAGACAGCATAGAGTTGACTCAGCCAGCAGGAGCACCGGCCACCCAAGGGGCTGTGGGAACTCACGAGAGGACTTGCCAGCCAGCCCAGCCTCCTACAGTGAGAAAGCACAAGACTCAAGATGGACAAAGGAAATTGAACGCCCGTCTAAGAGCAATTGTGCTTTTTTTTTTTTTTTTCTTAATCAGTCATGGGGCTTGAACTCTGGGCCTCAGTGCTGTCCCTGAGCTCTTCAGCTCAAGGCTAGTACTCTACCATTTGAGCCACAGTGCCACTCTAAGAGCGATTGTGACACAGACTGGGGGCCTCCAGAAATAGGACAGCGGCGGGCTGGGAAGTTGGCTCAGTGGTAGAGCGCTTGCCTTGCATGCCTGAGGCCCTGGGTTCAATTCCTCAGCACCACATAAGCAAAAAGAAAAAAGCCGGGGGACTGGGAAGGTGGCTCAGTGGTAGAGCGCTTGCCTTGCATGCTCGAGGCCCTGGGTTCGATTCCTCAGCACCACATAAGCAGAAAGAAAAAAGCCGGAAGTGGCGCTGTGGCTCAAGTGGTAGAGCGCTAGCCTTGAGCTGAAGAGCTGAGGGACAGCGCCCAGGCCCAGAGTTCAGGCCCCACGACCGGACCCAAAAAAAAAAAAAAAAAAAGAAAAGAAAAAAGCTGGAAGTGGCACTGTGGCTCAAGTGGTAGGGCACTAGCCTTGAGCTGAAGAGCTGAGGGACGGTGCTCAGGCCCAGAGTTCAGGCCCCACAACCGGACCAAAAAAAATAAACTAAAAAAAAAAAAAAAAAAAAAAAAAAGAAATAGGACAGCGGGGCTGAGAAGGTGGCTTGTTTTGCATGCAAGAAGCCCTGGGTTCGATTCTTCAGCACTATATAAGCAGAAAAAGCCGAAAGTGATGCTGTGGCTCAAGTGGTAGAGCGCTGGCCTTGAGGTGAAGAGCTGAGGGACAGCGCCCAGGCCCAGAGTTCAAGGCCACGACCAAACAAACAAACAAACAAAAAACCAAACAGGACAGCAATAGGGCCCCAGAAGAGGCCAACTGCAGCCTGGAGTTCCCTTCTGGGGAAAATCCTGTATCTCAATAATGAGAGGAACCAGCAAAAATTGAAAACACAACGAAGCCAGAACCAGACACTCTCTTACAAAGGCCTAAAGAATGCATTAAATAGGAAAATTAAGCCAGATGGGAAAACAGAAATGCAGAAAAAGGAAATGGAGGCACCAGGTACTGACCTAGACTGATGAAGCCAACATAGGGAAGAGTAAAAGCAGCGCACTAGCGGTGGTTGTTAGTGGACACCAGGGGCAGGTGTACAGTGACTCACACTGCTGGTACAGAGGCTGCATCCACTATCAGACACCTATCCATGTGTGGAGTTAAAGTGCTAAAAGAATACCAAAAGAAGGTGTGTAGCTTCCTATTCCAAATGAGAGGAAATGGAAGGTAGATTCAAAAGAGGCAAGGAAGGAGAAAAAGAATAGGAACAAAACAAGGAAAAGAGAGAATAAGAGCAGTGAAAATAGGTAGAGCTATGGCTCAAGTGGCAGACAACCAGCCTTGAGCACAAAAGCTCAGGGACAGTGCCCAAGTTCTCAGTTCAAACCCCAGAATTGGCACACACATATTTAAAAAAAAGTAAAAATACACCTATGCTAGTAATCACTCTCAAAAGAAACAGCTAACCTCAAAAGGCTAAAGGAAGAGCCTGACAGATTGGATAGAAATAAAATACAGCCATTCAATGTCTAGAAGAAACATACCACAATATATAAGAACAAGAAATTTGAACAAGAAATTTGAAAGAAGGGAGACAAAAGATACAGGGTTAAGTGCCAATTAAAAGTGACAGATGTACTTAAACCACAGTTAACGGGAATTTTATGGCAAAGGCATTATTAAAGACAGGGTGGTTTACTACCTAAAATGAAAATGAAAAATGAAATCCACTAGGGAGTGACTAAGCTCATTTCTTCCTAAAAACACGCCCCAAATCCAGGCCAGATATTCCACACGCAGACTGGGACGTTTATAACTGATCTCTCACTAACAGAATAGATAGACCAAAACCAAACAACCAGGAAAAATAGGTTATCCAAGACTTAAAACATGGTCAACAGGACAGGGTCCCCAAGCCAGGTACAAAGGGTGGGAAAGGACTCACAGGGATTGGAGTTCCGAGACAAAGGTGCCAGATAGGACACTTCTGAATCAACCATTCAGCTAAAGAATGCTGATCCTTTTAAGACAAGGCATTTTTGTTCCAACCACAGTATAAATGGGCTGATGTCTCTTTCTCGGACACAGCACAGGGCTTCCTACGTAGTCTGCATCGTGTCTGGTCCTCTTGGAAAACAACACCATGACTGGTCCACACACTCGCTCTTAAGAAGATAAAATAGGAAGGGAAAGAAGGATTCCTCTTACTGAGTAGGATTTCAGGATCCTGGCAGGAAATATCACTTCATCCAGGATGTTGGTGCCTTCAGCGATAGAAGCCTAGGAAGAAGGAAAACCTTTGGGAGCTGCTACACTTGCACCCTGCACAGGCGATCTGGCTCAGTGGTGCCAGCCACCACTAAGAGGCTTGAACCTCCTGGTGATGGCTCATACACCTAGGGAGGGTCCAACTGCATGGAGGAAGGGTCAGGAGCAATGGGCAGGGTCAGACTGTGCGTGTAGCTGATTATCTCGAGATAATCAGGAGAGCACTGTAAACACAGACGTGTTCCTCTCTGCATGTGGAAGTGTGCTCAGTCACCACCCTCACAGTTCACAGACACGTGAGCAGACCTGGTCTTTCTGTGGCACCTCGGGAGGGCACGTTGGGAGTGACACTGCTGCTATTGGCCCTGGCACCAGCCATGTCTGTCCTGTCCATGGCCTCAGTTGTGTGCCTGGGGACCCTTCAGGCAGCCAGACCCACGTCTAGGAGGCAAGCAGATCGCCCTGGCTCACCCCTTTCTTCTTCCTGCAGGGATCCTCGCTGGATCGCGCAGAGATGATCACTGTGGCCGCCATGAGAAGCTCCAGCAGGAGTAGAAGAATGAGGTTGAAATTGATCTGAAAAAGAATCCGCACCTGAGGGATACTATTGCCTGCCCTTAGGAAACGGTCTATCCCGGGCCGCCATACACCGTCCCTGGGCAGGCTGCCCCAGGCTCTCCCATCACTGGCCCACTCAGATGCCTTGGTTTCACATAGCTGTTATGCTGTGTGTTCCTGCTAATGAGGAGAGCTTTTGAATAAAGCATGGCTGCCATTCCTACGGTGCCTGGAATCCTTCTCTGGCTTGCCCACATCAGAGAACTAGCATTGCAAACAGGCACCTGGGTCAGGGCAGCAAGTGAAGTTTCCTTCCACAAGGCAGGGGATGATTAGAAGGCACCTGCAGGGCAGCTGCCACAGGCTGCCTGCTTTGGGAGAGGACCCATCCCTGCCCAACCCTTCCCAAATGGGGAGAAACAGGGACTAGCACCCCCAACCTCTCTCAATGGTCCATATTTCCAGGGCTAAGCTCCACCCAGGCAAAGGGCAGTGGTGCCCAGGGACCGTTTGCCCAGGCTCCTGCTGACCAGCAGAAGGTTGCAAGATTTAGAGAAGCAGAGGGAAAAGCTAAACAACAATGAAAATGCTGTATGTCAAGGTCCAGGACAGACTATACTAGACAAGAAGGAAACACTAGGCCATGCATATTATTAGGGTTGGAGGCATAGTTCAAGTGGTAGAACACCTCCCTGGGCAAGTATGAGGCTAAGTGGAACACTCTTCCACCCCAAAATCATATTCTGACGTAGTTTATAATGCCATATGGAAGAAGGGGTTTGGATGACAATTTATTTTTTATTTATTTATTTTTTTGGGTCCGGTAGTGGGGCCTGAACTCTGGGCCTGGGCGCTGTCCCTCAGCTCTTCAGCTCAAGGCTAGTGCTCTACCACTTGAGCCACAGCGCCACTTCCGGCTTTTTTCTGCTTATGTGGTGCTAAGGAATCGAACCTAGGGCCTCAGGCATGCAAGGCAAGCGCTCTACCACTGAGCCACCTTCCCAGCCCCTGGATGACAATTTAGTAAAGAAAAAAAGATTTTTTTTCTTAGGAGTTCATCCTATGAAACTCTAATTGTGTGTCAGGGATTCAGCGATCTGTCACTTGGAAAAGGTGCTTTGTAATCACACTGGCAGTAAAACGAGTAAAGGAAGAGCAACCGTAGGACCAACAGAGTCCAGAAAACAGAGGGGAACACACCCAAAAGCTGGGTCTTAATATCCCCAGTGTCATCTCTCTTATGTGCAAGGGGTGTTTCTCGGATCCTCCAGCATCCCTGTGAGACTGGCGAGGGCACCCTCATTCCAGTGAGGTAGTTCTCTTTAGGCGTCATAACTTAAATGATATCTACCCACTTTTTTAGTCCATAAAGTGACAGTGTGTCTCATAATCAATGGCATCACAGATTTCATAAGGTCTGGCATTATATTGTGTGTGTGTGTGTGTGTGTGTGTGTGTGTGTGTGTGTGTGTGTATTGGGGATGGAACCCAGGGCCTTGCACATGCAAGGCAACTGCTCTGCTAGTGAGCTACACTGAAGGCCCAGGACCATTTGTTTTTAAGCAGTGTTGGGAAAGAGATGTTAAAGTATTATGTATTGATGTATCTGTCCAATGGAATCAGTTCAGAGTTCAGAAGAGACCTTTTTTCTTTTTTTCCTTCAGAAGCACAGGTAAAGTTTTCAAGGCTTGTCCCCCTCAACAGCTACGACAAGCCTTTGTTGAGTGTCTCCAGCTCTACCCCTGTTGACTGCCACCCAGCAGAGGCAGAGGCAGAGACAGCGACCTACATCAAGCGGGCAGATTCGGTCTGGGTAGAAACAGAGACCCACTGGTGATCCACATTCTTTTTCAGTGACTCACGTTTATTGCTGATGGATTAAGGACCAGTTTGCACCCAAACCAGATTAAGCATGTCGTGGTAACAGCAAACGTGGAAACAAACAATATCTGAAAGTTGGGGATCTGAAAAAGAAAGGCAGAGGAGACTAAAGCAATCAAGGCAACATCCACCAAGTTCCAGGTCATTAACTGAAGAGTGTGCCCAGGTGAATTGGGAGGTGGGTGCTCTGTCAGCAGGAGGGCTTCCCGCCCTGCCACCCGGGGTGACCTCTGGCAACCTGGTGGGCATGGCCTGTCATTTCTGAGTGGGGCAGGCGCCAGCCTCCCTGCTTGAATGCCCTGCTGCTGCTGCTGCTGGGTTCCTCCCCACAGTCAGCTACCCAAGACCACCCCGTCTGTGGCGGTGGCTGCCAGGAGGCTGAACTTACCGAATTGACATTTTTCCTGGAAACAGCAAAGCCTACAATGGCTGAGGGAATGCACTGAAAAGAAATGAGAACCTGGGTGAGCTGAAGTGCTGATCATGGCAGTAACCCGGAAAAATGCACTGTGGCCGGGCACTGGTGGCTCACACCTGTCACCCTAGCTACTCAGGAGGCTAAGATCTAAGGATCATGGTTCAGTCAGCCAAGTCTGTGAGACTCTTATCTCCAATGAACCACCAGAAATCCTGAAGTGGAGCTGTGGTTCAGTGGTAGAATACTAGCCCCAGGACAATACACAGGGCCTGACGTCAGGCCTCAGGACTGGTACAACAAAACAAAAACGCTTTGTATACTGAGCTCTTGCTGCCATGTGCAAGGCCCTGGGTTTGGTGTCCAGCTTCACAAATATGATGATGATGGTGATGGTGGTAGTGGCAGTGATGATTTTTTTTTTGGTTGGTTGTGGGTCTTGAATTCTGGGCCTGGGTGCTGTCCCTCAGCCCTTCAGCTCAAGGCTCTACCATTTGAGCCACAGCGTCACTTCCAGTTTTCTGGTGGTTTATTGGAGGTAAGAGTCTCATGGACTTTCCTGCCTGGGCTGGCTTTGAACCGTGATTCTCAGATCTCAGCCTCCTGAGTAGGTAGAATGACAGGCGTGAGCCACAGGCACCTGGCCCAATGATGATGTTTTATATTTAAAGCTCCTGAATAGTCAAAGTCATACTAGCAAACAAGCGTTATAAGGAGTTCCCTCCACACTGAAGGATCCTTCAAGACAACTTATTCTGAAAAAGCATTCTGGCTAGGTGCGCTCCCATGTCAGAATATAACTCAGGATGGCACAGCATTAGGGGTGGCCGTGGCTAGACAATTACCCAGGAGGAAAAAGCACCAGTGTGCCTAAAGCAGGTGGAAATGCCGTTCTGTGCTCAGGGGCGGCCCTGTACTTGAGGCTTTCTTGCAAACATGCATTCTGACCCTTCTCACTGTGACCTCAATGCTCCGTGAAGGTCTGGGGAGCAGTGGTGCGGGGGTGGTGGAGGAGGAGTGTGACCCAGCAGGTCATGCTGGGATCATCCTCTGGGCAACAAGACCCAGACCTGGAGGGGGGAGGCAGATGGGCTGCAGGGGACAGAGGCAATAAAAAGCCCACATAAGGCCTATACTGGAAACTGAGGCAGGGACAGGGGCTGAGACAAGCCCACTTGGGATGCTCTTAGGCATTCCAAGGGTATCAGTCACATGAGAGGTTTCTGAATGAGGAGCAAACATGGAACACAAGCTGGGGTGCAGAATGGGGAGCTGGGGTGTGGAGGTGTGGCTGAGGGGTGGTTCTCACCGAGCCGGCTGCACAGCGCAGGTAATCCATCTCTGAGGGAAACACGTTCCCCAAGTAGAGCGAAAACCCACAGGTCACAAGAAGGCAGCTCTACAAAAGAGCCACACAGACCAGGTTCAAACACAGCCATCAGAGGACGGTACACTTGAGGAATGAGCAGCCAATGCTTTGACTGCAGCTTAACTGTCTTCCTATTAACTTCAACTCCTCCTGGAGGATGGACACAGCCTTGCCACAGTTTTCAAAACAGAGCTCCTTCCTCACCCTTAGGCCAGAGCAGAGGCTGCCACAGTGCTCTCTGGGGGACAGAGGCAGGGCCTCTGTCCAAATCAAAGGGAAGAAATGGTGCCTCTCTCCAGAAAACGCCTTCTCACTCGCTGGAACGTAGGCCTCAGCCTTACAAATGGCACTCTGCCTCTGTACTAGCATCCCAGCCGGCATCGGGAAAGCCAGAGTTCATGGGCTGAGGCTCCTGTTATGAGGGTCTGAAGGAGGCTGTGTAGACTCCAACCTGAGACCTACCCTCCCTGCAGAAGAAGGCTGTAGGGCTGGGGCCACGGGGAGTGTGGCAAGATTGCAGGAGGGTCCAGGCCACAGGAAGGGAGAGGTCCCAGCCTGCGGGGACAGCCATGCCCCCCATGACAGTTACTCACTGAAAATAAGCATTCAGAGGGCCCAGGAAAGCCCACATAATGGCACCCAGAGGCTCCACAGCAAGTTTGGCCCTGCTTCTGCCTTTCCCACCTGGGATGGCCCAGATTTCCGGCCAGGAAACCTTGTGTGGCCAGGGCAGGGGGCAGGTGACCCGGGCCTCTGAGGCCATGTCCAGCTACTCACCCCCATCAGCACGGAGAAGACCCATGTCTTGTAGCTGAAGCATGAGGGCAGCCTCTTGGACAGCTGAAGGTCCTTGGGTTTCGTGTCAGTGGTGTAGCCGGCACCCTGGGTCAGCCGGCCCGGGTCAGCCCGCCCTCGCTCCAGGGTGGGCATCCGGTCATAGCCCAGCTCCTCTCGCAGCTGCCCCTCCCGCGCCATGGAGCTCAGTACCCGCACACTGGAACAGTGACACCACAGACACGCTGGTGAGACTCGCTGATGTGTACTGTTCACTCCTTGTGACAAAATTATTGACTTGACTCTGAGAAAACTTCAATTACTTATGTTGTTGTCAAGAAATGCCTCAAGCTAGCCTTGAGCTGAAGAGCTGAGGGACAGTGTCCAGGCCCAGAGTTCATGCCCCACAACCGACAAAAAAGAACAGAAAAGAAAAAATGAAAAGGCTCAAGCCATCTTCCTGCATTACCACAACTCCCAGCTTACTACTTAAAAAGAAAAAAAAAAAAAGGTACCAGAGCTTGAACTTGGGGCCTTTCACCATTATTTCCTTTACAGCTAGCAAGCTACCACTTGAGCCACACACAGCTCAGGGTAGTATTTTGCTAGTTAATTGGGGATAAGAGTCACATGACCTTTCTTGCCCAGGCTGGCTTCTGAGATCCTCAGATCTCAGCCTTCTGAATAGCTAGGATTACAGGCATGAGCTACTGTTGTCCTGTTGTCCAGCTGAAATACTTTTAAAAAACGACAACAACAAAGAAATATTTCTTACAATGGGGAACTATAAACTTGAAGGAGAAAAAAGAAATCGCTTAGCTCTAAAAGCAAATAAAATGACTTTTCCATAAGACAATCTTGAACGATCTGGGTTCAAGGTAAGATTTTAGGCTTTGTTTGTTTCATCCATCTGGGTTCCTTAGGCTTTTCCATTAGCTACTTTTAGAACTGGAGGTATGACTCAAATGGTACAGTGCTAGCCATGAGCAAGAAGGCAAGTGGGAGCACCCTGAGTTCAAGCCCCAGCGCACGGCACGCACGCACGCACACACGCACGCGCACACACACACACACACACACACACAGATGAGCAACTTTAGTTAGGAGTTCGATACCATGTTGAGGACTCAACTCAAACTCAAGGTAGTTACTGGACACAGATTGCAGAACACACACCTACCTCTGGTTTTACTCCTGCGTGCCTACTTCCACTGTAGTCTGGCTGTCCGGAGCACTGGTCTCTGGTTGAGAAGCTTCCAGTGAGACCTATTCACAAATGTAACAAAAGCTCAGCCAAACTCCACTTTGGCCGGGGGGAAGGCACAAGGCTTCCTGAATTTCAATGAGGAGATGAAGCAGTGGATCCTAGAAACGCTTAGCTGGTTGTGTAACTGCTGGCTTAGAGTCATTCTAATTTGATGAGAGAAAGTAGGGGTTGCCATGAGGTAGCCTGTTGCAGACTCACCAAGAGGGCATCTCAGAAACAGGAAGCTCGGCAAGAATGGGATCCAGCAGATCCCAGGATCCAGCACACATGCCATCGAGCCCACATGAGGTCCAGAGCACAGGGGATCCTAGCCAGTGCTGTGTCTGTGGGGACAGTAACTTTCTTTATTCAGAAGTTGCATTTCCTGTTGTTCCAGGCAGCCTGTCACCCATTGCCACATGATGGAACTCTCCTTCTTGGCCACATAAACCTCTATGTTCTCAGCTTGTCCAGGCTGGCCCCTTAACTGCTGTGAATTCCACCAATGGTTCCTGTGGCAGCCCCAAGGGCTGGCGAGCAGGATCCCACAGTACCCTTTAATTTTGCTCACTAGGCAGAGAGAAAGGACATGAATGCATTTCCTTTGCCTGGAGACGCTGGCGCCCTGGCAGCTACGGTGACAGTTTCTTTGTGCATATTGCACAAAGGCTCAGTCCAAAGTGCTTTGAAAAAACCAGCTCCTTGAACTACAGCCTACATCCAGCCCGAGAGGCTTCCAACTGTGGATATTTGGTTGTCTAGCTTTTCAACCAGGTAAGAATGATTAAGATGGATTGTAATCCTAATCAATTATGGAATACCAACTATTTCCTCGGAGGTCAAGAACTTTTTTATGGGTTGAAAAAGATCTTCAAGTTCTAAAGCAAATACCAAAGCACCTGATTAGTGGCACTTGATCCAGCTCGATTGCAGCTTTCTGTGTTTCTTTTTGTTTGAGGGAAATGTTGAATGGATTTCACCATTTGGGGCCTTTCAAAGATTGATTTCTATTATTAAGTACAAGCTAGTGGCCTCGAATCAGAGTAAGGAGAAAAATCCTCAAAACCCCGGCGTGGGAACTATCATTCTGTAAGTGTGTTCTCCCTGTGGAGGATATACTGGTCCTAGAGCAAGGCCTGCTTTTTCTTGTGATCTTCCTGAAATGCCTTTCCACCTGCCTGATGAGTTCTCTTCATACCTTAACATTTATGCAGCAAATTCAATTTATACTAAACTGCAAGGATCTTCCTGGGTTAATTCAGATTGCTGTGTGGACAGGAGCACACATCATGTGGCAACACATTGACTTTCTCTAGGCTGTGGTGACCAGTCAGTATCTGAGTAGAAATGTGTAAGAACCCGATCAGGGTGTAACTTGGCTAGAGCTCAAGGTTGATTGCCCTCAGTTAGTTGACCCTTCCCACAGACCACTCCTGTGGGAAGCTGGATGAGGTACCCAGCCCCCACATGGCAGGTCCTCTTCTCCAAGGTCGATTTTCTATCAACCAAAAAAAAGTCCATGGGATCCTTCTTCTTCCTATGTGTACTGCCAACCAGGAGCAAGATAAAGGCTTTGTGGTACTTCTTCATATCTTGTAGGAAGAAGACTGGAATTAAACCCACAGATTAGATCTAGTCAACTAAGAATCCTGATGTGGAAGTAAACTGACCCTAACCAACACAGAAGGACACTCACAATTTGGAACATTGGGAACAATCAGATAAGCAGACTATTTGTGAGGAAGAAAGCCTCATCGAGTTTTTTGGTTCAGGGACTTATACTCAGTATCTCACACTCTCACTGGGCTTTTTCAATCCAGGCTGCCACGCTACCCCTTGAGCCACACCCTCATTTCTGACTTTCTGTTGGTTAAGTGGAGATAATCTCACAGACTTTTCTACTCAAGCTAGTTTTGAACCTTGATCCTTTCTCAGCCTCCTGAAGTGTCGTGAGCTTCTAGCACCTAACTCAGTAAGTTTTAAAGACTAAAGTTATTCAGATTTTGTTCTCTGACCACGACCAAATTAAATAAAAATCAGTAACTGACAATTATCAGGAAAATAACTTATGTATTTAAAAATTAAACCATGTGCCTCAAAAATAAACAAAACTCCCATATGAGTCCAAGAAATCACAAGGAGAAAGAGAAAACACAGGTTAGGCGTGGCAGGATGCACATTATAGTTTTAAATGTTTACACTTTAAAAAAAGAATAAAGTTGCAAAGTTATCTAATTTCCCATCTCTAGAAGCTAGAAAAAGCCCCAAGGAAATCCTCAACAGTAGATGAGAAATAATAAAAGTTGAAACTATTGAAATAATAACAAACTTCAGAGATGCTTCTAAAAAGATAATTGGCTCACTGCCTGTTATCCTAGCTACTCAGGAGGCTGAGATCTGAGGTTTAGGGTTCAAAGCCAGCCTGGACAGGAAAGACCACGACACTCTTATCTCCAATAAACCTCGGGAAAACCGGAAGTGGCGCTGTGACTCAAGTGGTAGAGCGCTCGCCTTGAGCTGAAGAGCTGAGGGACAGTGCCCAGGCCCAGAGTTCAAGATCCACATGCACGTGCGCCTCCCCCCCCCCCCATACACGAGAGATGCCTTAAGCAGCCAGACCTGGAGCGGCGGTGGCTGGGGCTCCACAGACAGCGCGAACATCAAGTGGAGGAACGGCCTTGTGCAGATGGACGTGGCTTTACAGCGCTGGCCAGAGCCGACCAGAGCTGATCTGAGCTGACCAGTGCCCACCAGAGCCTTGCGGCTGCGGATTCCTCCTGCACACGAGTGTGTCCTCGCTGACCAGCACCCCAGCAGAGGAAGGGCCCCGCACCGCCCCCCCCCTGCACTCCCTGCGGAGGAAGGGCCCCGCACCCCCCCCCAGTGCGGAGGAAGGGCCCCGCACCCCCCCACTCCCTGCGGAGGAAGGGCCCCGCACCCCCCCCCCAGTGCGGAGGAAGGGTTCCGCACTCCGGCAGAGTAAGGCGAGTAAGGCGCGGCCCCCCGCACCCCCCACGGAGGAGGGCAAGGCCCCCGCACCCCCCGCACTCCCGGGGAGGAAGGACCCCTCACCCCCCCCCCGCACTCCCGCGGAGGAAGGCGTGGCCCCCCGCAGAGGAAGGCAAGACCCCCCCCCCACGGAGGAAGGCAAGGCTCCCCCCCGTACTCCCGCAGAGGAAGGCGCGGCCCCCCGCACCCCCACGGAGGAAGGACCCCTCACTCCCCCCGCACCCCCCTTGGAGGAGGGCAAGGCCCCCGCACCCCCCGCACTCCCGCAGAGGAAGGCGCGGCCCCCCGCACCCCCACGGAGGAAGGACCCCTCACTCCCCCCGCACCCCCCTTGGAGGAGGGCAAGGCCCCCGCACCCCCCACACTCCCGCGGAGGAAGGCGCGGCCCCCGCACCCCAGCCCCGCGCCCTCCGCGGCGCCCCCCTCCCCCGCAGCATTGAATCAAGGAACAAGAAAGAAGAAACCAGGACCCTGTGTTCCCGCAGAGCGGTGTGGGTTTACCCCACGGACACCGCACACTAGCAACTGGCCAGAACAGGAAAAGCGGGAAAACAAGGTCCAGGGAGGAAACCCTGGGGGGACGCAGGACGCGAGAGGCGCCCGCCGCGCAGGCCCCGCCCACCGGCAGGATGCTCCCACGTGACAACGGATGCCAACCGCTAACCTCTGACAGCTAACGGTCACCCTTCGTCCGCGGACACTATTGGCCCATGTCCGTGGGAGGCGCAGGCGCAAGCACGACGACCCGATTGGCTGAGCATTTCCGGGCGGCGGCCTCTGGCGGCGGCGCAGGCGCGGGCGCGGCTCCCTGATTGGCCGAGTAGGACGGTCGCGTGCAGGCCTCGTGTGGGCAGCAAGGCCGAGGTGCGGGGCGTCGCCATGCTGCGCCTCGCGGCCAAGCTGGTGGCCTTTTTCTGGAGGAGGGAGGATGCCCCTGAGGAGGAGGCCGGGCGGCCAGGACCCGAGGTTGTGGAAGGTGCGTGCAGGGCGGGCCGGGTCTGCGGAGCCCCGCGGCGGGCGGCCCGCGCTCGCGGCCGCGCGTGGAACGGGGTGTGAGGGGCGCGGGCTGCGGCTCGCTCGTTCCTAACACAGACTCCGCGTCTCCCGCTGAACGCGGCGGCTCGCGAGCCCCGGGTCGCACTCGAGGGTCTGCAGCCTGGCCGCGCACCTCGTCTGCTGCCACTGTGCTGTGCAGGGGCCGCGGGGGGACCTTGGGGCCGCGCCTGGCCGGGACGTGGGGGGGGACCCCAGGGGCCGCGCCTGGCCGGGACGTGGGGGGGGGGGGGACCCTGGGGCTGCTCCTGGCCAGGACGTGGGGGGGGACCCCAGTGGCTGCTCCTGGCCGGGACGTGGGGGGGGACCCCAGTGGCTGCTCCTGGCCGGGACGTGGGGGGGGACCCCAGGGGCCGCGCCTGGCCGGGACGTGGGTGGGGGACCCGAGGGGCCGCGCCTGGCCGGGACGCGGGGGGACCCGAGGGGCCGCGCCTGACCGGGACGTGGGGGAGGACCCTGGGGCTGCGCCTGGCCAGGACGTGGGGGGACCTGAGGGGCCGCGCCTGGCCAAGACGAGGGGGGGACCCGAGGGGCCGCGCCTGGCCGGGACGCGGGGGGACCCCAGTGGCTGTGCCTGGCCGGGACGTGGGGGGGGACCTGAGGGGCCGCGCCTGGCCAAGACGAGGGGGGACCTGAGGGGCTGCGCCTGGCCGGGACGCGGGGGGACCCGAGGGGCCGCGCCTGGCCAAGACAAGGGGGGGACCCCAGGGGCCGTGCCTGGCCGGGACGTGGGGGGGGGACCCCAGTGGCTGCGCCTGGCCGGGACGTGGGGGGACCCGAGGGGCCACGCCTGGCTGGGCCGCGGGGGGACCCCAGGGGCCGCTTCTGGCCGGGACGCGGGGCTCACTCGGCTCACGCTTTGCCTGTGTTCCAGTGCTCTGAGCTTAACAGTACTTGGTCCCCACACTTCTCCAGGCTGCCTACATAGCTGGTTTCTCCTTGTTCCTCCTGCTCGGCAGTGAACGCGGAGAGCGATGGTGCCCCGGCCTCTGTTGCTTTCCCCACCCTTTGGAGGGTAGAACAGCGGCATGCCCAAGGCTCACACCTGTAATCTTACTCTACTCAGAAGGCTGAGATCTCGGGGTCTCTATTCAAAGCCAGCAGGACCAGTTCTTGAGACTCTTATCTACAGTGAACCCGCAAAAAAGAAAAGAAAAGAAAAAGCCGGAAGGGGAGCAGTGGCTCAAGTAGTAGAGTACTAGCCTGGAGCAAAAGAGCTCATGGATAGTGTGCAGGCCCTGAGTTCAAGTCCTGCTATTGGCAATACATAAGATAGATCAAGATTGATAGCTGATAGAACAAGCAAGCAAGCCAGCCAGCTCCACAATCGAAGCCATCAGATAGCATTAGAAATGGAGTGAGCTGTTAACCACAACATGGTAAAGATCATTTGTGGGCATATGTACCAATGTCTGTAGCCCGCTATACTCGGTGATAATGGCTTCATTGGCTCTCGTTTCAGTAACTGCTTTGAGCTCTAGTTTTGTGCAGCACTAAGATTACAGGACTGTCACACAGCCTGGGTACCCAGGGGTTCTCTTGTGAAAAGTCAAAGAACAGGTGCAGAAGGACTCAAAGATAGTGGTTACAGCTGTAGTTTGTGGATGATTTAGGGTCTACACTGCTCCTGGGCCAGGCACTCCCTCCCATGCCCTCAGCCTTGTGTGTGAAGTCTTATTCTCCTGAAGTGCAGCAGCAATACACATCGGGGTTTCCCAGAAGTTTATAAAGTAATTTGTAGGATTGTACTGTCAGCCATTCGAAAGTCTTGTAGGTTGCTGTGTAAGCTGTCACTTGGCCCTCCAACAAGCTTCTGTGTAGTGACAGTAACTTTTTCCATGTTATAGATGAGAACTAACATAGAACTGTCAAAGACTAATCCCAGGGTTACACATGACAAAGAGCTAGGAATCAAATCCAGGCAATTTGGCTCTGGAGTTAGGGCTCTCGCAACCACACTCACCACCTATGGCCTCAGAGCATGGTCCTGTGCCTCAAAAACCCACAGCCCAACCACTCAGTGACAAGATCTGGGTCTCAATGTAGCCCATTGGGTTCCTGTTCCTCCTGGAGACCCATGCTTTGTTTTGTCTCTCTGGTAGAGCTCACTTTGGTGTGGCTTGCTCTTATGGCCAATGTAACCACTTCAATGATCTGTCTTAGGTGACATCAGATTGAAAACTGTGCAGGGTGTTGTGACAAGATACTGCAGCGATTATGGCATGATTGATGATTTGATCTACTTCTCCAACGATGCTGTGACTAGCAAAGTGCTTCTGAATGTTGGACAAGAAGTTATTGCAGTTGTGGAAGAAAATAAAGTGTCAAATGGACTGAAAGCAATCAGGGTGAGTTAGATCATACAGGAATAGTCTTCACCATGTCTACACCTTTGGTAGCCTCTGAGACATGCCCTTGTCTAGGGGAGAGAGAGTGCAGTAGACCTGTGAAGGAAGCTTTTGTTCTTTATAATAAAAATAGTCATTTACAAAAAAAGTCATTGCCGGATGCTCACACCTGTACTCCTAGCTACTTAGGAGGCTGAGATCTGAGGATCACGGTTCAAAGCCAGCCCGGGCAGGAAAGTCCATGAGACTCTTATCTCCAATAACCACTAGAAAACTGGAAGTGTCGCTGTGGCTTAAGTGGTAGAGCGCTTGCCTTGAGCTGAAGAGCACAGGGACAACGCCCAAGCCCAGAGTTCAAGCCCCATGACGGACCAAAAAAAAAAAGTCATTTACATCCGTCAAACATTGTAGAAACATAATTCAGAAAGTGAAGGTTGCTTATATATGTTTGTCATGGAAAATACTTTTTAGCTGTTCTTTATTCTAGTGTTTTTTCAAAAAATATTAATAATACCTGAATTGTGAAATGGTAACCCTCTGTACACTATCTTAATAACAATAAAACTATATATTTAGGGGCTGGGAAGGTGGCTCAGTGGTAGAGTGCTTGCCTTGCAAGCATGAGGCCCTGGGTTCGATTCCTCAGCACCACATAAGCAAAAAGAAAAAAGCCGGAAGTGGTGCTGTGGCTCAAGTGGTAGAGCGCTAGCCTTGAGCTAAAGAGCTGAGGGACAGCGCCCAGGCCCAGAGTTCAGGCCCCACAACTGGACCCCCCCCAAAAAAACAAAAAAACTATATATTTAAAATATTAACAATAATTATTGAAACTATAACATCTGATTTGCAAAGGCACTTTTTCTTTATCATAAAAAAATAGGGTTTGTTTTTTTGGCCAGTGTTACATTCCTGTAATCCTTGTTACTCAGGAGACCTGGTGGATCACAAGCCAGTCTAGGCAGGAAAGTCTATGAGGCTTCATCGCCAGTTAAACAGAAAAACACCGGACTGGAGAAATGGCTCAAGTGGTAGAGTACCACCTGGTAGTATCACCCCTAAAAAGGGCAGGGTTTTTTTTTTGTAGTATGAACTCTTTAAAGTATAATTGTTAAATCAGTATACAGGCTTTTTAACAGTTTAATGGTCATTAGATCAACATCCAGTAATAGTGTACTAGTTTACACTCTCAGGAGCAGAATGAGAGAGTGTCTCTTTTCTAGTGTGGGCATGATTATTGGCTATTATTGAGCTTGGAAATATTTGCCACCCTAACAAGTAAAAGGTGATCATATTTTTTTTGCTATGAGCTGTCTTTCATCCTTTGTATGTGTGTGTGGGGTGTGTGTGTGTGTGTGTGTGTGTGCGCGCGCGCGCACCTGTGTGTGTGCATGCATTAGTGCTTGTGCATGCGCACCAGTCCTGGGGCTTGAACTTAGAGCCTCACTCAGCTTTTTGACTCACAGCTGGCTATCCACCACTTCAGCCACACCTCCAAGTCTGACTTTTTTCTGGCTAGTTGGAGATAAATCTTAGATTTTTGTCTGTCCAGCTGGCTTTGAACTTCAATCCTCAGATTTCAACCTTCTAACTAGCTAGACTTACAGGCATGAGCCACCAATGCCCAGCAACTTTTTTCTCACTAATGCTTACGTATTGGTAAAATTAGAGTTTTGGTTTTTTTTTTTGTCATTGTAGTTGTTGCTGGTTTTTTTTTTTTTTTTTTTGGTGTGTGTATTGGAAGTCCTAGGGCTTGAGCTCAGGGCCTGGACACTGCCAGGAAACTTTTTTTTTTAATTTTTTTGCCAGCCCTGGGCTTGAACTCAGGGTCTGGGTGCTGTCTCTGAGCTTTTTCAGCTCTAGGCTGATGCACTACATTTGAGCCACAGCTCTATTTCTGGCTTTTTTTTTCTTTTGGTGGTTGATTGGATTATGAATCTCATGGGAACTTTTCAGCCTGGGCTGGCTTTGAACCATGATCCTCAGATCTCAGCCTTCTGAGTAGCTAGGATTACAGGTATAAATAATTGTCATCCAGCAACTTACATTTTTTTTTTTTTTTTTTGCGGTTGTGGGGTTTGAAATCAGGGCCTGGGCACTGACTGAGCTCTTTTGCTCAAGGCTAGCACTCTACCACTTTGAGCCACAACACCACTTCTGGTTTTCTGGTGATACCCAGCTACTTTAATAGTTTTTTGTTTTGTTTTTTGGCCAGTCCTGGGCTTGTACTCAAGGTCTGGGCACTATCCCTGAACTTCTTTTGCTCAAGGCTAGCACTCTACCACTTGAGCCACAGTGCCACTTCCAGCTTTTTCTACTTATGTTGTACTGAGGAATCAAACCCAGGGTTTTATGCATGCTAGGCAAATACTCTACCACTAAGCCACATTCCTAGCCCCTATAGTTTTTAAAAATGTAATTGTATATGTGTAATCTTTTCTATGTGGATTTTTTGACAGTACTTAGGATTAGAACTCAGAGCGTCATACTTGATAGCAGGCACTCTACCACTTGAGCTATCTTCCAGCGCATTTTTATGCTGGTTATATTCATAGTAGGGTCTCAGTTGATGCCTAGGCTAGCCTTGGCTGTTGGCCTTTGACTTGTGCTTCTCCATGTTGCTAGGGATGGCAGGCTTACAGCGCTGTACCCAGTCATAGGTTAAGAAAGAGATCTCTCAAACTTTTATGCCTAGGCTGGCTTCAAACCACAGTCCCTTGATATCTGCCTTCCAAGTAACTAGAATTATCGGCTTGAGCCATGTCTGGCTCCACATGTATTTTTAAATTTTAATGTTATTATAAAGATGATATACAGGAGTCAGGTTTATGGGTAAATTTCCTTTGTAAATTTCTCCTTTTGTCTTCCATTACTTCCCTCTATTCCAGTCCCTCCCTCCTGACTCCACCCACAAGTTGTATAGTTTACTTTGATCTGTGTCCAGTGAGCTCCACTGCTGCACTTTTTTTTAAACCCTTTTTCCCTTGAGTTGTGTACCTGACTCCACAACCTCCTGAAGATATGCACGTAAATATACCATACATAAAGAAAGACAGAAGCCGGGCACTGGTGGCTCACACCTGTAATCCTAGCTACTCAGAAGGCTGAGATCTGAGGATCATGGTTCAAAGCCAGCCCAGGCAGGAAAGTCTGTGAGACTTTTATTGCCAATTAACCACCAGAAAACTGGAAGTGGCACTGTGGCTCAAGTGGTAAAATGCTAACCTTGAGCTGAAGAGTTGAGAGACAGCACCCAAGCCCAGAGTTCAAGCCCCGCGACCGAACCCCCTCCCCCCCAAAAAGAGAAACAAAATCATCAACAAAATTAAAAAAATTATAAAGAGGTCTCTTGTTTCCATATATTAGAGTTCATTTTGATATATATAGTATATAAATGTAAAGAGGCACAAAGGCATTGCTTCTTTGTGTTTCTCTCCTGAGTCTCTTCTTTTGGTTTCACTGTATATGCGTATCTAGAATTCTGTGTAACTTATCATATCCTGGTGTATTAGATCTAATTTCTACATATCAGAACATGTGTTGATTGACTCTGAGCTTGGCTTAACCCACTCAACATGATTTGTTTTAGTTCTATCCATTTCCCTGTAAATGACATCATTTTATTTTCTAAAGGCTATATAAAATTCCATTGTATAAAAGTACCACATTTTTTGGATCCCCCCATCAATTATGCGGCATCTGGGCTGTTTCCATATCTTGGCTATTGTGAATAGTGTAGAAATGAACACAGATGAGCAGGTGTTTATCATTTCCTAGCTCATGATGATCAGGATAGATGCCCAGGAGTAGTATGGCTGGATCATAGGGAAGGTCTATATTTAGTTTTTTGAGGAACCTCCAGACTCTTGTCCAGAGTGGTCAAACTAATTTACATTCCCATCAACAGTGCAGTAAAGTTCCTTTTCCTCCTCATTTCTGCCATCATTTGTTACTGGGATCCACAATGTTGGCCGATCTAACTAGATGAGATGGAATCTCAGAGTTGTTTTGATTTGCATTTCCTTTTCCATGTGTATTTTGACTCCTTGGACTTGTTCCACTTCTCATTACAAATGCTTATTTTCCTTTGAAAATTATTTGTTGTTGACATCTAAGTATTTAATCTGTCTGGCATGTACTGTGGTACATAGACTGAGAGTTGGAGCAAGGTATTATGTGTGTGCGTGCATGTGCATGTGTGTGTGTGTGTGCGCGCGCGCTCACGCATGCATGTGTGTGCATGTTGGTCCTGGGGCTTGAACTCAGAGCCTGAGTTTTTTGCTCAAGGCTCATGTTCCACCACTTGAGCTACAGCTTCACTTTTGGCTTTCTAGTGGTTAATTGGAGATAGGAGACTCAGGGACTTTCCTGCCTGGGCTGGCTTTGAACTGCAGTCCTTAGAATTCAGCCTCTTGCGTAGCTAGGATTTTAGGCAGGAGCCACCAGCATCTGGCTAGACATTTCTTTTCTAATGGTTAGTAAGTTACCCTGCTTAGGAGTCTACTTTGGCAAGTCTCTTTGTATGCACCTGCATTCTTCAGACACAGAGCTGTGCTCCTGGTACTGGTCTTGTGAGCCCCAGCAGGTGGCCCATCCGTTGTCATACATGGTAGGCAGGTTTCTTTTTGTTGCCCTTATTTGTAAATGGATTGTTCTGGCTGTTCACATGTTATGAATGAATTTTATAATCTTCACTATTATTAAGCTTCTACTCTGACTTGCTTTGGTTGGCACTGGGTTTGTGAATACCACATAGGATTATTGACATTTAGTCATTGTAGAAACTTCTCCAACCATAAAAATTATGTCTATCCACTTACTCAAGGTTTGTTTTTTATTTACAGTTTAGAGATTTTTCTCATGAGGACTACAAATGCCTTGTTATGGTTTTATTTGCAAGAATTTTTTGTTCCTTTATGATTATAATTTTATATGGCACTTTGAAATTAATATTTTTCTTACTACAAAGTAAAGCTATTGATCTCTAGTAACATTTGGAAACTGGAAATTATTGAGCTTGTAACTACATTTTTAGTACTTGGGTTTGAACTCAAGGCTTGTTCTTGCTAGGCAGGTGTTCTGCCACTAAACTGCTTTTCTGGTCCTTTATTGTGCTGGTTATTTTTGAGATAGGGTCTCCTTTCCTGTCCAGGCATGCACCTGGACTTTGATTCACCTATTTTAGGCTTAGCTGGGATGATAGATGCAATCTGCCATGTCCAGCTTTTTCTGTTGAGACTTGGAATCTCAGGAATGTCTCTAGGCTGAGCTGGAACCATGATCCTCCTGATCTCAGCCTCCCACAAAGGTAGGATGACTGGTGTGTACCATTACACCCCACTAAGGATTGAGAGAGTCTTGTGAACCTTTCTGCCCAGGTTGTGCTTAAACTAGCCTTGAACTGTGATTTTTCCAGTTCTCAACTTCCCAAGTAGTCTAGGACTACAGGAAAGACCTCAGTTTTATCTTTTTTTTTTTTTAAGGCTTGAGCTTTATGTGTCTCTGATCACTTAAAATAATATATATCAAATGAACTCTAGGAAATGGAATTAGGAATTTTTTCTTGGTTGTTTTTGTTTTTTCGTTTGTTCATTTATCTGTCTTTTGGAGTTTAAGGGAAAGCACAGAAATAGAGGGACAAATGGTGAGAAAATGCAGCATTGGTCCTCACTAGACAATACGTTGAAAATAAACTATAAAACTTGAGGGGGGTACTGGATGGAAAAATGGAGTAAGGAAAGGGGTGACATTGTCCAAAAACAAATGTATTCTTTACCTGCCTTATGTAACTGTAACCCCTCTGTACATCACCTTTATAATAACAATAAAAAGGATTTTTTTTGGTCACACATGGGTCTTGAACTCTGGGCCTAAACACTGTCCCTCAGCTCTTCAGCTCAAGGCTAGTGCTCTACTACTTGAGTCACTGCACCACTTCTGGTTTTCTGAGTGGTTTAGTGGAGATAAGAGTCTCACGGATTTTCCTGCCTGGGCTGGCTTTGAACCTCCATCCTCCGATCTCAGCCTCCTGAGTAATTAGTATTACAGGCATGAGCCACTGGCACCCAGCTTAAAATAAATGATTTTTAAAAGAACACTAATTTGTTCTAAAAAAAATAAGGCTTGAGCTATGCTTTGTTGCTATTATAGTTGATAAGTGCCATCTGAAGGCTTGTCTGATGTTTTTGTTTTTAGCAATATTGGAGTTTAAACTCAGAGTCTAAACCTTGCTATGCAGGTGATCTACTACTTGAATGATGTCCCAGAGCTGTTTTTTTGGTGTTTTGATATAGGCTCTCACTGTGTAGCATTAGCTAAAGATCTTCCTGCCTCAGCTTCCCATAGATTAGGCTTATAGGTGGGTACCACACCTGTAATTCCAGCACTTGAGAGGCTGAAGCATGAGTATTGTGAATGCAAGACCAGCCTGCACTATATACTGAAACCCTGTGTCAGAATAATAATAATAAGGACCAGGGTATGGCCCAAGTAGTAGAGCATCTTCCTAGTAAGTGTGAGGCATGAGGTCAAACCCCAGTACTACCAACCAAAAATGTAATACATGTAAAAATAATTCAGATTCTAAAATTACATTAAATTCATTAACTACTAGCAGGATATGAAGGTGTGGTTGTTTAAATCTATTAAAACTAAATTTCAATGATTAAAACTAAAAATGCAAAAAAAAAACCCCTAAACTTTGAAATTAGCTCCACAGATTCATAATCAGTTTGCTAATATTTTGTGTGCTAAACGTAGCTAGTAATTGCCAAGTAAGGCAAATACAGGATATTCCTATTGTCTCAGAAAGCCCTGTGCAGCCCTGGCATGGGTGCTGTGCTGTGAAAAGCAGCACATCTCCCTGTGCTACTCACCCCCATTTCACTGTGCTTTCAGTCTGGGTCATCCAACTTATTGACGGATATCTTTCCATTTGTTTGGGTCTATTTTTTTCTTCATCAGTAGTTAATAGTTTTTAGTGTACAAATCTTACATCTCTTTGGTTAAATTGATTCCTAGGTATTCTGTATCTTTTGCTTTTTTTTTTTTTTTTTTGGTCGGCCATGGGGCTTGAACTCTGGGCCTGGGCGCTGTCCTTCAGCTCTTCACCTCAAGGTGAGCGCTCTACCACTTGAGCTACAGCGCCACTTCCAGTTTTCTGGTGGTTTATTGGAGATAGGAGTCTCAGGGTCTCTCCTGCCTGGGCTGGCTTTGAACCACGATCCTCAGATCTCAGCCTCCTGTGTAGCTAGGATTACAGGCGTGAGCCACCAGCGCCCGGCTTCTTTTGCTTTTTTGATCCACCAGATTTTACATGAAGGTGCTAAAGATTCCATATGCCAAAAGCCTCCAAATCAAAGGCAATAAATGAGTTTGGTTGAGTAGCAGGATACAAAATCAGCATACAAAAACTAGTTTTATTTCTGTGTGCTTCCAGGAAAAATATCTGGAAAGGAAATTGAGCCTCAAAAAGAACAGAATGAGGGCTGGGAAGTTGGCTCAGTGGTAGAGCGCTTGCCTTGCATGCCTGAGGCCCTGGGTTCGATTCCTCAGCACCACATAAGCAAAAAGAAAAAACCGGGAAGTGGCGCTGTAACTCAAGTGGTAGAGCGCTAGCCTTGAGCCGAAGAGCTGTGGGACAGCGCCCAGGCCCAGAGTTCAGGCCCCACGACCGGACCCAAAAAAAAAGAAAAGAAAAGAAAAAGAACAGAATGAGCCAGATGCCAGTGACTTACACCTGTAATTCTATCTACTCAGGAGACTGAGATTAGATCACAGTTCAAAGCTAGCCTGAGCAGGAAAGTCTCTGAGAATCTTATCTCAACTACCAGAAAGCTGTTAAGTGGAGTTATGGCTCAGATGGTAGAACGCTAGCCTTGAGCACAAAAGCTTAGGGACATTGCCTAGGTCCCAAGTTCAAGCTCCAGTACTGGCACAAAGTCTGTGAGATCATTATCTCCAATTAAACAGAAAAATGTTGGATTGGAAGCATGATTCAAGTGATAAGAGCACCCATTAGTCATGAAAGAGAGGTGAGAGCCATGAGGCCCTGAGTTCAAGCCATAGTACTGGCATACTCATATACACATGAACACAGACACACACACGTGCACACACACAATATGTAGGCTTGGTATAGTGACATATATCTATAATCCCAGCTCTCAAGAGGGAGAGTATGAAGATAATCATGAGTCTATAAGGTGTCTAGCCTGAGCCCCAAGCCATCTATGAACAGATATTAATTTTACTTCTTTTCTAATTTAGATGTCTTCTTTTTTTTTCCTGATTGCTTTCATGTAGACTTCTAGTACAATGTAGAAAAGAAGTGGTAAGAATGGGTATCCTTGCTTTGTACCTTAACCTAAGGGAAATGCTTTCTATCAACATTGGGTTGATGTGCATTTGTGGTCTTTTCCTAGTTTATTCCTTTATTCTTAGTTTATTGAGTATTGTAATTGTGAAGGGGTGTTTAATTTTGTCAAATGCTTTTCCTGCATCAAATGATATGATCAGTGATCATTTTCTTCATCTTATCAATATATTGACTTGAGTTTCATATATTTTGAACCACTTTGGCAATCTGGGACAAATCCCACTTGATTACAGTTTCTAGTATATCTTCACATATTTCCTCACTCCGCTTGCCAATATTTTGTTGATTTTTGCATTGGTTTTCATAACAGATTACTAATAGGGCCTGTTTTCCCCAAAATGTATGAGTTGAAATTAATTTCCCAAGGTGATAATATTGGTATGTGAGGTCTCTCTGGGTTTATTGGGCCATGAAGGCAGAGCTCTGATGAATAGGATTCATGCCCTTATGAAAGTGACCCCAGAGAGGTCCCTCATCCTTCCGGAGGAAGGATGTGAATCAAAGTAGTTCCTACCCAGACCCCAAATCTGTCACCCTTTGATCTTGGGCTTCCCAGCCCAAATGACTAAGAGGGATATGGGCCTGTAGTTTCCTTTTCTTACTCTTCTTATATAGCGGGTTAAAGAATGATTTGTTTTCTTGCAGGTGGAAGCTGTGTCTGATAAATGGGAAGATGACAGCAAAAACCAGGATCAAGGGCTGACAGACTCCAGCCCCCGTGCGCTGATTGGCTGTGTGACTTCCTTGATGGAAGGCGCTGGCTACATCAATCAGACCACATACTTCTCTCTGGAGAGTGTGTGTGAAGGTAGCCAGATGTTTCTTTTTCACGTTTTAAATTAGGGTTTATGTTTTGTAAAGGACGACTTTTGTTGTTGTTGTTGTTGTTGTTGGTCGTGGGGCTTGAACTCTGGGCCTGAGCGCTGACCCTCAGCTCTTCAGCTCAAGTGAGCGCTCTACCACTTGAGCTACAGTGCGCTTCCAGTTTTCTGTTGGTTTATTGGAGATAAGAGTCTCACGGACTTTCCTGCCTGGGTTGGCTTTGAACCATGATCCTCAGATCTCAGTCTCCTGAGTAGCTAGGATTATAGGCGTGAGCTACTGGGGTGCCTGGCTGTAAAGGACTTCTTAATGGGTTAGGTTTAAGATAACTACGTATTGATTGAAAGAATCAGGTTGAATGCCTGCCTCTGTAGGTGTTCCTTTGCAATTGGCTCAGAGGTTCACTGTTTAAATTCACATTTTCATTTGTGAATAGTCACTAGGGTCTGAGTAGTTGTCCTGTCCATAAGATTGCTGAGTTACTGATCTCATCTGAAAGTAGTACATTAGTCCAAGAACACTTTTTTTTTTTCCAGCCCTGGGCTTGAACTCAGGGCCTGAGCACTGTCCTTGAGCTGTTTTTGCTCAAGGCTAGCGCTCTTACCACTTGAGCCACAGTGCCACTTCTGGCTTTTTCTGTTTATGTGGTCCTGAGGAGTTGAACCCAGGGCTTCATGCATGCTAGGCAAGCATCCTATTACTAAGCCACCTTCCCAGCCCTAAGAACACTCCTAAATTACTTCACACATTTTAAAATAGGGCTTGGGATTACCTTATACCTTTCTTTTTCTTTCTTTCTTTTTCTTTTCTTTTTTTTTTTTTTTTGCCAGTCCCGGGCTTGAACTCTGGGCCTGGGTGCTGTCCCTTAGCTATTCGGCTCAAGGCTAGAGTTCTACCACTTGAGCCATAGTTCCACTTCCAGCTTTTTTTTTTTTTTCCTGTTTATGTGGTGCTTGAGGAAGGGAACCCAGGGCCTCATGCATGTAAGCCAAGCACTCTACCACTGAGCCAACTTCCCAGCCCTACCTTATACCTTTCTATAAGTGTATCTGCTTTTAAATACATTTGTTTTCAGCTGACTTAAAGGTTTTCTTTGTTTTTTCTTTTTGTCATTCATGGGGCTTGAACTTTGGGCCTGGACGCTATCTTTAGCCTAAGGCTAGCACTTGACCACTTGAGCCACAGTGCCACTTCAGGTTTTCTGGTGGTTTATTGGAGATAAGAGTCTTATGGATTTTGCTGCCTGGCCTGGCTTTGAACCCTGATCCTCAGATCTCAACTTTTTGAATAGCTAGGATTACAGGCATGAGCCACTGGCACCTGGCTTGTTTTTTAATTTTTTAATCATTTTTATAAAGGTGATATACAGATGTGCTACAGTTAGATAAGTCAGGAAAATAGTACTTGTTGTTGTTCTTGTAGGCTTGAACTCATGGTCTGGGTGCTGTCCCTGGGCTCTTTTTCTCAAGGATAGCATCCTACCATTTTGAGCCATAGCAACACTTCCAGATTTCTGGTGGTTAATTGGAGATAGGAGTAAAGTTTCACGGACTTTTCTGCCTGGGCTGGCTTTGAAGCACGATCCTCAGATCTCAGCTTTCTGTGTAGCTAGGATTACAGTCCACCAACATCCAGCTTAAAGTTTTATTTATATGAATAATGATTTTGTTGATGTCATTCATTAGGTTAATTCAACAGCTGTTTGCTGTGTTCTTGCTTCCTATGGTGGTGAGTATAGAACTAGACAGTGGAGAAGAAGATCAGAGAGAACTCTTCATCCATGGAAAAAATATGTATAGCGCAGACAGGGAGGGAATGGGAAGCGCTACTGGGGGAGGTGCTTTCTGAGCTGCGTAGCACTGTGCTACATGTTAAAAGATGAATAGGAGCAGGGTTTCCTGTTGCTTTAAGCATAGTCAGCTGCTATGTGGCCAGGGGAACAGGGATAGTTGCTAGACCTGGGATTTTGAAATCTGTCCTATCAAGGGAACACTTAATTCTGCAGAAAGTTGCATGCATTTATGTGGGCCCCTCACACATGAGCAGAAAGGCATTCTCAGGACAGATGGGAGTTGTTCTGAGTTGGAGAAGATAGGAATGTTTCTGACAATACTGACAGGAGGTGTAGACAAGAAGGTTTACCTGGAAGAGTAAAGAAAAGCTCAGACTGAAGGATTTCCTCTTACTGAAAAACTCAGCTTAGGCACAGTAGATTGCTCTCAAGGCTATGTTATACTCAGAGATGTGAAAATTGCTGTTAAAATGTATTGATCATATTAAAAGAACATTCATGTGAAAAAACGCATGAAAACAGGAATCTGAAGCAGATGTCAGAATATTTTTACGAAGATCTAGGGAATACAGAATTGTCTGCCTGAGGCTTCTTTGGAGGCTCATCCTCTGTGGATGAGTAGCACTGTGTGGCTGAGAGTCACCACAGATAGCCTGAGAGGTCATGGCTTTGCTCATAAAACTTTGATAAGCTAGACCTAAAGGTGAAACAAGGAAGAATTGGTCTGTTTTTAATTTCCTTCCTGAAAAGTCAGAAGATACTTACTTTCTCCCAACATTAACTCACCAAATACTAGCGCCTTACTATGACAGGCACTGCTTCACAGGATTCCCATGTTGATGTCCTGTCCTATGTCCTTATGGATGTAGGGAAAACTCAGGCTGAAGAAGATGCTGTCCTCTATCACCCCATTCCTCCCACACAGGCTGGAGATGGAGACCTGCAAGGGTAGGGCTGCATGACCATTACTGGAACTGTGCAGTCAAAAGTGCACATCTCAACACTTGCCATGCTGGCCTGGCGGAGCAGTAAGACTGAGTACAAGCAGCATGCCTGGAAGCTTAGGCTCTGTGAGGAGCTGCCTTGGTGGCTACTGTCTCTCCCTCAATGCCGTCATGGCCCAGCTCATGCCTCCACCCCATGCTGGTACAAACTCAGTACTTCCTAGTACTTCCTCATTGCTGATATTTTTCTGGAAAAAAAATCTTTCAGTATCCTAATTTCTTAATATAATTGCCTGGGTAATTCATCAAAGTTGCATTTGTCCTTTTAATATCTTTATAAACTCAAACAAATTGCCGACTATCTCTTTTTTGTGTGTGCAGGCCCTGGGACTTGAACTCAGTGCCTGGGCGCTCTCTTTGAGCTTTTGTGCTCAAAGCTAGCACTCTACCGCTTGAGCCACAGTTCCACTTCTGGCTTTCTTGGTAATTAGTTGGAGATGAAAGTCTGACAAAGGAGCTGTGTGCTGATAGATCATGCTGGAGCTAGAGCTCATCTCAGCAGGCTGAGATCTGAGGATCCTGGTTCAAAGCCACCAGGGCGGTAAAGTCCTTGAGACTATTATTTGCAGTTAACCACCAAAAATAAACGGAAATGGAGCTGTGGCTCAAACTGATAGAGTGCTAGGCTTGAGTACAAAAGCTCAGGGATAGTACATAAGCACTGAGTTCAAGTCCCATGATGACCTGTCATAAAAAAGTCTTATGGAAGCTGGGTGCTGGTGGCTCACCCTATAATCCTAGCTATTCAGGAGGCTGAGATCTAAGGATCGCAGTTCAAAGCCAGCCTGTGCAGCAAAGTCCATGAGACTCTTTCTCCAATAAAAACCACTAGAAAACCAGAAGTAGCGCTGTGGCTCAAGCAGTAGAGCACTAGCCTTGAGCTGGAGCTGAGAGACAATGCCCAGGCCCAGAGTTCAAGCCCCATGACAGACCCAAAAAAAAAAAAATGTCTTATGGGCTTTCCTGCAAGGGCTGGCTTCAAACCATGAACCTCAGATCTCAGCCTCCTCAGCAGCTAGGATTATTATCATCCATAATCTGGCTCCCAGCTAGACTGACTGATTATTTTTGAACATGTAGGTTTACCCAGTTTCATTGATCCTATTAGAAAATACCAGCCAGGCTCATGTCTGTAATCCTAGCTGCTCAGAAGACTGAAATCTAAGGATTAAGGTTGGAAGCCAGGCTTGAGCAGGAAAGTCCTTATGACACTTATTTCCAGTTCACCACCAAAGAGCCAGTAGTAGAGCTGTGGCTCAAGTGGTAGAGCACTAGTTTTGAGCACAAAAGCTCAGGGACAGTGCTTAGGTTTTAAGGTCAAGCCACAAAATCGGCGCACCCACTTGCAGGCGCGCGCACACACACACACCAGCTAAATTAAAAGTAGTGGCTTACTTAGCAAGCTTGAGGTCCTGAGTTTATCACAGTTCTTCAAAATAATAACATATATATATATATATATATAAACATATATATATATATATATATCACTGGGTTGCTATTTCTTACAAGGAAGGATGCAGGGAGTGTGATGGCAATTGATTGGAATATAGCATTAACATTCAGAAATGTAACAAATCCTTTCTATATAACTATTAAAAGCAAAAAAATGTTTTTCTTTAAAGTCAGATGCTGGTAACTCAGACTTAAAACCTTAGCTGCTCAGGAGGCTGAGACCCTGAGGATTATGGTTCAAAGTCAGCTTGGAAAGAGTAGTTGTGAGACTGTATCTCCAAAATAATGAGAAAAAGCAGGTCTGGAAAGCATGATTCAAGTGGTAGAACACCAGCTGAGCAAGTAAGCCAATTGAGCATGAGGCTCTGAGTTTAATACTGCCAAAATAAAAAGTAACGGGCTTCATTGAAGGATTTTTCACACAAGTTGTATATTCTCAGGTCCAATCACAGACCATCACATAAACTCTATACTGTGCATCCAGTTTTTTTTTTTTATCATTCCCCCATTGCTTTTATGGCTATTTGCAATCTCTGTTCTCAATGACTACAATGTGTAAAATGTATCAAAAACTAAAAATATTGGTTCAATGTTTATTAAATACTTTTGGTTTAGCATTTCTGACCAAAATAGAACCAAAATATAAAGGGCTAACTTTAAAAAAAAAAAAAAAAAAAAAAGCTGGACTGCCCAGCAAGCTCAAAACCCAGAGTTCAAATTCTGGTACTACCAAAAAAGAAAAACCATCACAGGATCCTGTGCTGCTTTACAAAGAGCTCTTAGGGGTGTGAGCATTTGGAAGGTTCAGATGGTAAGGGCCCCAAAGAGAGCCAGCAGTGTCTGTTGACCTGTTACCTTTAGCTTGTTATTCCTTTGGTCTTGGGAGTTTTGTGGTTCAGTTTATGGTGGAGTCAGGAGAAGGCGATGGCTGTCTGCTACTTATTTCTCTGGCATACCTCTATTAGTTGAGCTGACAGCTCCACCTGTGCCTACACTTGCTGGATCCTAGAAGTTTCCACCAAAGGACTCCAGCTCTGCTCACTTTATCACAGTTGTTGGTTCCTTGGGGGAGGGGGTGTTTTTTTTCAGGGGGTGGTATGTTTTGTGGGGACCTATGGATAATATGCTGAATAGGCGATTGGTGTGGGAGTACCTCTCTCCTGTATGCTACAGATTCTGTCTTAAAACTTTGCTTTTTTAACCAGGATCCATCTAGAAGAGAATTGAGGGTGACAAACTTGTTTCTGACAGAAGTAGAGTGTATTATTAAAATGCTCCAGTAGAACAGAAATGCTCTGTTTATAACCTCCTCAGCGTGTACTGCATACATGAGTACCACTAAAACCTTTCCTTGGCCATTTCAGGTTTTCAGCCATGTAAAGGAGACTGGGTGGAGGCTCAGTACTGGATACGCCCAGGAACGTGGAGCAGCGAGGCTGTCTCAGTGAAGCCACTGAGATACAAGCGCGTTGACAAGGTAATGTGCTAGTGAATGGCTCCTCACATGCTTCTGCACGCTTGGCTGCAAGCAGTTACTTTCATGGCCCAGATCTTGGAGGTGCTAAGAACTGTATTAGGATAAAGCTCAGTCTTGGCCTGTGTCCCTAAGGAGGTATAGGCAACTCAGTATATTCAGATAAGGAAGGTCTAAGTTACAGTGGGTATGTTAAAGTATTCTAAGGACCAAACACAGATGACTAGGGTTTGAGGTAATGAGGTGAGAGGGATGTGTGACTGGGCTTCCTTGTAAGCTAGTATGATGAGGGGAGGGGGGTGGGAATGAGGAAGTACTGAGTTTGTAACAGGGTAAGGTGGAGGCATGAGCATTGAGGGAGAGACAGTGGCCACCAAGGCAGCCCCTCACAGAGCCTAAGCTTCCAGGCATGCTGCTTGTACTCAGTCTTACTGGCTCCGCCAGGCCAGCATAGCAAGTATTGAGACGTGCACTTTTGTCTGCACAGTTCCAGCAATGGTCATTCAGCCCTACCCTTGCAGGTCTCCATCTCCAGCCTGTGTGGGAGGAATGGGGTGATAGAGGACAGCATCTTCTTCAGCCTGGACTCCCTGAAGTTGCCTGAGGGGTACACGCCGCGGAGACATGACATTGTCAGCGCTGTGGTGGTGGAGAGCAGCCAGTCCTGCTATGTCTGGAGAGCACTTTGCATGACTCCTGTGAAAAGGTGGTAATGAGAATGTGTTGCTTTGGGAGGTAAAAGTGGCTGCCTAGCAAGCATGAAGCCCTAGTACTGTACAGCTCCAAAACAAGGTCTGACTTAAGAGTACTTTGAAGTGTCACAGTCAAGGCTGTGTAGTGCTTCCATTCACAGGCTGCAAACGCTGATCTGTAAGAGCATATTGCCTAGTAACATTGCAGCCTGCTCAAGTCTGTAAGTGCACTGTGGTGTTCACGCAAGACAGAATCACTTAAGGACACATTTCTCAGGACATAGCTCTGTTGTTTGTATATGTGTGGTTGTGTGTGTGTGTGCACATGTGCATGATGGCCCTGGGCTTAAACTCAGGTCCTGCACGTTGCTTCTGGGCTTTTTTATTTTTCATTTTATTTTTTTTTACTAAAGGCTGTTGTTCTACCACTTGAGCCATAGTTCTACTTCTGGCTTTTTTAGGTTAATTGGAGATAAGACTCTCACAGACTTTTCTACCCAGACTGGTTTTTGGCCTTGATCCTCAGATCTCATCTTCCTTAGTAGCTAATACTACAGGTGTGAGGCTCTGGTACTCAGCCAAGACTGTATTTTAATAAGCCAGCATACAAGACATGTCAAGTCCTGTGTTGACTGGTGAAGAAGAACATGCCTTCTAGAGGGTAGCTTCATAGTTAAAGTGAGGTCAATCCTTATTCTTTTTTTTGGTCCTGTTGTGGGGGTCTGAACTCTGGGCCTGGGCACTGTCCCTCAGCTCTTCAGCTCAAGGCTAGCGCTCTACCACTTGAGCCACAGGTCACTTCTGGCTTTCTTTTTGTTTATATGGTGCTGAGGAATCGAACCCAGGGCCTCATGCATGCAAGGCAAGCGTTTTACCACTGAGCCACCTTCCCAGCCCAATCCTTATTCTTTTAAAAAATGTTTATTCTTATTTTAATTGTTATTAGAAAGATGATGTGCTGAGGGCTTACAGTTACATAAGTCAGGTAAAGAGTACATTCCTTTTTGGACATTGTTACCCTTTTCCTCTTTCCCAGTTTTTCTCTCCCATCCTTACACACAAGTTATGTAGTTCATAGTGTCTGCTGAGTACCACTGCTGCATTTGTTTCCCATCCATTTCTGTGCCTTTCCCTTACACTTAACCCTTATTCTTTTCTTCTTCTTCTTCTTCTGCCTGTCCTGGTCCTTGAACTTTGGGCCTGGGTACTGTCCCTAGGTTCCTTTTGCTCAAGGCTAGCACTCTACCACTTGAGCTACAGCACCACTGCTGGCTTTTTCTGTGATTAACTGGAGACAAGAGTCTCCTCTCCGAAGGGGCCCAAAACCTCTTGGGCTTTGAACTGTGATCTTCAGATCTCAGCTCCCTGAGTAGCTAAGATTATAGGCCTGAGCCATTGGTGCCCAGCTTAATCCTTATTCTTACAGTAGTGGTTGTCTTAGTGCCTTTCCTGTTGCTGGCACCACAGTAGCACAGACTGGATATGTTGTAAAAGGAAGATTCATATGGCCGTGGCCCAAGATCAGGGACTGTATTGGTGGTGATGGCAGTGCAGGCCTGGGGAAGCCTTCCTGACTCCCTCCTTCCTTTCCTCAATCCCCCCTCTCTTGTGTGTGCATTCTAGACAAGTGCTCCCACCACTGAGCTATATCCCCAATCTCAGTGATTTATTATTTCACTCACTGTACAGTCTCCTCAGGAGAATACAAATTCTGTGTAGAAAATCATTTGCCTGCTTTTCTGCCCCACATCTGCTACTTGGCTTGGTGTCTAGATGTGGCAGGTCAGACCTATACAACCTTTTGGGGTACAAAAGAGGTGCAGGAAGGTTGGCTGGTCTTGCTGGACTGGAAGTATTGCTGTATACACACACTGCCTGTAGACACTTGTTTTTGGCCACATGGACCCTTGTTCCCTTCCCCATGGGACACTTTTCCTTCTGGAGCAGAGGAGTGAGACATGTGGCCTTCATGGCCCTTATTGGTCCAAGCATCCTCTAGCTCCATCTGCCAAGCCATTGGATGCCAGGAAATAAGGCAGGCTGGCTCACTGACGTGAACCCCATTCATGGGTCTTATGGGCCTCAGACTCACTACACATCTTGTAACTTAGCTCTGACATCTGTCTCCATGGGTCTGGGAAGTGAGGACTCTATGGTGTGGCCAGGGTTCTGACTGCAGGGTCCATACGTGTCATGGCCACGTGAAGAGCACACCTGTACTATACACATGCTGTCCTGGTTCTGCTCAAGAACTCTTTCTGTGCCATAGCATGGAGAAGTTGCTGGGTTGGGGAGCAAGACATTGCCTCTCCATTTCCTCACTAGGATCACAGCCAATGTGTGCTGGGCTTTGCTTATATCCAGGGCCCCTCCTCGCAGTGAGACCCTCTTGTCTCCGTGTCTAATCAACAGTGTGACTAATGCACAGTGACAACTCCTAGCCTAAGCATCACCTAAACAGAGCTTGTCATATGGGAGGGTTGATTAAGTAACCTGAGTACATTGCTGACTCTTCTTCCACCATATTCTGGTCTGTCCATTGGCCAGTGTGGAAAGTCTGCACAGGAGGGGAAGGGGAACAGGCTTTCCTGACGAGGTCACTGAATTTGTAGGCAGGGCCAGAAGCAGATTTGTTCTAGATGCCCTATTTTCTTTTTTTCCCCCTTTTTTCCTTTCCCTCCCTTTTTTTCCTTTTCCCTTCTTTCTTGCCCCCTCCCTTCCTTTCCTGTTGTTTGTTGGTTGTGTTTTTTTTACACAAAGTCTTACTATATAGCCCACACTAAGAGCCCTGTTTTCTTAGTGGAGTTGCACACCAGAGAAACATGCAAGGCCAGTGATCTGCTACAAAGAGCACATGTTCAGAGAGGCAGAAACTGTTTTCAGGGAAAGTAGAACCACCTCATTTTCTAAAGGCAAAACTTTGCATTTAATTATTTTTGTACATAGTCAGATGCTAATGATGGACATATGGTCTGAGAAATGTGTTATCAGTCAGGGGCTTCATCGCAGCAGACTTCATAGGGTGCCTTCCCCAGCCCTACATTCCCCATCTTGCTGCACCTAGACCTTAGGCCTATGGCCTGAGCTGCGCAGAACACTGTAGGCAGTTGTCAAAGGCAAGTATTTTCATATCTAAACAAATACAAACATGAAGATAACTAGCCAGTAGTTTTTCAGCTCCATTTTAATCTTATAGGATCACTTGTGTATGCAGTCCATTGTGAAGGCAGTGTTATGCAGCCTATGACGATACTTCAAAGCAAAAAAAAAAAATTTGAAACGAAAGTTTAGTGGGCCCTGATAGGCAAGGTTCAGTGCTCCCCGCCTCCGTTTCCTGGGAAGTGGTAGGAGGAGAGTGAAGCCTCTGGGAGGCTAGTTCAGAGGGTGCTTCCCGGTCTTCTTGACTGAGGAATTTGTGACATTCTTCTATGAGATGACTACATGTTCTGAGGAACTGTGGGGCTTGTAGAATCCCTGCCTCTAATTAGATGGTATGTCCATGGGGTTGTCCCGCAGTCTGTCCTTGAGCGACGCAGGAGACAGCTGAGGGAAGGGGCACCAGTGCAGCAACAAGGTGTAATGGCCCATCACCTTTCCTTGGTACTTCCTTCAGAGACTCCAACACTGTTGATGAGGTTCCTGAGGAGGTCTATGGAGCCCTCTTACTGAAAAACAAAGGTGATATTGAAGTTACAAGGATGACAAATTTCGGAACGCTGAAGGAAGGAAGAAGTAAAACTATAGTGATCTGGATAGAGTAAGTATGCTTTTGAAGTTTTTGAAAAAGTGGCACCAGTAGCTCTGTGTGTGTGTGTGTGTGTGTGTGTGTGTGTGTGTGTGTGTGTGTGTGTGTGTGTGTGTGTGTGTGTGTGTTACTGGGGTTTGAACTCAGCACCTTGTGCTTGGTAACAGGCATTCTACCACTTGAACCACTCTAGCAGCCTTTTTTTTTGGGGGGGGTCCAGTTGTGGGCCTGAACTCTGGGCCTGGGCACTGTCCCTCAGCTCTTCAGCTCAAGGCTAGCACTCTACCACTTGAGCCACAGCGCCACTTCTGGCTTTTTTTTTCCTGCTTATGTGGTGCTGAGGAATCGAACCCAGGGCCTCATGCATGCAAGGCAAGCGCTCTACCACTGAGCCACCTTCCCAGTCCCTCTAGCAGCCTTTTTTTATACTGGTTGTTTTTGAGATGGGTCCCATTTTACGCCTGGGCCATCTTAGTCTGTGATCCTGCTTTCTAGGTCCCCATGAAGCTGGATGACAGGCTTGTACCATCAGGCCCAGCTATTGGCTGAGATGTAATCTCAAACTTTTTACCCTAGTGGCATTGAACTACAGTCTTCAGATCTCTGCTTCCCAAGTATCCAGTATTACAGACTTGAACCTTGTGTCCATCTACTAGAAGATTTTAAACTGATTAAGAACTTCTATGAGGCTGGGCACCATTGGCTCACGCCTATAATCCTAGCTACTTAGGAGGCTGAAATCTGAGGGTCTCGGTTCAAAGCCAGCCCTAACAGGAAACTCCCTGAGACTCTTATCTCCAATAAACCACTGGAAAACCAGAAATGGCGCTGTGGCTCAAGCAGTAGAGTGCTTGCCTTGAGCTGAAGAGTGCAAGGACAGCGCCCAGGCCCAGAGGTCAATCCCCACGACCAACAACAACAAAAAAGAACTTCTATGAGCCTATTGCCTGTGGCTTCTTGGTCAATGTTACTTCTAAAATTTTTACTTTCAGCCAGCTGCCAGTTGCTCAAGCCTGTAATCCTAGCTACTCAGAAGATTGAGGTTTGAGAATTGTGATTCAAAGCCAACCCAGGCAGGAAAGTCTGTGAGACTCTTTATTTCCAATTAACTACCAAAAGCCAGAAGTAGAACTGTGACTCAAGTGGTAAACCACTATCCTTAAGCACAAAAGCTCGGAGAAAATGCCGAGGCTTTGAGTTCATGCGCACGTGTGTGCGTGCGCGCGCACACACACACACACACACACACACACACACACACACACACACACACACACACACACACACACAAAACCTTCTAGGAGGGAAAAACTGGGAGAGAGCAAGGCACACACACACACACACACACACACACACAAAACCTTCTAGGAGGGAAAAACTGGGAGAGAGCAAGGGAAGGGGTAACATTATCTAAAAAGAAATGTTCTCTTTATGTGACTTATGTAACTATAACCCCTCTGTACATCACCTTTAAAATAACAATTAAAATTTTAAAAGACCTTCTGTAGAGCCAATCATAGTTTTCTGTTTTTTCCCCTTGCAAAATCTTTAAAAAATTTTACCCCAAAATATTCTCATAACTGGAATTCACAAAGGTATTCATGAGATTATATTCTGTATTTTACAGTAACTGCTTGTCTCAGCCCTTTGTGTTCATGGCTCCCTTTCTTTTCCCAGGAATAAAGGAGATGTTTCTCAAGACCTTATCAGCTGTAAACTGGCTGGCTGGGATAGAGCTCAACAATTCAGATTTCGGGCACAGGACAAAAGTCAAGCCTGCTCAGAAACATCTTTTGCTTCAGTTCTTGAGAAGAAGCATTTTCCAGACAAAAATGTTAATTCATTAGAAAGCAATAGGAAAAACAAGCCTGAGGAACGTCTGGACAGCAACTGGGTGAACAAATCATCAGTCTCTCCAGGTGAGATGCTTCAGCTGATAGACATAAGGGCCAGGGTTGAGGCCATGTGACTATAAGCCAGCCCGTCTCTGCTGCATGCCCTGACAGGTCTTTGTGCCTGACCTCTTTGGGTTTGGATCCTCTGCTCTTAAAGGTTGGGGTTTAGGGAGAGTGACAACAAAAAAATAGCTTGACCAACACAAATATGCACTGGAGGTGGTCGTCCCTGAACCAGGGGGACTGCTGGGGTAGCTAGATCCCACCGTTCTAACTGCTTTCCCTGGTTGGTTAACCACATTCATGAGTGAGCATTCATTTCTAGCATTGTTAGGAGTAATGTACCTTTTTTTTGGTCTAACTTTGGATTTAAATTTTGTTTTTCCTAGACGATTGTGCCTGTGAAGTTAAAAGTGAAGAAAAAGAAAACACTTGGGTAAAGAAGCAGAAGCCACAGCCCGGAGGGCTTATCCTGCCAGGGGAGAAGACCTCCATTATGGTCACATGTGATGCCAAGTAGGAGCTGGAGTTTGGGAGAGCTTCCTTTACAGCTTATCTGTGGTGCTTCTTAGGTTGTGTTATGAAAGCATCCATGATGTGATGCATCTAAATCATAAGGGAAAACATTATTTCAGAAAATGGCCACTAAGGGGTGGGATGCTGGGCCTTGACTTCCGTCCTCAGATGATGCTCTTGACAGTGTCCATGACTCATTCACGTGTTTGAGTCCTGACATTGGTAATTATATCAGGTTCTGCAGTGTGTCCTGATGTCCCAGCCTTCTGCTAAGCTGTACTTCTCTCTACCCCTGGAATCTAAGCTGTATCTTTTTTTTTTTTTTAATTGCAGTTCAAACCAGAGCTTTCCAGATGTTGGGCAAGGGCACCAGTGGCTCACGCCTGTAATCCTAGCTACTCAGGAGGCTGAGATCTGAGGATCAGATGATGGGCAAGCGCTGTACCTCTTAGTTTTCCTTAGGCCAGCATAGTGGGATGAGCCCTGAAGCTAGAGGAGGGAACAGAGAAAATGCCAGACTTGAGCTTCTGTTTTCCTAAGTGGCTCAGCCACTGGCTCTCCAAGTCTATCATTGGTTCCTCTGTTCACTTGGTCACCTCCCAGCTGGACATTTGGTTCCTAGGCCTCCTTACCACCCATCAGTCTTCCAGTTTTCTAATCCTAGATCTTTTTGGAGATACAAACTTGATTAAATCACCACTTTGCCTCAAGCCCATTAAGATCAAATTGTAGATGACCATTAGGCATATGACATTTCTTCAGTCAACCATGTGAAATGTGGCCTGCTCAAATGGGTTTTTATTGTGATAATGGGTAGGCAAGAAGGCATAAGTAAAGGATAGTGTACACACATACTTGGAGCTTGAGCCACAGCTGGGAAAGGGCAAGTAGGTGGTGCCATTTTTTAATCACATAATAGTTTTGGCTTAAACTTGAGAATACTGAAAATATTTTTCCTATTTGAGAATTACCAAAAGGTCTATTTTAGGTGCTTGAGTTATTTTGAGAAAATACTACACTAACTATTTTAGAAAGTAAAACAAAAAATTTAGAGCTGAACACAGGCCCTAGGTCCTGTCCCTGAGCTTCTAATTTTATTTTTTTAATTATTATTGTTACTATTTTTTGCCAGTCCTGGGGCTTGAACTCAGGGCCTAGGCACTGTCCCTGGGCTTCTTTTCATCAAGGCTAGCACTCTACTACTTGAGCCACAGCTCCACTTCTGGCTTTTTCTGTTTATGTGGTACTGAGGAATTGATCCCAGGGTTTCATGCATGCTAGGCAAGCACTCTACCACTGAGCCACCTTCCTATCCCCTCTAATTTTATTTTTTATAATTTAACTGGTATGCCTTTGTGGCACAGCACATCAGTCCCTGACTGATTATGTATGTATGCATGCTTGTGGGTCTGAGGTTTGAACTCAGGACCTGGGCGCTGTCCTTTAGCTTTTTCATTTAAGGCTAGTGCTCTATCACTTGAGCCCTAGCTCCACTTCTGGCTTTTTTTTTTTTTTTTTTTTTTTGGTAGTTAATTGGAACATCCATGGACTTTCCTGCACAGGCTGGCTTTGAACTGAGAGCCTCAGATCTCAGCCTCCTGAGCAGCTAGGGTTACAGGCATGAGCCACCACCTGAAAATAATTTTTTTGTTGTTGTTGTTCAGTCATGAGGCTTGAATCCGGGCCTGGGCGCTGTCCCTCAGCTCTTCAGCTCAAGGCAAGCATTCTACCACTTGAGCTACTGCACTACTTCCTGTTTTCTAGTGGTATATTGGAGAAGAATCTCACAGACTTTCCTGCCTGGGCTCGCTTTGAACCGTGATCTTAGATCTCAGCCTCCTGAGTAGCTAGGATTACAGGCATGAGCCATTGGCGCCCAGCAAGTAAAATTTTAAAAACAAAACAGGCAGTATGGCATGCACTTTTGTAATTCAACTACTTGGAAAGCAGAATAGGGGAAATATCATTTCAAGGCCAGCTTGGCAAAAAAGTTAAAAAAAAAAATTCTCATCTCTACAAAAAAGTTGAGCATGATAACATGTGCTGTATCCCAGCTCAAATAGAAGAATCCTGAAGTAGGCCAACCTGGTTAAGAATAATGAGAAAAACTGGGGGGGGGGGGGGGGGGAGTAGCCGGTGGGAGCTGGAGATACAGCTCAGGTGGTGGTAGAATGCCTGCTAAGGCAAGCAGGAAAAGAAAACCTCAGCATGGCTATTGTGTTATAACTCTGTCATGTCCCTTTAAGGAGATGTAATCATAACTTCCATATAGGAAATCACACTGACTGTTATAACTAAAACTGAATTTCATTTTGCTTTTTCAAGAAGCCCTGGCCGATGCAAGGAACTCCTTCTGCTCTGTTTTTCCCATTTTCTCATCGGGCGATACCTTGAAGTGAACGTTGTGAGTGGGGAGGAGGCACTTATAGCTGTGCGTGAACCATTTTCATGGAAAAAGCCCAAAACTCCCCAAACATTGCCATCTACAAAAACTACAGTTGTTGTGACAACCCAGAAAAGGTAATGTTTGGAAATAGAACTGCAAAGTTCCCCTCAAATAACTGATAAAAGCTATTTTTTAATATATAAAAAGGTAATGTAAGTTAAGAGTATAGGTTTGGTCAGGACCCATCTGAAAGCTCTTTATGTTCTGGAAAAGCAGATATGTATCCTGGCAGACAGCAGTTACAACCTTGTCTGGGTCAGTGGTTTAAGTGAGACTGGTGTTTGGGCCTTTTCTAATTGCTGTATTTGGGGATAGGGTACAAATTTTATTTTATTTTTGTCTGTACTGTGATTGAACTCAGGGTCTTGTGCTTGCTAGGCCAATGCTCTTTTGCTGATCCATACTCCATATTTACTTTAGTTATTTTTCATATAGGTCTTGTTTTATGCCAAGCCTAGACTAGACCATGATCTTCCTATGTATACTTCCCCTTCATAGATGTGGTGACAAGCATGTGCTTCGGTGCCCAGCTTTTATTGGCTGGGATGAGGTTCATAAGAACCTTTTATCTAAGCCAAGAGGCTTGAGTCTCTGATCTCTGCTTCCCAAGTAGCTAGGATTATGGGCATGAGTCACAGTCACCCAGCCTCTATAGAACTTTGAAGGTCATATTCCATGCCTGCCGCTGCTGTTGTGTTAGGACTGAGAGCAAGTGCCTGTGCACCCCCAGGCTTGCTCCTCCCTCAGGCGCCTCAGGGCACTTTTGTGACAGGATAGATTTCCTCAGCTCTATCCATCCTCGCCTTTCTCCTAGGCCAAGCAGATTTTTCTTTCGTTTGGTAACAAAAAAACTCTGCTCGGTAGATATGTGAGGTATTTGATGACTTTGTTTCATGTAGTGAGCACACTTGTCATTTGTTGCCATTAAAGATTTGAACTCAGGTGCTGCCCAGACCCATAACACCACTTCTCTAATACTAGAAAATGCCACAGATCACGTTGCACCAGTAAAGTCTTAAAATAAGAGACAATGGCCAGTTACCAGTGGCTCATGCCTGTAATCCTAGCTACTCAGAAGGCTGATATCTGAAGATTACAGTTCAAAGCCAATCCACACAAGCCAGAAGTTGAGGTATGGCTCAAGTGGTGGAGGTCCAGCCTTGAGCAAAAAGTAAGGGACAGTGCCCAGGCCCTGAGTTCAAGCCCCAGGACTGGAAAAAAAAAAAAAAAAAAGGAAGGGCCTGCCTTTCCTCACATGATTTGGGCTGGCAGACTTCATTCTGACCTCCTATCTTTAGCTTCTTCTTTCTCCTTCATTTCTGTAGCTTTATTAGATTTGACAGTGGCATTGTTCTTTGACCTGATAAAAAAAAGTTTCCATGAGTCCCCAGAGAAATGATCACAGCCAAGAAACAACACTCAAAGGCAGGGCCTGTACAGTCCAACTTTCAATGATGTACGGGTGTTGTTTCTAATTACTGCTCTTTACAGTGGTAAGAGTTCAGCTTATTAGAAGGTTAAAGACGACACTCGTCAAATTCCCTGTTAGAGTATTTTAGATTTTGCCAGAAAATGACGCAGACATCCAGGTATAGAGATCCAAGAAAGGTTTATTGCTGGGAAAGGGGCAGCAAGACCCCTTCTCATAAGAGCGAAGTGAGAAGAAGCGCCAGCTATTGTGTGAGGTGACCTATATAACCTAGGAGGTCTAGGAGGGGCTTGAAAGGACTAGGGGGTGAAGACCCTGGTGTGGATGTGAGGACCAGGGGCTTCATCATGGCGGACTAAGATTTATGGATGTTGACCAAGTAGTAGATAAGGGGCCTTGCAGCTGCCCAGACCTGAAGGTCACTCTAAGGGGCTCTTGTTACCTTATGTTGATAGCTGCCCCAGAAGAGTGCCATCCCAAGGTAAAGAAGGGGGGGGGGGGGCGGTTGGAGGCTGATTATTTACTACCTTTACTAAATGGGCTTAATGTTGCCTAGGAAGGGAGCATGCTAAGCTGTGGAGAGGGGAAGGAGCATACTAAACTATGGGAAGGGAGCTCATTTTAACCAACAAGCAGATACATTGGCTCATACAGTAATCTCAGCTACTTGGGAGGTGTAGGTAGGAGGATTGCGGTGAGGTTAGCCCAAGGAAAGAGGTATAAGAGCCTATTGTACTAAAACAAAAAAGGACTGTGGGCGGTGTAAAAGTGATAGAGCAATTCTCTACCAAGCTGAATGAGGCTCCCTTACCATAGAAAAACAGAACAAAAAACTACAGAATCTGAAACACTTCTTAGCCCACACATTTCAGAGAAGGGATACTCAATATATGCATTGTATTGAGATTATTAAGAATTGGTTTTGCTGGGTGCAGGTGGCTCATGCCCGTAATCCTAGCTAGTCAGGAGGCTGAGACCTGAGGATCACAGTTCAAAGCCAGCCAGGGCAAGAAAAGTCTGTGTGTGACTCTTACCTCCAAATCACACCAGAAAACCAGGAGTGGCACCGTGGCTCAAGTGGTAGAGCACTTGCCTTGAGTTGAAGAACTGAGGGACAGCGCCCAGGCCCAGAGTTCAAGCCCCAGCACCAACCAAAAAAAAAAAAAAAGCAATTGATTTTAACTTGTGAATTTATCCCTTTTAAGGAACTCAAGACGACAACTTCCAAGTTTCCTTCCACAATATCCGATACCAGATAGATTGAAAAAATGTGTGGAACAGAAAATTGACATCCTGACTTTTCAGCCATTACTTGCAGAGGTAGGAAAAGTATCTGAAGGCCTAAGGGATGTTTACCCAACCACCACTCAAGCCATTTTCTGAAGAACTGGAAGGAGCTTTTCTTGGATTCAGACCTCATGTTGGCTCCCTCTTCGTGACAGCAAGAGAGGCACCTTGGCTTTTCCTATGGTATTCGCACTGTACAGCAAGAGGGGTGAGAGTGGAGACTAATGCCACACCCACACCTCCTTCTGTTAGGCCGGGTGGCATTGTGAGGAGCAGGAAGCTTTCCACAGGCAACAGAACCCCAGTAAACTAGAGCAGATAGGATAGGCTCCGAGAAGAGTTGAGAAAATGGGCATCTCATGGAAAGACAGCAAGAACTGCCTGGTGTAAAGTGCAGGCCACCCCTCCTGAAGTCAGCAGCCAGGTAGTAGCTGTGAAGTAGGAGATCCTTTAGCTTTGTGTCCAGCAGGCAGCTTGATGGCACAACACTGGATGAACATTGCTTCCTGTCTGGTAGTGTCCTTTACTGGAACTTTCCATGAATGTGAGAGAAGCAGGCAAGGAGAGCACTGGGTACTACCTGCAGGGAAAGCAAAGGGGCATATCTTTGAGAGGTTGCAGAAAAGTCCAGAAAGGACAAAAGTTTTCAGAGTAGCACTGGGTTGGAAGCCCTGCCCTGTCCTAAGAGATACCTGGTGTTTTGAAGAGCAGAGGAGTGGTTCTGAGGGGTGGTGAATTGTCTGTGTGATTCGCAAGCAGAGGCTGGGCCAGCTGGAGGGGGGTTGGGTCACCACGCAGCTATTGCACAGTCGTGGTAGAGTGATTGATGAGCTGAGGGTGGGAGCCAGTCAGGAGACATGGCAGCCTAAACAGGTGAAAGAGCCAGGGGCATGCACCATAGACAGAGTGGAAGAGGATGCGCAATCCTCTGGCCAGGTTCTGGACCCTCAGGGCTCCAGACTGTTCACGCTGCCTGTGAGGTAGGTCTAGAGTGAACTGTTTAGAGTTCTGATTGACATACAATAAAGTGCATGAGATAGTTTAAATAAAATGTGAAATGTATCCTGCAGGCTTATGTGGGGAAGACTTGGTCCCCCGCTGGTGGCACTATTTTGGAAGATAGTGGACACTTCAGAGGTAGGGCCTAGTTGGAGGAAACTTTAGTAGCAACATGGTATGTTCTCAGTCCCTTACTGTCTGTGCTTCCTGACCACCAAGGGTTGAGCAGCTTTGCTCTATCACGTCCTTCTGCCATGATTTTCTGCTTCACCACAGGCTCACAGCTTTGGAGGAAGCCATGGACTGAAAAAGCTCAGAACCAAAATAAATCTTTTAAGTTGTTTTTCTCAGATGATTTGGTATAGAAATGAAAAAGGCACATTCGGGTAGCCCTGGTTGTTCAAATAGGAATCTCAAATCCAACACACTACCATAAAGGAAAGAAGTTCAAAGGTTACTACAGTTCCTGGCAGGGAGGGAATCGGAGCAGTCCTTTGTCCCAGGCCAGGCCAAGCAGGAATGAGGGTCAGGCAGAGGCAAGCTGTGTATAAAAGGAAAGAGGATGAGGATCATGTAAGACCCTGACATGAGAGTCTGGTAGGGGGAGGGAAGCTTTGTCCTTATTCTCAGTCATGAGTTTCCCAATCTGGTTATAGCATTTGCTCCCAAGGGCCAGTATGGCCTCGTTCCCACCACACACGTGGACACACAGACACTCACACTCCCTCTCTCCCTCTCTCCCTCCATCTCTCCCCTCCCCTCTATATACACAGATGTATGTCTACACGTGCATATGTATTTTATACACACATGTATTATGTCTATGCATTTATACATGTATCTGTACATGTGTGCAGATATATGTACACATGTGTGTATGTATACACAGTCGCAACTTGGGATGTGTATACCTCTGTGTTTAAATTGGATTTAATTTCCTAGACTTCTGCTTGGATTTTTGCACCTGTGTTAGAGGTGCTGATCTTCAGTCTGCTTTCCTCATAGTGACTTTGTCACATGTCTACACATTATTGTCTGACCCTATGGGACCACTTATTTCCTAGAAAAGGGTGTATAGGACTGCTGTTTACCAGCAAAACCTCTGTATGGAGTTTTCTTTGTGGCAAGCTTTGGGGTTTTTTTGTTTTTGTTTTTTGGTGGTCATTGTTGTTAATGTTTGATTTGGTTGGATATTTTTTAAGGTTCTGGGGTTGAACTCAGAGCCTCATGTTTGCAAGGCAGGTACTTGAGCTGGTTTCTTTTACGTGTGTATGTCTGTGTGTGTGTGTGTGTGTGTGTGTACATTAATGCTGGGACTTGAACTCCACTCCTTGAGTTATAGCTGTTTTTTTCACTCACAGCTGGCACTCTACCAACTTAAGTGAGCCACACTGCCGCTTACTGCTGGTTAATAGGGAATTAGTATCTCTCTAATTTGTCTGCCTGAATTGGCTTCGAACCACAGTTTTTAGTTCTCAGCCTCCTGAGTAGATTCAGCGTCTCACCAACTGACCTTTTCTTCCCCTCCTTCTTTCTCTTTCTCTCTTTCTCTTTCTTTCTGTCTCTCTCCATCTCTCTCTCTCTCTCTCCATCTCTCTCTTTCTCTTTCTGTCTCTCTCTCTTTTTCTCTCTCTCTTTGTACTTGTACTCAAGACCAAGGCACACTTTCCTTTAGCTTTTTCACTCAAGTACGATGCTCTACCACTTGAGCCACCCCTCCCCAGATTAATTGGAGATAAGAGTCTCAGTCTTTCTTGCTGGCTTCGAACTGTGATCCTCAGATCTGTTTTCCCAGTAACTAGGCATAAACAAGCAATGCCTAGCAGTTAAGTCTTTTTTTTTCTTTTTTTTCAATTGTAGAGATACTGTGCAGAGGGATTACAGTTACATGAGTAAGGTAATGGGTACATTTCCTATCAAACTTTGTTACCCCTCCTTTGTTTTTCCCCTACCATTCCTTCCCTCCCCGCCAATTGTAAATTTCGTTTGCAATGTGGTATCTTGTATATCTCATTGTTACAATGGATCAAGCTGTAGCCTTGTTTCAGCATTTTGTTATTTCCCTTCCCCTCCTCAAATTAGAAAATTGTATATACAAGACACAGGATACCCGAATAGCATACAATGACAACAGGGGTTATAGCATGGAGGAAGAAACAAAAAAAAGAAACAAAAAAATCACATAGTACATTATAAGTACATTAAAAACAATAGCAACAAAGGTAGAACCTCTCCTGTCCCTATCTTAGGGTTCATTTCACTTAGCATCATCTTATATGATTATATGTACATAGCTTTTGACCTTTTCTGCTTGTCTGGTAAGGTTATCTTAGACTTATACTAGTTATTGCAAATAAGGGAAACTATGGGACCTATGTTTCTTTGGGTCTGGCTTACTTTACTTAATATAATTTTTTCCAAGTCTTTCCATTTCCTAACAAATGTGGCAGTGTCATTCTTTCTGTCAGTCATCTTTCTTTTTTTTTCCCCCTGTCAGTCGTGGGGCCTGAACTCTGGGCCTCAGCTCTTCAGCTCAAGGCTAGCATTCTACCACTTGAGCCACAGCACCACTTCCGGCTTTTTCTGCTTATGTGGTGCTGAGGAATCAAACCCAGGGCCTCATGTATGTGAGGCAAGCAGTCTACCATTGAGCTGCCTTCCTAGCCCCAGTCATCTTTTCTTAAATGAGCTTTGAAAAATTTTCACTTGAAAATAATTTGTCCACTTTATCTAACTTGGTAATTATTTGTGTGTACTTATTTATAATATCAGTAACTATTCTTTTGTTTAGAGAACTAGATGTTGGGTTTTGTTGTGTTTTTCTTTTATTCTGTTTGCCATTTCTTTGATTCCTACTTCAGTTTTAAATTTTCTTCCTTTTAGGTACTTGGTTTGTTTTTGCTCTTTTTTTCTAGTTTTTATGGAAGAAGCTAAAATAATTTTATTTGAGAATCTTATGCTTTTTCTAAGTAGGTTGTTTTGTTTTGTTTATTGGCCAGTCCTGGGGCTTGAACTCAGGGACTGGGTACTGTCCTTGAGCTGCTTTTGCTTAAGGCTAGCACTCTACTACTTGAGCCAGAGCACCACTTCTGGCTTTTTCTGTGTATGTGTTACTGAGGGACTGAACCAGGGCTTTATGCATGCTAGGAAGCACTCTACCACTGAGCCACATTCCTAGTCCTAGAGTTTTGTTTTGTTTGCTATTGTTGTTGTTTTTCTGATGTAATGTCTTTACTGTGTAGGCCAGGCTGATCTCAAACTTACTTTGTAGCCCAGGCTAGCCTTTAACTTAAAATCCTCTTGCCTTAGATCTCACGAGTAAGAGACTACAAGTGTGTGCCTCCATAACTGGTCTTAGTTATATAGTTTTTAGTAAGCTTTGAAATCATGAAGTGTAAGTCTACTATATTTGTTCTTATTTTGCATAGGTTTTTTTTTTTTTGGTTATTCAATATTGCTTGGGATTCCATGTGGATTTTAATATGGGGTTTTCTACTTTGTAAAGAATGTCATTGGAATTTTGATAAATTACATTAACAATGTTGATCACTTTGGTCAATGTGACATTTTATTTTATTTTATTTTTTATTTTTATTTTTTTTGGGTCCGGTCGTGGGGCCTGAACTCTGGGCCTGGGCACTGTCCCTCAGCTCTTCAGCTCAAGGCTAGCACTCTACCACTTGAGCCACAGCGCCACTTCCGGCTTTTTTCTTTTTGCTTATGTGGTGCTGAGGAATCGAACCCAGGGCCTCAGGCATGCAGGGCAAGCGCTCTACCACTGAGCCATCTTCCCAGCCCTCAATGTGACATTTTAATATAAAGCATTCTAATCCATGAATGTGACATATGTTCCCATTTGCTTATTTAATTTTTTCCAGCAATGTGTTATAGTTTTTGCTATACATTTCAGTCACTTCTCTGGTTAAATTCCTAAGCATTTTATTATTTTTAATGTTGCTATATATAGAACTGTCTGGGTAGTTTCCTCTTAAGATTGTTCATTATTAATGTTTAGAAATGTAGTTGAGAGCTGGGCTCTGGCTTATGCCTGTAATCTAAGCATTTCAGTAGGCTGAGAACTGAGGAGGGCCATAATTCAAAACCAGCCTGGGTAGGAAGGTCTATGAGACTCTTTTATCTCCATTTAACACCAGAAAAAAGCAGAAGTGGCACTGTGGCTCAAAGTGGTAAAACACTAGCCTTGAGCACAAACTTAGGGATACAGCACCCAGGTTCTGAGTTTAAGGCCTATGACCAATTAAAAAAAGAAGGAAATGCAGTAGGACACTGGTCGCTCACATTGTAATCCTAGCTACTCGGGAGGCAGAAATATGAGAATTACAGTTTGAAGTCAGCCCAGGCAGGAAAGTCCATGAAACTCTTACCTTTAATTAACCACCCAAAAATTGAAAGTAAAGCTGTAGCTCAAGTGGTAGAGAAGAACTCAGGGTCAATGCCTGGATCCTGAGCAAGCCCCAGGACCAGCACCAAAAGAAAGAAAAAAAGAAATACAACTGGTGTGTGTGTGTGCGTGTGTTACTAGTTTATTTGGGGGGAGGGGGTTGCTGTTGTTGTTTTTAGCAGTGGCAGTACTGGGGTTTGAACTCAGAGCCTTATTGTGCTTGCTGGGCAGATGCTAAGCCATTTGAGCCATAACTCTAGAACTGATTTTTGTGTTTGACTTTATATCCTGCTGCTTTTATGTGTTCACATATTAGTTCTAACAATTTAGAACTAACCTTAATCTGAACTTAATCTTTAAGAAGTCTTTTTGATATGCTGCTTTCTGTGTTCAGTTTGCTGACTAAGGATGAATTCACGGCCTTACTACTTAAGCCATTCCTCTAGTCCATTTGCTTTTAACTGCTCTTCAGATAGTCTGTACTTTTACCCAAACTGGGCTCAGACTTCTAGTCTACCTATGCCTCTTGAGTAACTGAGATTAGAGATGTATACCACCATGCATGGCCTGTTTTAGAGATAGGGTCTCCATAACCTTGTTTTCAGGACTAGAGGTTGAACTCAGGGCCTTGTGTTTGAGTAACACCTCCAGCCTAAAGTCTTGATCACTTTTGCTTGGGCTGGTCTCAAACTGCGATAACTGTTTTTGCCTCCTGAATAGATGGATCATAGCCATATACCACCACACCTGGCTTTGTTAACAATTTTTGCTTCATTTTTCTTCCTCTCCTCCCTTCCTGCCTCCCTCACCCTCTTTCTGCCTGCCTGTCTTGCCCTCTCCTCTCCTTTCCCTTCTCCTCCCCTGCTTGCCCCTCCCCCTTCCCTCCTTTACTCTCACCTTTCCCTTTCTTCCTCCTTTCCCTTCCTTTCCTTTTCCCCTTCTGTTCCCCCTTACCTTTATGTTCCCTTTCTCCTTTCCTTTCCCTTTCCTTAACTAGGTCTTGCTAAAGTTGCCCCGATTCACCTCAAACTCATGGGCTCAAGTGATCCTCCTGCTTCAGCCCCCTTTTCTTTCCTTTCTTCCCTCCCTCCCTCCTTTCCCCCTCCTACCCTTTCTCTTGGTAGTAGTGGTGGTTTGATTTTAAGACAGGGTCTCACTGTGTAGCTAGTCTGGCCTTGAACTTGCCATTGTGTGCATGCTGGAATTATAAATGTGTGCTGTCATACTCAGATTTCCTTCCTTCCCTTCTTCCTTTCTTCCTTCCTTCCTTCTTTTCTTCCTTCTTTCCTTCCTTCCTTCCTTCTCTTTCCCTACCTCTCCCTCCTCCTCTTTCCCTACTCCTCTCCCTCTTTCCTTCCCTCTCCCTTTCCTTTTTTCTCTCTCTCCCTCTACCTTTCCCTGTTCCCCTTTTCTTCTCCCCTTCTCTCCCTGGTTTTGGGCTTAAGCACAGGTCCTTGCACTCCAATTTGTTTGCTCACACCTAAATTTACTTTCCATGCAATATGGTTTTCTGGCTTTGGTAGCAATGTTAGAAGCTGTCTCTTAATTTTTGGAAGAGTCTGAAGATTGATATCAGTTCTTTAAATATTTGGCAGAATTTACCCACGAATTTATCAAGACAAGATTTTTTAAACATTTTTTTATTATTTAAGTAGTTGTACAAAGAAGCTCCCATTCTACAAAACCGTATATGAATACAAGTTGTCTGACAACATTGTCACCCATTGCCAAGACTGGAGATATTTTTTTACTATTCAGTCTCCTTAGTAGTTATAGTTCCAGTCAGATTGTTTACTGCTTTGTGCTGCAGTCTTAGTAGATTCTGTGTTTCTAGGAACATGTTCATCCATTATTTTTGTCATTATTTCAAGTGAGAGGAAATTTAATCCTCATCACCATCTTGGCCAGTGGAGGTCCTGTCCTATTTCACAGACATCTGTGGAAGCCAAAGTGCCCTTTGCAGAATAAATTCAGACTTGATGGAGAAAGCAGGGATGGCAAAGTAGCCAAGGACACCGACCTTGGTGGTATGCTGGTCCAGAGTGGGAGCCTTCCGACCTCAGGCCAGAGGCTGGGTGATGTGCCAGCCAGCTTCAGGCCATCTGGCCCTGAGCTGCCTCAGTGGGTTGGCGTGTTGGATGTAGCACATTGAGCTTACTGGCTCCAGGGCTCTTGTTCCCTAGACAGAGCTATTTATGGGGCTTGCTACTCTACTCTCAATGACATACTAATTTTTTTCAGCTTTTGAATATGTCAAACTACAAGGAAAAGTTCTCTACTCTGCTGTGGCTAGAGGAGATCCATGCAGAAATAGAACTGAAGGAGTACAACATGAGTGGAGTTATCCTGAAGAGGAATGGGGATCTGCTGATACTAGAGGTCCCGGGGCTGGCTGAGAGCAGACCTTCCCTCTACGCAGGTACAGTGGTGCTGTCTGCTCCTTTGGGGCCCAACAGAACGAATACCTAGAGAAAACTTTTGCAGCTAGCCATACGCGTGCATTGTTTGATTTCTGTTCTTGGATAGTGCTTCACTTAAATTGAATACTTGATCATCTACTTATGTATATTAAGCATATTTCTTTGTTATGTAGTATCTTTAAGCATCTGATCCTAGTATAGCAGGAGAAATTTGTGATTTTGTGTTGGTCTGATGCAAGATAATATATTTTTTAATTAGGTGACAAACTGATTTTAAAATCTCAAGAGTACAATGGACATGTCATTGAGTACATCGGCTATGTCATTGAGGTGAGAAGACATCTTCCTAAAAGCTGAAGGTCAGGCTTACCTTCACCTACCCTCAGAGAAGGAGTTCCTTGAGTTTCATCTGTATATTGGGACATATAAGTATAAAGTGTACCATTGAATTATTTTTATATATGAAAGGATGTATAAGTTCCTAAATAAATCCTATAATTTCAACCATGTAAGTTACATGTAAGAGTCATGATGCTTGCAGGCAGTCATCTTTGGGCACTCTGGAAGCCTCAACAGGAAGGAAGGACCCTCAAGTGTGCAGCTATTATTTTGAGACAGGGAAAGACTTGTTCTTGATGCTTTATATCACCGTGTCTGTGGGGTCTGTGACTCTCAGGCATTTCCACTATTTGTATATTGAGCACAGGCTCATGAGTAATGCTGGAATCTATGTGGAAAATATTAATCTGTGCATCAGAGAAGATACATTACTTAACAGAAAGCTTAAAATGAAAATTCCAGAGCCTTCATCTTGGGAGTGAGGAGATCTAGTAGAGACTCAAAAGATCTTTGAGAGAGCATCAGACCTTTGCCTTTGGCTACACTCTGCTCCCTAGTACTGGTAATACTGACTTAGTTATCAGAATACAGTGTTTTCTCAGAAGACCAAACCTTGTTGGGCAGGGCTCCAGAGCTCTTGTAAAGACAGTGCAGCATGTGTGCTAAACCCCAAGCTGCAAGTCATGCTTAGTCCTCTCCCTTTAGTGAGGATTGCAAGCAACAGTGACAGAAGACAATAGATAGTTTCCAATATTGGAGATAAGAGGAAGACTGCAGGCAATTATTGCAGGGGGAGGGGCACACTTTTTGTCTTAAAAGACAAAAAGAACTTTAGTAGCCCAAAAGGCACAGAACGTGACTTCAGAAGGCATTCAGGAGAGGAAGCTGCCTTGTACTCCCAGGAAATAACCCCTGTGTCTATCCATGCAGACAGCCCCTGAGCTCTCATCTTTGAATGGTGGGACTTGGCCCCATTACAGAGCAGCTGCTGCTTGGCCGGTATCAGAAGGCTTGGTTCTGTATCAGAATGTTTAGTTTGCCTCACCCAACTCCACAGCCCACCATTGGCTGGTGACTAAGCAGCACAAGGAAACCACAAACGACCAGTGATGTTAGTTTCCAAATAGACTAGTGGCCATGTCAAGAGGGAAACCCTGGGTGCCAAAGAACCTGAATCAGGCACTGGGCATTGGTGATTCACACCTATATTCCTGGCTTCCTGAGAGGCTGAAATTGGGAAGATTACAGTTCAAGGCCAGCCTGGCAGAAAAATGTCCAAGACCTCTTCTCAATCTTAGCTATATATGCATGTACCTGTAACTCTTAGATACTTGGGAGGCTGAGATCAGAAGGATTGAGGTTCTAACTATCCTGGGCAGAAAGGTCTGCAAGATCCTATATCTCAGTGACAGAAGCTGGAGCATGGCAGTGTGTGTTTATTGTCCCAGCTAAAGCACGAAGCCTAAAATAGGCAAATCACAACCTAGGGAGGAAGAGAAGCCCTATTTCAAAATACTGCAAAGAAAGGGCTAGAGGAGTGGCTCAGTGTTAGAGTGCCTGCCTAACAAGTATGAAGCCCTGACTTCAAACTCTAGTACTGAAGAAGAAAAGAAGCAGCATTATAGAGCTAAGCAGGAAGCATTGCTGCTTTGCTTTGCTTCCACTCTGTTGTCTGTATGGGAGTGACTGCCTGGGACTCACTCAGAACTGATGTAGCAGGCAGCTGACTTGGTACAAAATATTGAGGCACCATGGACCTTCAATTGTTTCCCTTTAGAGCTGGGAATGTGGCTTAGTGGTACAGTGCTTGCCTAGCATGCATGAAGCCCTAGGTTCAATTCCTCAGTACCACATAAACAGAAAAAGCCAAAGTGGTGCTGTGGCTCAGGTGGTAGAGTACTTGTCTTGAGCAAAAGAAGCTCAGGGATGGTACCCAGGCCCTAGATTCAAGCACCAGGACTGGCAAAAAAAAAAAAAAAAAAGGTTCTACCTTTACATTGATCTTCTGAACCAAGCATGGCTATACATCTATCCAGTAGAGACAGTCCAGAGAGTTTCTTGATCCCTGGCAAGTTTTGCCCTCCTTTGATGGCCAGTTTTTGGTCTTTTGTAGCTTTTTGTCTTTTTTTTTTCTTTTTTTTTTTTTTTCCCCAGGGCTGAGGACCGAACCCTGGGCCTTGCACGAGCCCTTCCGCTGGACTAAACCTCCAGCCCCTGATGGCCAGTTTTGGAACTTAAGGGAAAGAAGTACAGTCCACTGCCAGCTGGACACACACAAGGTCCTCTGCCTTCCCAAAATGTGTGCTGGGGCCACTCCCACTTGTTTCCTTCCCCGTCTCCTTCTTGCCTTTACTTCTCAGTACTCTGAGTGAGTCTTTAAAGCTCCCCTGCTATCTTGTATTTGCCCATTTTCTTATTTTACACAAGATTTTCAGATACTTGCTTGTGTCTGTCTGTGATGTCCTTGACAGCACAAACTTCTAATGAGGGCTCTTGGTGCCACTCTCACTTGCGATGGCTTTTTTCTAACTATGCTTAGTGATCTCTGGCTGTAGATCGCCTTTCTTTCCTTATACTCTCTGGGAAACCCAGTCTTTTATCTGGTGACCTTCCTGGTAAGTGGAGGTGGCAGTGTCTGCCAAGAATAAGAAGGCAGTCTAGGGATCCATTCTGGCGTTTGATCTTGTGCATTAACTTCCTCTCCATCATGTCAGACTCCACTCAGGTTTTGGCTTCCTGCCTCTGCTAGTGCTGCCCTGGCCCTTGGGAAGCCTGCCCCTTGCCCTCCATTGTGCTCCTTACTCTCCCGAGAGTATGGGGCTTCTTCCCATATCCCCTCAGAAGTTTTCTTTTTTTTCCTGTTGTTCATGAAAGAATATGAGGAATTGTCATGTAGGCTCCCTATAGTATAGCTGTGGAAACTTCGAGTCAGGAGCCCACCTTGCACTGTGTTCACAGCGCCTTTGGTACCAGGAGAAGTTCACTGAATGAGTTGGTGTGAGTGAAGACATTGCCAGTACATAATGATCGTATAATTTGATGGTAGTGATTTGATTCAATTAAATTTTCAAGTATTTAAGATTTTAGCTTAAGTGCATAAAGATCAATTTTACAAATTTATTTTTATAAAATGAGTTTTTTTGTGATGGGTTTCTGGATATAGTTATAAGGTTCCAAGAAGTTAAGTCTAGTGTATGACATTAAAATGCTTGTTTTTCAGATTCATGAAGAAGATGTTACTCTTAAACTTAATCCAAAATTTGAACAAACATACAACTTTGAACCTATGGATGTGGAGTTTACATACAATAGGTAAGGCATGCAAATGTTTCCTCATCATTGTTGGATGTTCTGCCCTTGAGTAAATCTGAAGTCTCCACAGTGATAGAGGAAGTGCCAGGTGGTCTGAACCTCTGCCCTGTCGGTTCCAGGCACCTCCTGTGTATGCTCATTAATAGAACTGTATTGCCAAATATTTCTTGGTATACAAAGGTGCATGAATTTATGTGCTGTCTTGTGCGTGCATGCGTGTGCGTGTGTGCATGTGTGTGTGTGTGTGTGTAGGCATGCATGCACACCAGTGCTGGAGCTTGAACTCAAGGTCTTGTGCTCTTACTTGGCTATTACATTTAAGACTGGTGCTCTAGGGCTGGGAAGGTGGCTCAGTGGTAGAGTGCTTCCCTTGCATGCATGAGGTCCTGGATTTGATTCCTGAGCACCACATAAGCAGAAGAAAAAAAAAAGCAGGAAATGGCGCTGTGGCTCAAGTGGTAGAGCACTAGCCTTGAGCTGAAGAGCTAAGGACAGCACCCAGGCCCAGAGTTCAGGCCCCGCAACCGGACCCAAAAAAAAACTGGTGCTCTACCACTTGAACATGCCTCCACTTCCAGATTTTTTGATAATTAATTAGAGATAATATTCTTGGGTTTAGCTGCCTGTTGATGACCTTGAATATTGATCCACAGATCTCAGCTTCCTGAGTAGCTAGGATTACTGCTGTGAGCCACTGGTGTCTGGCTGTTCATTCATGTTCAAATCTTACATGCTCCATGCCTATTCTTGCTATCAGCATTAGTCCCTCACGTCTTTTGCCGTATTCACTTATGTGTCTCACAGGTGCTATAAACTGTCATCCATTTGACTCTCCTTCATCTAGTGAACCCCCAACCATTAACTAGAATTTTGTGTTTAATTTTACCTTTTTTTTTTTTTTGGTTGTGGGGCTTGAACTCTGGGCCTGGTGCTATCTTTGAGCTCTTCAGCTCAAGGCTAGTGCTCTACCACTTCAGCCACAGTGCCACTTCTGGCTTTTTCCATTTATGTGGTGCTGAGGAATTGAATCCAGGGCCTCATGCATGCGAGATAAGCACTCTACCACTGAGCCACCTTTCCAGCCCCCTTTTGTTGTTTTTTGACCTGGAGAGATTCCAACTATGTAGCCCAGACTTGTCTTTAAACACTTAATCCTCCTACTTCAGACTGCTGAATAGTTTGGCCTTACAGAAGTGGTCTCTTACTTCTTTTTTTCTTTCTTGTTTTTTTTTTTCTTTTTTTGGTACCACTCCTGGGGCTTAACCTCAGGGCCTGGGTACTATTCCTGAACTTTTTTGCTCATGACTACTGCTCTGTCATTTGAGCCATAGCTCCACGTTCTACTTTTTAGAAGTTCATTGGAGATAAATTGAATCTCATGGACTTTTCTTGCCCTGGCTCGCTTTGAACTACCATTCTCAGAATCTCAGGCTCCTTAGTAGCTAAGATTACAGGCATAAGCCACCAGTATCTTACATCTCCTACTTTTTCAAGAAAGTACATGCAGGAAGAATGTATTCTTTGTAGGTACATGCAGAAAGAATATGTTCTTTCGTTTTAATTATTTTGATATTTATAAAAGGATTGACTTAAACACAGAGGCTCATGCCTGTAATTGTAGCTACTTGAGAGGGAGATGTCTGGCATATTGTTTGGTCCAGCCCAGGAGAAAACTCATAATACCCCTATTTCAACTAATACAGAAAAAAGCCAGACACTAATGGCTCGTGCCTGTAATCTCAGGAGGCTGAGATCTCAGGATCAAGGTTCGAGGCCAGCCTGCATAGGAAAGTCTCAGCCTCCAGAGTAGCTACGATTACAGGCGTGAGCCACTGGCACTCAGCTGCTTATTTGTTTTTATATTATATGATCTGACTCTTACCTCTAACCACCAAAAAAGCCAGAAGTGGAGTTATGGCTCAAGTGGTGGAGTGCTAGCCTTGAGCAAAAAGGTCAGGGACAGTTCCCACACCCTGAGTGTAAGCCCCAGGACCAGTACAAAAAAAAAAAAAAAAAATGCTGAACATGGTGGTGTGTCTTTCATTTCAGCTATGCAGGAAATATAATGAAAAACGTAGCAGCCCAGGGCAGGTCAGGGAATAAACACAAGACCCTAATTGACTAATATGATAGTGCACCAGCATTGAGTGAAAAAACCAAGTCAATGTGAGGCCCTGAGTTCGAGCTTTCATATAAGTATATGACATAGAGAAGGAGAGAGAGGCAGAGAGAAGAGGAAGGGAGGGGAGAGCAAAAGAGGAGGGAAGAAGAAAAAGAAAGGAAAAAGGGAAGGTGGGGTATGGCTCAAGTAGTAGAGCTCCTACCTAGTAATACCACCTAAAAAGAGAGGAGCTTGCATTATGGAGCTCCAGAGAATTGTATTTTTCATTGAACATTATGTTTTTTGTGTAAAATTGTTCAATTGTTGTGTGTGTGTGTGTGTGTGTGTGTGTGTGTGTGTGTGTGTGTGTGTTTCCTTGTCGTTCCTAAGACTTGAACTCAAGTCCTGGGTACTATCTTTTAGTTTTTTTGCTCAAATCTAGCCTTCTATCACTTGAGCCACCGCTCCACTTCCTGCTTTCTGGAGGCTAATAAGAGTTTCATGGACTTTCCTGCCCAGGCTGGCATCAAACCTTGATTCTCAGGTCTTAACCTCCTGAGTAGCTAGGGTTACAGGCATAAACCATGAGCCACTGGTGCCCCTCAGCTGTTCATTTGTTTTTATATTATACTATGTGTGACTGTGTGAATGTCCTCCCTGTATCTGGTCTGTTGATGTGTGTTTTCATTTTCTTCTTTGATTATTGCTGTACTAAAGGGCCTCTAGTAGTTAGGACTGAATTATAGGTTTAGGATCTGATGTGTTCCCCCCATCACATGTGGTTGCAGCACTGACTTCTAGTATCTTCTAGAGACTTATCTATGGATCTACATCTCCCTAAAACCTAATTTTGTTAAATTTCTTAACCCGTGCAAACCTGGTAGATGTATAGTATAGCTCATTATGAACTTGACTTGCATTTCTCTATTTAGTAGTGAATAATGGCCGTTTTTGTTAGGCATAAAATACTTATCTTGTATGATATGCGTGCTTTTTATAGAGTTTGGGTTCTTTCTGGGGTGGTACTGGGATTTGAATTTGGGGCTTTCCACTTGTGAGGTAGGTGCTGCACTGTGTAAGTCTCACCTCCAGCCCCCTGCACTGGTGATTTTTTAAATAGACTATTGTTTTTGTTTGTTTTCTTTGTTTGTGACTGAGGCCAGCCTGGATCACAATCCTCCTGTTTACATTTCCTCAAAACATAGCTGTCATAACAGGCACGTTGCCACTGCAGCCAACTGTTAGTTATGGTGAAGTCTTATAAACTTTTTACCTGGGCTCACCTTGAACCACAGCCCTCCAAATTTGCAACTACGAAATAGCTAGAATTACTTGCAGGAGATTTTTTTAATCTTTGTCAGCTATATCACTTGAGAGTTTTTAGTATTATCGTAAATTCTGATTTCAACTTAAATTTCTAATTGTGTTTCAGTATTTGTCAAAGCAGTTGATCTTGTATCCTGCAGGCTTGTAAAACTTGATTAGTAGCTTTTTACAGATTGCCAAGTATTTTCTATATTACACAATCATGTATTAAATAAAGACAATTTTACTTCTTCCTTTCTTGTCTGGTTACATTTTAATATGTTTTACCTTGCCTTCCTGCGCTGTAAGAACTTTGGGGACAGTGCTGGTGGTAAGCATGGGGTTTACCTTTTTCTTGTCTTCAAAAGGACATCCACTCTTGGTCATTTCATTTACCAGGTTGAGGAACTTGAGTTCTTAATTGAGGTTGTTTGCCAGGGTTGTTTTTGTTTGTTTGTTATGGTCAGTCATAGGGCTTAAAATCAGGGCATGGGCATTCTCCCTGAGGTTTCTTTTGCTCAAGGCTAGCGCTGTACCACTTTGAGCCATAGCTCCACTTCTGTTTTTTTGGGTGGTTAATTGGATATAAGTCTCATGGACTTTTCTGCCTGATCTGGCTTTGAACCAAGTCCTCAGATCTCAGCCTCCTGATCAGTTAGTCCTACAGGTGTGAGCCATCAGTGCCCAGCTCTAAATTGAGTTTTTAATCAAGAATGTGTATGGATTTTGTTCAATGCACTTGTTAGATGTAATTCACTAAAACTTTATTTTCATGTTATTATCTTGGGATATATTAATCTACATCATCCCTTCATTTTACATATTCTGGGAGAATTTGTTTTTATTGTAAAAATAGTGTACCCTGAGGTGTTACACTAAGGTAATGAGTACATGTCCTATGGAGCACTGTTACCTCTTCCTTCGTTTTTCCCCTACCATCCCTTCCTTCCCCACCTTCCTAAATCCCCCCCCCCAAGTTGTAAAGTTCATTTTCAACATACTGTCTTGTACATCTCATTGTTACAATGGGTAAACCTATATCCTTATTTCAGCATTTTGTTATTTCCCTTCCCCTTCACAAATTAGAAAAATGTATATACAAGGGCACCCACAGGGCTGGGAAGGTGGCTCAGTGGTAGACTGCTTGCCTTGCATGCATGAGACCCTGGGTTCAATTCCTCAGCACCATATAAACAGAAAAAGCCGGAAGTGGCACTGTGGCTCAAGTGGTAGAGTTTTAGCCTTGAGCTAAAGAGCTGAGGGACAGGACCCAGGCCCAGAGTGCAGGCCCCATGACCGACCAAAACAAACAAACAAACAAAAAAAGCACCGACATCAAATTCAGTGAAAATGGTTTATACCATGGGGAAAGAACATACAAAAGAAACAAAAAAATCATATCTGGGAGACTTTATGTAGAATGAGTTTCATTTCTCCTTAAAAGTTTGGCAAGGAGGTGGCGCTGTAGCTCAAGTGGTAGAGCTGAAGAGCTGAGGGACAGCGCTCAGGCCCAGAGTTCAAGCCCCACAACCGACAAAAAAAAAAAAAAATTTGGCAAAATTCATGCAAGGTTCTCAGAGTTTTCATTGTGAGAGCTTTTTTTTCACATTCTGGCGCTTGAACTCAGGATCTGGGTGCTGTCCCTGAAATTTTGTACTAGTGCCATACCACTTGAGCCACAGTTTCACTTAGGCTTTTTGGAAGTCCATTGTAGATTAAAGTCTCATGGACTTTCTTGCCCAGGCTGGCTTTGAACATCAGTTCTCAGCTCTCAGCCTCTTGAGCACTTGATGAGGAAAGCTTTTAAATTATATATTCTTTCAATAAAGGACCATTTGGGTTATCAGTTTATTCTTGAGTAAACTTTGGTAGATGTGTCTTTTAAGGAGTTAAGCATTATTGAAGTTGTCTAATATATTTGTGTGAAATTACAGTATTCCTTGATTATCTTTTTAATATCTGTAATATGTAGTGATTTAACCTTTCTAATTCCTAATGTTGATGGATTGTGTCTTTCCTTTCATCAGTTTGGCCAAGTCTTACTATTTTAGCAATCTTTTCAAAGACTCAGCTTCCAGCTTCATTGGCCTTTGCTAGTGTCTTTCTGTTGTTTCAGTGATTTTTGCTTTGATCTCATGAGGTGATTATATTTTTCTTCAGTCTATTAATATAAACTCAAACTGGCTCTCCTACCATTCTAAGCTATATAACACATAATTTTAACCTACTTCCACAATAACAGTATTGTCCTCAAGATCTGATTCTCTTTTAAAGGTCCCACCTCCCTAAACCATCACACTGGCAATTACATTTCTATCTCCCCTAGGTTCAGTCATCTGCACTGAAAAAAAAAAAAAAAAGTTTTTCAACATGGGTTTTTTCTTTTTCTTTTTTTTTTTTGTCAGTCATGGGGCCTGAACTCTGTCCCTCAGCTCTTCAGCTCAAGGCTAGTGCTCTACCACTTGAGCCACAGAGCCACTTCCAGCTTTTGCTGCTTATGTGGTGCTAAGCAATTGAACCCGGGCCTCATGCATGCAAGGCAAGCTTTCTACCTCACTGAGCCACCTTCCCAGTCCCTCAACATGGGTTTTCTAAAGGACATTCACATCATGGCTATTGTGTGATCACATTTCTGCAACTTTTATTCGCTTGAATCATTTTAAACTTATGGTTATGTCTTTTTTTCTTAGGACCACAAGCAGACGGTGTCACTTCGCACTTGAACAAGTCATCCACTTAGGTGTAAAAGGTAGTATTTTATAGACCGGTAATGCTGTCTTCCCAAAGTATTGCTTTAGGCTGTTGATGTTGAAACTAAAACTATATGATACCCATATGTTTTATTTTTCCACTAGGAAGAATATACTTTTTTTTTTTTTTTTTGTCAGCTGTGGGGCCTGAACAGGGCCTAGGTGCTGTCCCTCAGCTCTTCAGCTCAAGGCTAGTGCTCTACCACTTGAGCCACAGCACAGGACCTACTTCCTACTTTTTCTGCGTATGTAGTGCTGAGGAATCGAACCCAGGGCCTCATGCATGCAAGGCAAGCACTCTACCACTGAGCTACCTTCCCAGCCCCAAGAATATACTTTTTATTATTACAAATAGATAAAAAATAGCATGCTTTGGGCTGGGAAGGTGGCTCAGTGGTAAAGCGCTTGCCTTGCACGCATGAGGCCCTGGATTCGATTCCTCAGCACCACATAAGAAAAAAGAAAAAAGTCAGAAGTGGCGCTGTGGCTCAAGTGGTAGAGCGCTAGCTAGCCTTGAGCTGAAGAGCTGAGGTACAGCGCCCAGGTCCAGAGTTCAGGCCCCATGACCGAACCCTTAAATAGTTGAAAAGAAATGTATCAAACTCAGCTTTGTATTCCTTTGACTTTACAAAAAAATGATGTTGCAAAGAATATGCAGTTCTATAATAATTCTAAATTTATACAGTATAAAGGAAGTCCAGAAGAAATGGAATAGAATACAAATAATTTCACTATCAGCCATAAACATTTAAGTTGCCTCCATTCACATTTTTTAAGCTTTTCAGTAATACCTGCATCTTATGTTTTCTTGTTTTGAAGTGTTATTTCCAGAAGAAATTATTTTACAGTCTCCTCAAGTGACAGGGAATTGGAGCTATACACAGGATGCCAAAGGCGATGGACAGTCCTCCCCCAAGGTAGTGCTTTTATATGTTCAAACATGAGTTCATGATTGAGTACTAGAGAAGTGTATTTCACAAGTAACCCCAAATCACAGTTGAAGCTAAAATATTTATAAAGATCAGTTGTAGGTATATTTAAAGATGTTGCCATGTATTTAGCGGGAAAAGTGAGATATAAGTGTTTGTGTGCTCTGTTTTACTCTTAAATTATGTTATATACACTTAGATATATTTTTGTGCTTGTATAACATACAAACTGTCTAGAAAAGACAGTTGCTGATGGCTGATTCCTGTAATCCTAGAGACTTAAGAGGTGGATATTGGAAGGATCATGGTTCAAGGCAAACCGGGCAAAAAATTTTCACGACCTCATTGCAACAAAAAGCTAAGTGAAGTGGTACATGCCTCTTATTTTGGCTAAGTTTAGCATGGCCGGGGAAAAAATGCAAGACCTTATTTTAAAAATAATAATCCAGGGCTGGAAAGGTAGCTCAGTGGTAGAGTGCTTGCCTTGCATATACAAGGCCCTGGGTTCAATTCCTCAGCACCACATGAGCAGAAAAAGCTGGAGGTGGCACTGTGGCTCAAGTGGTAGAGTGCTCGCCTTGAGTTGAAGAGCTGAGGGACAGCACCTAGGCCCAGAGTTCAGGCCCCACAACTGACAACAATAATAACAATAACAACAATAATAATAATACAGATGCGAATTGTCCATGGCTGTGATTCTGGCTGCTCAGGAGTCAGATCTGAGGATCGAAGTTCAAAGCCAGCCAGGGCAGGAAAGCCCATGAGATTCTTACCTCCAATGAACCACCAAAAAGCCAGAAGTGGACCTGTGGCTCAGCACTAACCTTAAGCAAAAAAAAAACCTTAGTGTTGGGCTGGGCATGTGGCTCAGTGGTAGAGTGCTTGCCTAGCATGCATGAAGCCCTGGGTTCAATTCTTCAGAACCACATGCACAGAAAAAGCCAGAAGTGGCACTGTGGCTCAAGTGGTAGAGTGGCCAGGCCTTGAATTCAAGCCCCAGGACTGGCAAAAACAAACAAACAACAACAAAAAAAACCCTCAGGATTAATGCCCAGGCCCTGAGTTCAAGCCCCAGGATGGATGGACCAGCACAAACACACAAGTACCTATGCACACACATACACACATACATAGACATGCACACAATAACAACCAGAGCAATAAGAGATTGGAGACATGGCTCAAATGATAGAATACTCATCTAGTAAATAATGCTCTGAATTTCAGCCCCAGTACTGCCCTCCATCCCCCAAACAAATAGATGTTTGGCTTGTGAAATTGTCTCTATTATTGTATTATTTACCTATCTTTTTATTGGGGGGGGGCAGTTCTGGGCTTGAATTCAGAGCCTAGGCACTGTTCCTGAGCTGCTTTTTCTCAAGGCTAACACTCTACCGCAGTGCCAATTCTAGCTTTTTCTGTTTATGTGGTACTGAGAAATTGAACCGAGGGCTTCATGCATGCTAGGTAAGCACTCTATCACTAAGCCACATTTCTAGCCCTATTTACCTACCTTTAAAACTGGAATGTATGAAAATTGTAGTTATTCAGTAGTTCAACTTTCTTTTCTTTTTTTTTTTTTTTTGGAGGGGGGGTCCAGTCGTGGGGCCTGAACTCTGGGCCTGGGCACTGTCCCTCAGCTCTTCAGCTCAAGGCTAGTGCTCTACCACTTGAGCCACCACACCACTTCTGGCTTTTTTCTTTTTTACTTATGTGGTGCTGAGGAATCGAACCCAGGGCCTCATGTGTGCAAGGCAAGCGCTCTACCACTGAGCCACCTTCCCAGCCCCAAGTAGTTCAACTTTCTAAAATTGCATAAAATATTCCCGAATATATTTTTCTGTTTTAAATGATCATATAAATGGATATCTCTGTATTTTACTTTTTAAATCATATGCATTTATCTAATTTATAAAATCATATGCACACATGTGCTACTGTATGTGTATGTGTGTGTGTGAGCGCGTATGTGTGTTTGTGTGTATACTGTGGCTTAAACTCCGGGCCTGGGCACTGTCCTTGAACTTTTTTTTTTTTTTTGTGGGTCATGGGGCTTGGGCTCTGTCCCTGAACTCTTCAGCTCAAGGCGAGCGCTCTACCACTTGAGCCACAGCGCCACTTCTGGTTTTCTAGTGGTTTATTGGAGATAACAGTCTCACGGACTCTCCTGCTCGGGCTGGCTTTGAACCACGATCCTCAGATCTCGGCCTCCTGAGTAGCTAGGATTACAGGCGTGAGCCACGGGTACCCAGCTGTCCTTGAACTTTTTTGCTCAGAGTTAGCAGTCTTACCACTTGAGCAACAGCTCTGCTTCTGGCTTATGGGTAAATTGGAGATAAAAGTCCCTCAGACTTTTCCTACCTGGGCTGGCTTTGAGCCATGATCCTCAGATCTCAGTCTCCTGAGTAGCTAGGATTGCAGGCATGAGGAACCAGTACCTGGTCACACATATACTTATTAATAACTTAAATACTAAAAATTAGGAAAGACACTGGGTTGAGGGTGTATCACCATGATAGTTTACTTGCCTAGCATTCACAAGGCCCTGGGTTCCATGGGGTTCCATGCTCAGCACCAGTAAATCAATAAATAACCCACATAGAGAAAATTTAATTAATAACGTTAAAATAACCTTAAAAGTAACATAATGATAACATTAGCAGACAAAGACATTAAAACAATTATTTTAATTATAATATTCAAGAAAGTAGAAGACATGAACACATGAAGTCAGAATATGAAAGACACAGATTATCTAGAGGGTGGATGAACATAGTTACACTATTCAATGTCCATATGTGAAAATGGATCCAAGTAATTTGAGGAGATGAGTGGGATTGGGAGAGATGGGGAAGAACAATGGAAGGGTGATCCTGATTGAGATGCACTGGATTCATAAACTGGCTTTCCTGTGGCATTGGTTTCTCATGTCCAAACTTGTCACATTACACACTTTACATGCTTGTACCGAACTGCATGTCAACTATACTCACCAGTGTCCGGGGCAGACCTTACAAAAAGTGGGAGATAAGGTTGTGTAGCTGCCTAGAATAAAATTTGGCAATATATATTTTTAATGTTTGGTGTAGTGATTTTACAAGATTCATCCTGTGAATGCAGTTGACTATCTGAAGCTTTTGTTTAAAGCTGTTACCGAATTCTTTGTAATAGAAAAATTAGAAGAGCAGTTCCCTTGGTCGAGGGCAAATTATATTTGTGTTTAAGCACACATACAAAATCACTTCTTGTGTAAACCTTAATTACAGTTGACTGGCAATGCTGGCTCTTTATATTCTTAGAAAAACACAGAGATACACTGTTCCCAGTCTCAGAAATGCTGCCCAGGGAAGTTCTTGGTGTCTTCAGGAGAGGTTTTCCCAAGCCATGACAGAGCCCAGATGTGCTTTGTGCTGTCAGCCTTCCATGTGCAGTCCAGTCTTGGAAGAGAGGAAAGGCCATACTAGTCAAATAAAAGTTAATCCTTTGTCTCAGTTTCATCACCATAAAATGTAGTTTATTTTTTAAATCTTTTAAATAGAAGCTGGGTGCCAGTGGCTCTCACCTGTAATCCTAGCTACTCAGAGGCTGAGATCTGAGGATCATGTGCAAAGCCAGCCCAGGCAGGAAGGTCTGAGACTCTTATTTCCAATTAACCACCAGAAAACTGAAAGTGGCTATGTGGCTCAAGTGGTAGAGCGTGAGGCTTGAGCTGAAGAGCTGAGAGAGAGCACTCAGGCCCAGACTTCAAGCCCCATGACCAACAAAAAAAAAGGATAATCTTTGGCAGCTTTTATTGAGCATTCTGTACTTTATTATATTGGAAATGAAAGGACCTGTGACCTACCCAAAGAACTGGTACCAGCAGGACGTTAATGTGTAGCTATATATCCGTTCTTCAAACTTACCTCATGTACACAAAGCTGTGGGTTTTAGCCACTTTCTGCATGATTATTTTTAGGACAAGAAACCCATGAAAGACCAAACAAAACCAACTGTGGATGCCATAGACCTCCCAGGAATGGTGGCTTCTGCTACAGAGACTGTTGAGTTGGGTATGTGTATCTCAGGGACTAAGAGAAGAGAAACAGAAAACCATGCCTATAAATAAAGGGCCTTGAAAAAGCATGTCTTGGGTGAAGGGTTAGTCTCTGACAGATGTATTTTGCAGAGATGTCTGGGCTTTATCCTGCCTGGAAGCTTTAAGTTGAATGCTTTAGAAAAGCCATTATATTGTGGATGGTTTTTTACTATGTAAGCTTTTAAGGTGTCATATAGTTTGTTTCTTTATTTGTGTAAGGGTCTCATAGCCAGGTACCGTGGCTCATGCCTATAATCCTAGCTACTCAGGAGGCTGAGGTGTGAGGATCACAGTTCAAAGCCAGCCCAGGCAGGAAAGTCCATGAGACTCTTATCTCCAATTAACTACCAGAAAACCAGAAGTGAAGCTGTGGATTAAGTGGTAGAGCACTAGCCTTACACTGAAGAGCCGAGGGACAGCACCCAGGTCCAGAGTTCAAGCCCCATGACTGACCAAAAAAAAAAAAAGTAGCGTCTCACTATGTTACCAGGATGGTCTCAAATTGATGGGATCAATCAGTCCTATCCTTTCAGGCTCCCAAATTAGGTAGCACGACAAGCACATATTACTGTGCCTAACTCAGACTTTTTTTTTTTTTTTTTTTTTATTTTTTATTGTAAAGCTACTGTACAGAGGGTTACAGTTACATGAGTGAGGTTATGAGTACACTTCCTCTTGAACATTGTTACCCCCTCCATTGTTTTCCCCCTACCATCCCCTCCCTCCCTCCCTTCCCCGAGGTTCTTTTTTTTTTTTTTTGATTGTGATTAAATGATTACATAATTTCAAAGTCACAAGTTCATTCTAACTTCCCTGGAGCAAATTGTCTACCACAGTCTGTAATATATAACAGTGTTCACATGTTGTATACCATATTTGTGATCAGCAGCATGAGGATATTTAGTAGTGGTTCAACCAGATGAGCGGGAGTTCTTTGTTTCTTAAGTCCTGTTAGTTTTGTCGTATCACCTAACCTTTTGGATTTAGCATCCACTTATCAGGGAGACCATGTACCGTTTGTCTCTTCGTTCTTGGCTTACCTCGCTCAACATGATTCCTTCTAGCTCCATCCATTTCCCTGCAAATGCCATTATTTTGTCATTTCTAATGGCTGCATAATATTCCATTGTGTATAGATACCACAATTTTTGGATCCATTCATCTGTGGTGGGGCACCTAGGTTGTTTCCATATCCTAGCTATTGCGAACAGTGCTGCAATAAACATGGAGGTGCACGTGTCCTTGTATATTGGTTCCTGTTGTTCAGGGTAGATGCCTAGAAGTGGTATGACTGGGTCGTAAGGGAGGTCAATCTTTAGCTTTCTAAGGACCCTCCAGACTGCTTTCCAAAGTGGTTGTATAAGTGTACATTCCCACCAGCAGTGTAATAGGGTTCCTCTTTCTCCACATCCCCTCCAGCATTTGTCGTTGGCTGATTTGTGGATGTGGGACATTCTGACTGGGGTAAGGTGGTATCTCAGGGTTGTCTTTATTTGCATTTCCTTCACCACCAGGGATGATGAACATTTCCTCATGTGTTTCTTTGCCATTTTTATTTCTTCATTTGAGAAGTCCCTCTTTAGTTCCCTTGCCCATTTAGTAATTGGTTTGTTAGGTTTGGGAGGGATTAGTTTCTTGAGTTCCCTGTATATACAGGATGTTAACCCCTTGTCTGATATATTGCTGGTAAATATTTTTTCCCAATTAGTTGGTTGTCTTTCTAGCTTAGTTGCGATAGATTTAGCTGTGCAGAAGCTTTTTATTTTAAGGTAGTCCCATTTGTCGAGTCTCTCTCCAACTTGTTGTGACCCTGGGACTCTGTTCAGGAAGTTCCTTCCTGTGCCTATTAGTTCAAGTGTCTCTCCTACTCTGTCCTGCAGTAGTTTCAGAGATTCAGGTTTAATGTTAAGGTCTTTAATCCATTTTGAGTTGATGTTGGTGCATGGTGATAGGCTGGGGTCCACTTTTAGTTTTCTGCATGTGGCTGCCCAGTTTTCCCAGCACCAGCAGTTGAAGAGGCTGTGTTTCTTCCATTGTATGTCTTTGGCTCCTTTGTCGAATATCAGCTGGCTGTAGGCCTGTGGATTTATATCTGGATCTTCTATTCTGTTCCATTGGTCTTCGGGTCTGTTTTTGTGCCAGTACCATGCTGTCTTTGTGATTATAGCTCTGTAGTAGAGTTTGAAGTTCGGCATGGATAGCCCTCCCATATTGTCTTTATCCCCTAGAATTGTTTTGGCTATTCTAGGTCTTTTGTTGTTCCATATAAATTTTTGGACTGTTTTCTGTATTTCAGTGATGTACGTCATTGGGATTTTAATAGGAATTGCATTGAATTTGTATATTAGTTTTGGAAGTATCACCATCTTTACTATATTAAGTCGGCCTATCCAGGAGCATGGGAGGTCTTTCCATTTCCTAGTGTCTTCTGCAATTTCTTTCTTTAACTTTTTATAGTTCTCATTAAATAGTTCTTTTACATCTTTGGTTAGGTTAATTCCTAAATATTTTATTTTTTGGGAGGTTATTGTGAATGGGGTTGCTCCCTTTATTTCCCTCTCTTCCTGTGCGTTATCAGTGTATAGGAAGGCAACTGATTTTTGTGGGTTTATTTTGTATCCTGCTATTTTGCCGAAGTGACATATGATTTCTAAAAGTTTGGGGATGGAGTTTTTGGGATCGTGGAGGTATAGTATCATGTCGTCTGCAAAAAGGGATAGTTTCACTTCTTCTTTCCCTATGCGGATCCCTTTAATGTCTTTTTCTTGCCTTATTGCCCTGGCTAAGGGTTCTAGGACTATGTTGAAGAGGAGTGGAGACAGTGGACATCCTTGCCTTGTTCCTGTTTTTAGGAGGATTGGTTGTAGCTTTTCCCCATTAAGTATGATATTGGCTATTGGTCTGTCATAAATGGCTTTTATTGTTTTTAGAAATGTTCCTTCTATTCCTATTTTCTCCAGAGCTTTTAGCATGAATGAATGTTGAATTTTATCAAAGGCCTTTTCTGCATCTGTGGCGATAATCATGTGATTCTTGACCTTGGCTCTGTTGATATGCTGGATTACATTTATTGACTTACGTATGTTAAACCATCCCTGTGTCTCTGGGATGAAGCCTACCTGATCATAGTGTATTATTTTTTTAATGTGTTTCTGGATTCTGTTAGCTAGAATCTTGTTAAGGATCTTTGCATCTGTGTTCATCAAGGAGATTGGCCTGTAATTCTCCTTTTTGGTTGGGTCTTTGCCTGGTTTGGGGATGAGTGTGATATTGGCTTCGTAGAATGAGTTTGGGATAGCTCCCTCCTTCTCTGTTTCTCTGAAGAGCTTGAGGAGTATGGGTATTAGTTCTTCTTTAAAGGTCTTATAGAATTCTGCTGTGAATCCATCTGGTCCTGGGCTTTTTTTTGTTGGAAGACTTTTGATAGCTTCCTGTATCTCATTATAGGATATTGGCTTATTTAATTGGTTAACTTCTTCTTTGCTCAGTTTGGGTAACTTGTATTTCTCTAAAAATGCATCCATTTCCGCCAGATTTTCTTCCTTTAGAGAGTATAGCTTTTGAAAGTAGTCTGTTAGAATTGTTTGGATATCTTGGGTACGTGTTGTGATGTTTCCCGTGGCATCCCTAATCCTATTAATATGGGTTTCCTCTCTTCTTTTTTTAATTAATCTTGCCAACGGGCCATCAATTTTGTTTATTTTTTCAAAGAACCAGCTTTTTGTTTGGTTTATTTTGGTTATGGTTTTCTGATTTTCTAATTGGTTAATCTCTGCTCTCAATTTGGTTATCTGGCTTCGTCTAGTAGCTTTAGGTCCCATTTTTTCTTGTTTTTCTAGCTGTTTTAGTTGCAACATGAGATTATTTACTTGTTCTGTCTCCATTCTCTTGATGTGGGCACTGAGGGCAATAAATTTGCCCCTCAGGACTGCTTTTGCTGTGTCCCACAAGTTTCTTTGTGAGGTGTTTTCATTTTCATTGAGTTCTAGGAAATGCTTTATTTCTTCTCTGATCTCTTCTGTTACCCAGGCCTTGTTAAGGAGTGTGCTGTTCAATTTCCATGTATTAGAGAAATTTCTGCGGTATGCTTTGTTATTGAGAGCTAGCTTGATTCCACTGTGGTCAGATAGGATACAGGGGATTATGTCGATCCCTTTGTATTTGCTTAAGTTCCTTGAATGAACTATGATATGGTCTATTTTGGAGAAAGTTCCATGAGCTGCTGAGAAGAATGTGTACTGTGTTGTTTTAGGGTGAAATACTCGGTAGATGTCAGTTAATTCCGCTTGAAGTATGGCCTCACTTAATTCAGTAGCTTCTTTGCCAATCCTCTGGTTGGTCGACCTGTCCTTTGGTGAGAGTGGCGTGTTAAAGTCTCCTAGTATTATCGTATTGGGATCTATTTTATTCTGTAAGTTTGGGAGCATTTGTTTAACATATCTGGGTGCACCGATATTTGGGGCATATAAGTTGATGATGGTTATATCCTCCTCTTGGATTGTTCCCTTTATTAATATGTAGTGTCCGTCCTTGTCTTTCTGTACTGATTTTAATGAAAAGTTTATTTTGTCAGATATCAGGATAGCTACACCTGCTTTCTTATTGGGGGAATTTGATTGGTAGATCCTTTTCCACCCCTTCACTCTGAGTTTGTTTGTATGTTTGGCTGAGAGGTGGGTCTCCTGAAGGCAACAGATGGATGGGTCTTGTTTTCTGATCCAGTCCTCAGTTCGTTTTCTTTTAATTGGCGAATTCAGCCCATTTATATTAAGAGAAAGTATAGAGAGATGCATTGTTGTCCCTGCCATTCCGTTTTCCTAAGTTTTTCTTCTTTCCTTTCCTCCTGTGCTTGCTCAGTTAGACTTTGAGTAATGCATGTTTGGGGCAGGTCCCAGTTCCTGGTTGCTTTCTTCAGGTTGTGTCCCCCCTCTTAGAATTCTTTGTAATGCTGGCTTAATGTTTATGTATTCATTTAGTTTTTATTTGCTATTAAAAGTTTTCAGTTCTCCATCGAATGTGAATGCTAGCTTTGCCGGGTATATCAGTCTGGGTTGGCAGTTATTGGCTCTCAGGGCTTGTATGGTGCTTTCCCAGGCTTTTCTTGCATTCATTGTTTGTGTGGAGAGATCTGCAGTGATTCTAATTTTTTTCCCGTTGTAGTATAGCTCCTTCTTCATTTTTGCTGCATGCAGGATTGTTTCCTTATTATTCAGATCCATCATTGTTACTATTATGTGCCTAGAAGTGTTTCTCCTGGGATCTTGCTTGTTGGGTGTTCGATAAGCTTTTGTGATGTAGTTAAGATGGTCGTTTTTGAGGTGGGGAAAATTTTCATTGACTATCTTGTTAAATAGGTGTTGCATTCCCTTGCTCTGGAATTCCTCACCTTCGTCCACTCCGATTATGCGAAGGTTAAATTTTTTAGCATTATCTGCTTGCTCTTGAATTTCCCTTTGGTTTAATTTGAGTGATTTTTCCATATCTGTCACTTTTTGGTCCAGTTGGTGTATTCTGTCTTCTGTATCTGACACTCTACCTTCCATTTCATTCACTCTGTTGACCGTGGCTTCTATTGTGGTTTGCATGGTGGAAATGGATCCCTTTATGGATTCAATGTTGGTTCTCAGAGTACTGATCTCACCTCTCAATGAGGTGAGATCAGTATGCATTACCTCTAATTTGGCGTTTATCTCACTTCTTACTGAGGTTTGTGCAGCTTCTATTTTTGCATCCAATTTTTGTTTGATATCCTGTATATCTTTTGATAGTTCATCCTTGTGCTCTTTCAATTTCTGATCCATTTCTCGCTTTATTTCTTGAGTCATTGCCTCCAGCAACCCTTGGATGCAGTTTTTGTCTTCCATTCCTGCTTTGCTCCCACTGGGGCTCTCCCCTGCGTGGCTGCTGGCTTTTGAGGTGAGCTTGCTGTCCTGGGTAGTGGTAAACCTTGTGATTTTTCTCTGTGATTTTCGCATGGGGGTTCAGGAGACTGCTCTTCAATCTTGTTTTGGTGTGTCTGTCTTTGCTTGGTTGCTGATTCTGTATTGGTAGAGAGAGTCTGTGCCTGATCTGGATTCTGTTGGGAGCCTATTTCCAGCTGCTATTCACTTAGGATTCTCAGCTCTCTGCTGTAGCAATTCCCGCCTTTGGAAGGGTTGAGCAGCCTGGACTGCTTGTGTTTGCTCCTGCGGGTGCTCTTGGGAAGATCAGATGCTCTGGATGCACTCTCCCAAATACTGGAGTCTGCTATGGGCTCCTGATGTGTTTTTGTTTGTTTGTTTTGGGCTGGTTGTGGGCTTGAACTCTAGGTTTGGGTGCTGTCCCTCAGCTCTTCAGCTCAGGGCTGGCACCCTACCATTTGAGCCACAGCCCCACTTCTGACCCTTTTTGCTTTGTTCAGGCGCCGGTCCCCTGGCCTGGTTCCGGCCCCAGCCTGGAGCGCGCTCGTTAGGCCTGTGCTAATGTGTATACCACCTTGGTTATGCAGCCTGGAGGACACAGTTCAAATTTCTTCTACTGTTGGTAGTCTTGACCCAGGGGCACTGTTCCTGGCTTGAGCATTTAAGCTCCCTTCCAGGGGCGCTCTTGCTCTGGCCTGGCCAGCAGAGTGTGCTCCACCGGCTGGTGGAGCTCTCGAACAGTTCCCAGTTTTAGTGGGTCCTGTGGTCCGGGTGTTGGGGTAGGGAGTCTAGGTCAGGGTCTGGGGATTCCCTCCAGCTCTGGTCTCCCTTGATGGATTCCCTGTCCCCTGATGGGTACTCACCCTGTAGGTCGTCAGTTGTTGTTGCAGTCCGTCAGTTGTTGTTGCAGTCCGAGTTCAGTTGGGGTGGTTGCGGGCTGGGTTGGGCGGCCCCCCGCCGGGTCGTTGCGATAGCAATTGGGCGGGTGGTCTGCGGACAGGTCCCTTTGTGGCGCTGCTGGTGCCGGGCGGGCTTTGGCGGGATGGAGCCTCTCCGCTCCGGTGGAGAGTGATGGGTGGGGTGGGATCCTCCTGGAGACTCCCGGCTGGTAGGTTTCTCTGTTCCTGGCGATCCGCTGTTCTGCAATCCGGTACCTGGTGATCTGCAAGCAGCCCCCTGTGTCTCTGTGGCTCTGGCAGCCCCGGCCGGGCCGGCTGGCCGGCGGCTTGGCGCACTGCCGCGCGGCCAGTAAAGGTTGGGGGAGGGGTCTTCGCTCTTCTCTGTTCTGAAATTCTTCTTTTCCTCTCTTTCTTTTTTTTGTTATTTTCCACCTCTGGTTTTTCTCTGAGTGTTCGTCTTTTTGTTGTCGTCGGTCTCTTGGGGAGATTAAAGGTTGGAACTCGAACTCTCTTTTTGGTTGGAGAGAGCTGTGGCGTTTCCCTACTGCCCCGTCGCCATCTTGGTCCCCCCCTCAGACATTTTTTTTTTTTTCTTTTGGTCCGGTTGTGGGGCCTGAACTCTGGGCCTGGGCGCTGTCCCTCAGCTCTTCAGCTCAAGGCTAGCGCTCTACCACTTAAGCCACAGTGCCACTTCCGGCTTTTTTCTTTTTGCTTATGTGGTGCTGAGGAATCGAACCCAGGGCTTCATGCATGCAAGGCAAGCGCTCTACCACTGAGCCACCTTCCCAGCCCCTAACTCAGACATTTTTAAAATGCTGTCTAATATTTTAGGTGATTACATCCTTTTTCCTTCAGAAGGCTACATTCATTTCCTGACTGCCTCACAAAGCACAGGCAGATGGTTGCAGGAATGTACTGTACTCAGTTTGCTCAGTGGTCAGTACCAATGGCTGTTGATATTTGAACCTTTAAGGCATCTGTGCTTTGATTCTTGATCAAGCATTGTGTCCTGTAGTTGTACAGAATTGTCTGGCATCTTGGGGCTGGGAAGGTGGCTCAGTGGTAAAGTGCTTGCCTTGCATGCTTGAGGCCCTGGGTTCGATTCCTCAGCACCACATAAGCAAAAAGAAAAAAGCCGGAAGTGGCGCTGTGGCTCAAGTGGTAGAGTGCTAGCCTTGAGCTGAAGAGCTGAGGGACAGCGCCCAGGCCCAGAGTTCAGGCCCCATGACGGAACCCAAAAAAAAATTAAAAAAAAAAAAAAGAATTGTCTGGAATCTTAACTAAACTTCCTGTCTGTTTGAATACAGTAGATGAAATTCAGATCCCTAAAGCAAGAGATAAGGAGTTCTTCAACCCTGTGCTAAATGAAAATCAGAAGCTAGCAGTTAGAAGAATTCTGAGTGGTGACTGTCGTCCAATCCCATATATTCTTTTTGGACCTCCTGGAACTGGAAAGACTGTGACAATAATTGAGGCTGTTTTACAGGTAAGGACAGCAGCATTGCTCATGACTCTACTGTGTTCATGTGTCTATATATGCAGAAACAGTTTAAACTCTAGAATCAGCCTAAAAAGCTTGAGAAAATCTGTTCTCATAACATTAAGTCTGTGAATTTTAGGATCTTAAAAAGTTATTTCACTGGGTGCCTATAGCTCATGCCTGTAATCCTAGCTGCACAGGAGGCTGAGATCTGAGGATCACAGTTCAAAGCCAGCCCAGGCAGCAAAGTCTATGAGACATCTCCAGTTAACCACCAGAAAACAGAAGTGGCACTGTGGCTCAAGTGGTAGAGTGATCACCTGGAGCTGAAGAACTCAGTGACAGAACCCAGGCCCAAAATTCAAGCCCCATGACTGACAAAAGAAAAAAGTTATTTGGGGCTGGGAAGTTGGCTCAGTGGTAGAGTGCTGGCCTCCCGTGCATGAGGCCCTGGGTTCAATTCCTCAGCATGACATAAACAAAAGGCTGGAAGTGGCACTGTGGCTCAAGTGGTAGAGTACTAACCTTGAGCTGAAGAGATGAGGGTTAGTGTCCAGGCCCAGAGTTGAAAACCCATGACCAACAAGAAAAAGTTATTTTAAGCCAGGCACCGGTGGCTCACGCCTGAAATCCTAGCTGAAGACGCTGAGATCTGAGGATCACAGTTCAAACCCAGCCCAAGCAAAAAAAAAAGTCGGTGAGACTCTTTTTGTCGGTCGTGGGGCTTAAACTCTGGACTTGGGCGCTGTCCCTGTGCTCTTCAGATCAAGGCCAGCGCTCTACCACTTGAGCCACAGCACCACTTCCAGTTTTCTAGTGGTTTTTTTTTTTTTTTTTGGAGATAAGAGTCTCAAAGAGGAAGTGGCACTGTGGCACAAGGGGTAGAGCGTTTGCCTTGAGCTGAAGAGCTGGGAGACAGTGCCCAGGCCCAGAGTTCAGGCCCCATGACTGACACACACAAAAAAGTCTCATGGACTTTTCTGCCCAGGCTGGCTTTGAACCGCAATCCTCAGATCTCAGCCTCTTGAGTAGCTAGGTGACAGGCATGAGCCACCAGCGCCCGGCTCGCTGCGACTCATCTCCAATAAACCACCCAGAAAAAGCCAGATGTGGCACTATGGCTCAAGTGGTAGGGTGCTAGCCTTGAGCACAAAGAGGCTCAGGGGCAATGTACAGGCAAAAAAAAGGGGGGGGGGGAGATATTGCATATATGTAAAAGGAAACTTCTCTCTCAGAGGATAGCAGACATCCCTGCAGATGTGTTTACTGAAGAAGTTGCTTTGACAGTGGCTAAAGCTGTCACTCTGAGAAGCTGATAGTATCTATTTTAGGTTAAATTTATGAAAATATTGTATAGTATTTTTGTCACTCAGGATTTTGATTAGCAAACATAACTTGAATGCTTGCCCTAGCACTATACTTGGAGCAGGGTACATGAGAGTTAATGTGACTTTGCTCTGCCTTAAGAGGTATTTTAGAGCCAGTTACTGGTGGCTCATGCCTGGCATCCTAGCTACTTAGTTTAGAGCCAGGCTCTCGTGTCTCACACCTGTCATTCTAGCTACTCAGGAGGTTGAGATATGAGGGTCACAGTTCAAAGCCAGCCTGCACAGTTAGGTCCATGAAACTCTTATCTCCAATTAACTAGAAGTCTGGAAGTGGAGCTATGGCTCAAAGTGGAAGAGTGCTACCCTTGAGCAAAAGGGCTCAGTGACAGTACTCAGGCCCTGAGTTCAAGCCCTACAAGCAACAGAGAGAGAGAGCAAGTATGTGTGTTTAAGATCATGGAGAGTGCTGACTACCTTACCATTGGGTCATAGGTTAGTATTGACCAATGAGGAGCCACTCTGAGATGTGTTTTGGGCATGTTACAGAGATAGATGGTCGGGAATTAAATCCAAACCTGCACCTCTGAATCTCTCTAAATACACATGAGTACGTTGGACATCAGACTCAGGTTTCCATTTTCATGGTTGATAGTTAAGATCCTTGGTATCTTGTGTCTTGATAAAGGTACATTATGCTCTGCCAGACAGCCGGATTTTGGTCTGTGCCCCCTCTAACAGTGCTGCTGATCTTGTGTGTTTGCGGCTGCACGAGAGCAAGGTGCTGAAGCCAGCTGCCATGGTCCGGGTGAATGCCACCTGCAGGTTCGAGGAGGTGAGCCATGTGTTTGGAGAGAAGGAATGTCATGTGAGGAGGAAGACGATACCAAGTGGTCACAGAGTTGTGAAAGAAAATGTGCTTTGCCATAACTCAGCTCTGTGGTGGGGTCTTACTCCTTTACTGCATTCCCACCTATTCTAAATTATCAACCGTATAGTGCACAAATTTTGTTTTGTTAAATTCTCATATTTTTCTTTTATCTGATCCCCAAATACATTGTTAGTTCTGTTTTATTTGTTTGGTTATAAATTATCTCTTCAGGGATGGCCAATAGACACATGAAGAAATGCTCAACCTCCTTAGCCATGAAAGAAATGCAAATCAAAACAACATTGAGATACCACCTCACCCCAGTTAGAATGGCAAAAATCAAGAACTCTAATAACAACAGATGCTGGAGGGGATGTGGACAGAAGGGAACCTTACTTCATTGTTGGTGGGAGTGTAAACTTGTTCAACCACTTTGGAAAGTAGGATGGAGGTTCCTCAAAAGACTCCACATAGAGCTCCCCTATGACCCAGCAATCCCACTTTTGGGCATTTACCCAAATGTTTACAAACAAGACCACACTAAAGCTACCAGCACAACTATGTTTATTGCAGCATTATTTACCATAGCTAAGATATGGAACTAACCCAGATGCCCCTCAGTAGATGAATGGATCAAGAAAATGTGATATATATACACAATGGAATTCTATGCCTCCATCAGAAAGAATGACATTGCCTCATTTGTTAGGAAATGGAAAGACTTGGAAAAAATTATATCAAGTGAAGTAAGCCAAGCCCAAAGAAACAGGTCCCATGTTTCCCTTATTTGCAATATCTAGTATATGTATTTGTCAAGCAGAAAAGGTCAGATAAGGTGATGTTAGGAAAATGAACCCTAAGATATATATTTAAATGTTTTTTTTCATGCATTTGTTTCTAACGCATTTATAAGATTATTTCTTTGTTGCTTTGTATGTCCCTCCCCCACAGTATAACCCTGCTTTCACTGTATTTGATGTCGGTATAATTTGTGGAGGGGAAGGGGAAAAACAAGTCGTTTAAATAAGGATACAGGTGGACCCGTTGCAGCAATGAGAAGTACAAGTTGTCATGTCGAAAACGAACTTTACAACTTTGGGGGGGGGAGAATTAGGTGGGGGGACAGGGGGAGGCTGGGAAGGGATGTGAAGAGGGGGAGGCTACAATGCTTGATAAGAAATATACTCATTATCTTGCCTATGTAATTGTAATCCCTCTGTACAGTATGTTCACAATAAAAAAATAGAAAAAAACAAAAACAAATTATCTCTTCAGGGAAATTACATGTTCCTGGTTTGTTTATGAATGAAATACTGTTTTAAAACACAACCCAAGGGCCAGGTGCAGAGGCACATGCCCATAATCCCAGAGATGGGGCTGGGAAGATGGCTCAGTGGTAGAGTGCTTGCCTTTCATGCATGAGGCCCTGGGTTCAATTCTTCAATACCAAATAAGCAGAAAAAGCCAGAAGTGGCACTGTGGCTCAAGTGGTAGAGGGCTAGCCTTCAGCTGAAAAGCTGAGGAACAGTGCCCAGGCCCAGAGTTCAGGCCCCACAACTGACAAAAATAGATAGATAGATAGATAGATAGATAGGAAGGAAATGGTGGGGAAAAAATAAAAGGAGACCATAATCCCAAGGGTGTGGGGTAGAGGTAGGAGAGTTGTGGTCTAAAGCCAACCCAATTGAAAAACAAGAGACCAAAACAAAAGAAGGAGCAAGACTGTCAATGAGCCAGGCACTAGTGGCTCACGCCTATAATCCTAACTACTCAGGAGGCTCAGATCTCAGGATTACAGTTCAAAACTAGCCAAGGCAGGGAAATCTATTAGACTCTTACCTCCAGTTAACCATCAGAAAACTGGAAGTGGAGCTGTGGCTCAATTGTAGAGTGCTAGCCTTTAGCAAAAAAAAAAAAAAAGCTCAGAGACAGCTCCCAGGCCCTGAATACATGCCCACAACCAAAAACAACAACAAAAAAAATTATACTCATTACCTAACTTACAAAATAGTAATTCCTCTGTACAGCACCTTAATAACAATAAAATTATATTTTAAGAAAATTAAGGGCTGGGAAGGTGGCTCAGTGGTAGAGTGCTTGCCTCACATGCATGAGGCCCTGGGTTCGATTCCTCAGCACCACATAAGGAAAAAGAAAAAAGCCGGAAGTGGCACTGTGTCTTAAGTGGTAGAGCGCTAGCCTTGAGCTGAAGAGCTGAGGGACAGCGCCCAGGCCCAGAGTTCAGGCCCCATGACCGGACCCAAAAAAAAAAAAAAAAAAGAAAATTGAGAGACCATTTCTTGTCAGAAAAGTAATGGAAGGGCAGAGTGCATGTCTCAAATAGTAGAGCAAATGAGAGGCTTTAGGGCTCTCAAAAAGAAAAAAACCAGAAAGTTGTTTTCTGATAGGAGCTGCAGGATTCTGTTATGTTCATGTCTCCAGAGTCAACAAAACAGACTTGATTTGAAAATGATTAGTCTTACTAAGAAGTATCAGCAAGGGAAAATTATTTATTTATTGTAAGATGAATAAGAGTGTCTTATTCCTCTCAGCTTTGTCTTTCTGTGGAGCTTAAGCAAATGTTTAAATGAAAACAAAACTTGCCTGTATCTTCTTTGCCGCAGACCATCATCGAGGCTATCAAACCATACTGCAGAGATGGGGAAGATATCTGGAGAGCCTCTCGGTTCAGAATAATCATCACCACGTGTAGCAGCGCAGGGCTTTTTTACCAGATAGGGGTGAGGTAAGCACCAGGCATTGTGTGTGGGATGCAGGTTCCCCCAGGACGGACTGTTCTTTTCTTGCTTGGTCTGTGAGGAGACTGTAGAGACACAGTGGTAGAGGGAAGCCACAGCTGTGAGTGATACTAATGGGTGGAGATAGCTTTTCTGAAGAAACAGTATTGGTGCTAAGGCCTAGTGGGTGTGTAGGTGATTCACTGGGAGTCAGCTGTGGAAGCAGGCAGCGCAGTACCTACACCCTTTGAACCACCAGGCTTCGTTCACACTCACCCTGTCTCCTCTGTAGCCTTCCAGACAAACGCATGCACTGCTTGCATTGCATCAGGTTGCTGCCACAGATTCACAGGCTTCTGCTCGTGATGTCTGGATCCCCACTCTTGCCCCCTGGTACCCCACTTTGACCCCTAGTGTGGAGTAGGATTTTACCAGTGTATCCAGCATCAATTGCTAAGTCAGCTGTCAGGAACTAACCAGTTAAACGTCTTTTGCTCTAGAGTTGGACACTTCACACACGTTTTTGTGGATGAAGCTGGGCAAGCAAGTGAGCCAGAGTGCCTTATCCCTCTGGGTCTGGTTTCAGAAGTGAGTGGCCAGGTAAGACTGTGTACTGTGTGTTGTGTGTGCAGCTTTTGTCCGACCTTACACTGGTCAGGTGAGCACATGAGGACCCCAAGGAGCTGGACCTGCCTCTACTGTCTGTCACAACCTCAGTACTTTGTGGCTGGGCGGAAGACACTGCTTTGTTGTGATTTACTACTGGCAGACATAAGCTAAGAACTCTTGTGAGTCTGCATCTGTAGTCCCTGGGCTGAGGGAGCCCTATGTGGCCAAGGGGAGAAGACAGGGTTTTGTGTCCTACCAGGATCTCCCCTGTCCCCTTTCACTGTGCTGCTCAGTGCCTCTCCAGCTCTGTGTGTGCCTGACAGGCCCTGCCTGATCCTTCCTCTGGTGTGTCTGGCAGAGGCACCATCTTCAGTTCCACTGATTTCCCCCGTTGAAGGCTCATCTGACACCTGTCATGTAAACGTCTCAGGCTTCTCCTGAGGACTGCCTTTGCTTAGGTCATTGGGCTCTCAGAAGCAGAGCACAAGAAGGGCTGAAGGGAGTGTAGATTGGTCTAGTCAAGACGTGAGGTCTCAGGATGAGACAAGGGATGATCAGCATGACGTGGCGTGTGGGGCCTGTGCCAGGAGAGGGCACTGGGGAGAAGGCCCTGGGGGATTGTCAGGGCCAGGCACAGTGGAAACTTCAAGAACATAGGTTGCATACTCAGGACTCTGGCTACTGTTAGGAGTTAATGGGACAAGGACAAAGTGGAAACCTATGCAACAGCGATACCCACAAGACAATATGTTGGAAATGATCTGATTTGTGGAGGGAGGAAGAGAGAGATAAAAATGAAGGAGGAGAGTAACAAGTTAGACAAGAAATGTAATCACTATGACCTTACTTATGTAACTATAACCCCTCTATCACCTTGACAATAATTTTTTTTTAAAAAAAACTGCAAAAATAAGTTAATGGGAGAGAAAACCCAGCTGCGGGAAATGAGACAGATGGAAGCAGGTACTGAATGCTCTGCAGAAGAGCTTGACTCTCTGGCTCATTTAGTGTTTTCTGTTTCTACTGCTTTATCCAAGTCACTACCAGTTCCACCAGCATCTTCCCTGGTCTCTCAGCCTCTTCCGTCATCCCCTGCAGCCAGAGAGGACAAGAGCCAACCTGTACAGCACCAATCCTAACTGGTGGAGGATGCCTGCCTGTCACTCCTGTGGGTCCCCCATCTTGATATAGACTGTTGTGCTATCAACTCTCCACTAGCTAAGCTTTGTATGTGTCACAGATTGTGCTTGCTGGAGACCCCATGCAGCTTGGCCCAGTCATCAAGTCCAGGCTAGCCATGGCCTATGGGCTGAATGTGTCCATGTTGGAGAGGCTAATGGCACGACCAGCATACCTGAGAGATGAAAATGCCTTTGGTGCCTGCGGTGCATACAACCCGCTATTGGTGAGTCCCAGGCTCTCTGTTATGTTTTCATACAAAACGCTTGTAGAGCTCGATAGGGACAGACAGTGTCCCTTTGAGCTAGGAGCTCAGATGCCTGTACTTCCTCAACTTCCCAGATCAGGTAGAGCCAAGAAGTGAACTGTTATTCCTCATACTGTGCCATGCCTGTGGTCATGGCTCTGTAGGAGGCCACAGAAGCTCTTGCTTTCTACTGTCCCCACTGAGATACAGGTTCATAGTGCTTTGCTTAAAGGCTGGGGCCATGTGACCTGCACAAAGCCTGCGGCACACAAGGAGTGTACCGAGATAACTGTTCTCCAAGAGACTCAGTCAGATGACTCAGGAGAGAAGCAAAAGAAGGTTTTTTCCTGACATTCACTTTTCTGTTGAAAATGGACCTTGGAGTCCACAGTCATCCGAAGAGCTTGCCTTGGAGGCGTTTTCAGGCTAGGGGAGAGGACCAGCAGAAGAGGAGTTGTTCCCCATGAAATAGATGTGGAGGTGGCCTCAGGTTCCATTTAGAACTCCCTTCCCTTCAGCAGTAACTATGTGGGGGCTGACTCTTGTGACCTGGACCTGTTCTTTCCTTGCAGGTCACAAAGCTGGTGAAGAACTACAGGTCCCACTCAGCCCTGCTGGCACTACCTTCCCGCCTGTTCTATCACAGGGAGCTTGAAGTCTGTGCAGACCCCAAAGTAGTGACCTCTCTGTTGGGCTGGGAGAAGCTGCCTAAGAAAGGCTTTCCTCTCATATTCCACGGGGTGAGGGTAAGTCTGCCTTGACTTGATGAAGCACCTGCCATGTCCTGTGAGAATAGGGTGGAGGGTATTATTCCAGCTGAGCAGCTTCACCCCCCCCCAGAGTGATCACGCTTTGTTATGCCTGGTGTTGCTATGCGTCCCCTGTATGTGTTGCTGAACTACATCAGTATATCAGTAACCATCCCAGGTCTGCAAGGGGGCAGACAGGGGCTGGTCACCAGGAGTGAAAGAAAGTAAGAAGGGGCTGCTGCTGTTTTTTCCCCTCAACACAGAAGAGACTCAGGAGTAGACTCTGCCGGGCAGTGTCCTTTGACAAGTGCTCAGATGAGTGTTGGATTCTACAAAGAGATGCACGCTGACTGAGATACTTGAGTGATGGAATGTCGGAGAGCAATGAGAGGTTGGGAAGAAGTCAGGCTGGACCATTGGGAGCCAACCGACCACATAGTGCCTGGCCCACCCCACAGGACCAAGAGAACCTGTAGGAAGTGAGGTGTCCCCAGCCACGGACCTGAGCACAGCTCCACAGGACAGAGCAACAAGGCCTCAGAGATAGAGGAGACTAGATGCTTAGTAGCTTTTTTTTTTAAGTAAGCTTTCATTAAAATAAATAGCTTATATTAGGAACTTGGTTGACAAAACCAAAAACCAGGTTTTTACCTCACCTCCCAAAAGAATGGTGTTCAGATTTTTCAGAATTAGAGCTGCACCCAGACAAGGAAAAGCTGGAGTCAAGGAGCCCCTTCTCAACAATCTGGCCTTGATGGGCAGGGGCCTGGGTGACAGCTTCACCCAGCATGCTCCAGGCCTCACGTCCTCTCTCTGTGTTTTGTGGAGAAAAGGAGTGGAGTGGCGTTGTATGCCCACCCTCTGAATGGGCCCCGTGTTCTTAGGCTAGGTCCCTCACTAGTAGCCAGCGCTCACTTGGCTCCTGTGCTCTGCCCTGTCTCCGTCCACTTCCAGGGTGCTGTCTGGATCACCTCACGCTTTTTTAGAAGCCTCCTGTGTATCAGAGAAAACAAGTCAGAAGTTTGTTTGTTTGTTTGTTTTTGCTGGTCGTGGGGCCTGAACTCTGGGCCTGGGAGCTGTCCCTCAGCTCTAGCTCAAGGCTAGTGCTCTACCACTTGAGCCACAGCACCACTTCTGGCTTTTTCTAAGTGGTACTGAGGAATCGAACCCAGGGCCTCATGCATGTGAGGCGAGCTCTCTACCACTGAGCTACCTTCCCAGCCCTGACAAGTCAGAAGTTGTAAGGGAGGGGTTCCTGTACAATGTCTAGAAATGAACCTCATGAGTCATAGCCAAGGTTGGCTTCATTTTTAACATTTTATTATTAAGGAGTTGTAGAGTGAGGTTACAATTCTGTGAGTTAGGTACAATTCTATGAATACAATTCCTTGTGGACAGTGTCTCTCCTTCCTTCACTTTCTTCCAGTTTCCCCCTCCTGTCCCTGCCGACAAGTTTCATGGAATTCATTTTTATATTGACTCATTTTTTTATATGCCCTCCATTTCTGTGCTCCTTTCATACCTCTAAAAGGAGAACAAAAACACTTACAATAACAACAAAAAATACATGTTTGCATTTCTTGAAATTTGTTCTTATAAAATAGTATTTTATGTGTTCAGAGGAGTTATACCTTTGGGTTCCTCCCGTGGCTGTGTGTGAATACCTAGAGCTCCATGTAAGTTTTCATGTCCAGTTACATTTTAGATCTTGCTCCCTCATATGAGAGAACCATGCACCGTTTATCTCTCTTGAGTTTGGCTTACCTCACTTAATGTGATTGGTTCAAGGTCCATCTCTTTCCCTGCAAATGACATAATATTCTTTCTAATGGATGAGTAAAATTCCATTGTGTATAGGTACCACATTTTATTGATTCACTTATCTATTATGGGGCATGTGGGCTGTTTCCATAGTTTGGCTATTATGAATAGGGCAGCAATAAACATAGATGTGCAAGTGTCTTTATCATATCCTGACTTGTAATGATCTGTGTAATGCCCAAGATTGGTATGGCTGGGTCATAAGGAAATTCTATGTTTAATTTTTTGAGGAACCTCCAAACTGCCATCTGTACTAGTTTACATTCCCACCAACAGTGCAATAGTGTTCCTTCTTCCCCAAATCCCTGCCAGCATTTGTTGTTGTTTGAATTCTTGGTGTTGGCTGATCTAACGGGTGTGAGATGAAATCTCAGTGATGTTTTGATTTGCATTTCCCTTATTGCCAGGGATATTTTTGGGCGTTTCCTCATGTGTTTGTCATTTTTCTTCTGAGAAGTCTCTCTTTAGCTCCTTTGCCCATTTATTGATTAATTTATTAGTTTTGGAGGGGGGTAATTTCTGGAGCTCCTTGTATATTTATAGTCATCTGATATTTGACAAGGGAGCCAAAAATATACATTGGAAACCAGGTGCCCATGGTTCATGCCTGTAATCCTCAGGAAGCTGAGAACTGAAAAGCATGGTTCATCAAAGCCAGCCTGGGTAGAAAAATCTGTGAGACTCTTATCTACAATCAACTACCCCTAAAAACCAGAAAGTAGAGCTATGGCTCAAAGTGCTGAGTGGTAGCTTTGAGCTAAAAATAGCTCAGGGACAGCACTCAGGCGTGAGTTCATATTCCAGTACAGGCACAAAAACAAAAAAATAGTGTAAAGTATAAAAAACACACGTAGGTGGTAGAACAGAACTCAAACATACAAATGTTTCAAAGACTGAATTTGGAGCCTTGTGCTTGCTCTGGACCATTATCCTAGCTCTACCTCCTGAGTGTCTGGGATTACAGGTGTGGGCCACCATACAAAGTAATGTTGATGTTTTAATGTAGGGTGGTAAGATGGAGGGCAGCCCTCAGTGATCAGGACACAGAACAGATAAAGATTTTTTTTCACTCACTGGCCTGGGAAGAGTACCAGGCACACCTGGAGGCCAAGAGAGATCGTGCAGCTGAGGGTAGAGGACCATAGGCCAGTGCCTATGCTGGGTCCAGAATGTTAGCTGGGTTTTCCATAGGCAGTCTTAACTGGGGGGAGGAGGTGCCTAGGTCAGCATTTGTTGTTGTCACCCATGATGAAGGTCACAGAGGCTGTTCACCACCTATGTGAGTATGAGCATACACCAGGTCTGTCCTGGTGCTTGAGTTCAGGGGTTGAGGCCCTGAGCTTTTTTGATCAAGGCTAGTGCTCTACCACTTTAGCCACAGCTCCAAGGATTTCACTGAAAAAAGAACCTGCCATTGGAATGAGGGGTGTGAGCAACTTAGTGCTGAACGGCTGGCTTGTGGTCAGGGCTCTGGATGCTGGCTCCAGACAAGCGGGCTTCCTGTCGGGCCGATCTGTCTGTCCCTGAGCACCTCTCTGGCCTTTGGCCACAGAGACCTTCCATTTTGTCAAGCAGGCTGTGAGCCGGCCTTTCCTGTGTCCAGCACGGGCTGCTCTTTACCGTAAAGATGATTACGGACCTTCCACATCTGCTACCAGTCCCCCAGTGACACATTGATCCAACTAGTCCTTCACCTTTCTGGCATTTCATATATTCTCATATCCTAATTATTTAGTTATAACTGACCTGCTAGATTTTAAGTTCTGTATGACAATAGGGATTTTCCCCCTTATTTATTATGTATTTCCTGTTCCTTGAGCATGGGCCCTGGGTAAGCATTTTTGGACAAATGAAGTTTTCTCTTCTTATGAACTCAGGGCAACGAGGCTCGTGAGGGGAGGAGTCCATCATGGTTCAGCCCAGCCGAAGCCGTCCAGGTCATGCGCTACTGCTGCCTCCTGGTTCGAAGTGTCTCCAGCCAAGTTTCTACCAGGGACATTGGTGTCATCACTCCCTACCGGAAGCAGGTGTGCTCCTAAGACTCAGCTTTGCTCTTTGTGATCTCTGTGGCTCTTGCTCCCTGGTTGTTGTGGGCTCTGTGAAGGGCAGTTGGTCATAGGCTCATTTTGATTTTTTTGTTTGTTTTTTGTTGTTGTCGGCTGTGGGGCTTGAACTCTGGGCCTGGGCACTGTCTCTGAGCTCTTCAGCTCAAGGCGAGTGCTCTACCACTTGAGCCACAGCGCCACTTACAGTTTTCTAGTGTATAGGCTCATTTTCAACAGCAGGTTTTCACAGAAGAGCCCTATGCTTTAGATACGAGTTCAACCAACTGGAGTGAAGGGCTGCTTCAAGCCAGCCCTTCTGCCTTCTATAGCCAGAATAGAGTCTGCTTTCAATTGATAAGTAGTTGTATTTATATAAGTAGTTGTAAGTATTTACATAGAGACCTTTATTTGGCCCTTTATTTAACCAAAAAAAAAAAAAAAAAAAAGCCAGCACTTGTGGCTTAGGCCTGTGATTCTAGCTACTCAGGAGGCTGAGATCTGAGGATCGTGGTTCAGAGCCAGCCTGGGCAAGGAAAGTCCATGAAACTCTTATCTCCAATTAACCACAGAAAACTGGAAGTGGCACTGTGACTCAAGTGGTAGATCACTCATCTTGAGCTGAAGAGCTGAGGGACAGTCCCCAGGCCCAGAGTTCAAGCCCCATGACTAACCAGAAAAAAAAAAAAAAAAAAAAAGGGTGTCAGCCCTAGCTATCAACCAGTATTTCTCAAAAGGTGCTATTGGCATTCTTGAAGGGTGCATTCTTAGTCCATGTGACCCTTCTATGTAATTACAGGAAAGTAGCATTCCTGGCTTAATAAGGTTCCCAAATTGTGACAGTCACAAACTTCCCTAGACCCGAGCTGGGATTGGTAGCAACCTCCATGACAGGCATGTGAGTTTCAGCTGTCCAGCACTTGTCCCTGTGGTGTACCATCCACCAACATGGGGAAGATGCTCCAGGACACAGGACAAAGAGGAGGTATGGTGCTCACAGAGGTAATGGTGAGATGCTGCAAGCCACCCAGAGCTGGCACTTCAGAGACACAGTGTTTTCTTCCTGGAGACAGGTCCCTGTGAGGGGAAGGTGAGTACACAGTGCTTCTGGTGCCAGAGGGGAGACTACAAGAGCTCAGAGATGGGGACATCCTGTCAGAGAAGCCTCAGCTAGTCGGTGTTTGTGCCATCTCTCTTTGCTAGGTTTGGGACCATGGCCATGGCCTTGGGGATATGTGTCGCCTTCTAGTATGAGCAGCAGTGTTACCAACTTAAATATCCTGCATGTCCAGCTAGATTGTCTGAGGCCAGACATTTGTGTGCTTCTGACTACTACTCAGTTTTTTCATATTTTCCCTTTTCTAGCTAAGTGAAAAACTATCTTCTCACTTGATTCTCTCTTCTCTCTCCTCTCTCTTTCTCTCCCTTCTCCTTCTCTCCCCTATCTCCCATCTCTCTCTCCTTTCTCCTCTCTCTCTTCTCTCCTCTCCTCTCTCTTCTCTCCCCCCTCCCCCCACATCCCTCTCTGTTTCTGTCTCTGTCTCTCTTTAAGCCCTACTGGGAGAAAATGAGTAAAGAAATTGGTCCTTGGCCTGGGCTCTTTCACATTACAGGCTCTTCCTTCAGTGTTTTTTGAGACAATTATACTAGCCAACATTTCTCCCAGTCTTTGTTGACTTCATTTTTAAAAGGTGGCTCTGTGGCTGCAGGACTCTCGGGGGCCTCTGCTCAGTCTTCATGAACAGGTGAGAACCCCCCTGCAGACTAGGTTACTATCTTCCATCAGACCTGCTAATGCTCTCAGCATTTGTCTTTGGATTTCAACTGTTTTCTGTGCCATAGCTCTCTTGGAATTTATCTTGCTTGGGGAATATGAAGCTTCTTACATCTGTATATTGTTTTTCATTAGATATAGGCAATTTGGACCAGTATTTCTTCACATTTTTTCTGCCCTTCTTTGCTCTCCTCTGAGACTTTTTCCACACTGGTTTTGTTTGATGTTGTTTCAAGAGTCTTTGTATCTGTTCACTGTCTCCAGTCTTTGTTTCTTTAGCTTTGATATTTGTTGCTAGTCTGAAGTTTACACTTTTATTTGTCCTGGCATCTGGAATATGCTGTCAGCTCATATGTGTGTGTGTGTATGTGTATGTGTGTGTGTGTGCGTGTGCATGTGTGTGTGCATGAACTCACAAGAACACTCGTGTGTGTACATGTATGTACACTGGTCCTAGGGCTTGAACTCAGGGCCTAGATGCTGTCCCTTGGCTTTTGCTTAAGGCTACCATTGGAAGTAGAGTCATAGCTCAACTTCTAGCTTTTTTGGTGGTTAATTAAGAGATAAGAACCTCTCAGATTTTCCTGCCTGGACTGGCTTTGACCTTATATACCCAGATCTCAGCCTCCTGAGTAACTAAGATTACAGGTGTGAGCCACTGGCACCCAGCTTTGGTTACCATTTCTATCCTTATTTGAACAAATTTGTTGTGATAGTTGCCATAAGGTTTTCAATAAAACATCCTCTGTTTCTCTGGACATACTGGTAATGCACCCCTGATGTCTTTGCTACGTCTAGTACTTGGAATTCAGCACTCACAGCTCCTTTGATGCTTGTCTTCTCCAGTATGGCCCACGTTTTTCATTTCCCTTGTATGTATCATTTAAGTTTTTGTTGAAAACTAGGAATTTTATGATATAGCAGTTTGGGATTTTTATTCCCCATGAAGATAATCACCTATTCTTGCTTGACATCGCTGCCTGAGCTTAGTCTGTGACATTTATCTCTCTGTTGTGTGGCAGCTTTTATGTTCTTACTGAGTGTTATTTTTATTATTTCTAAGCTTGGTTTCCAGGAGGGGTGATGGCCCTCTTTATGACTGACCAGCAGTGGGCAGTGGCCAGTACTCTGCAGGTGCTGTCACTCACAGCTTCTAGGCTGCTTTAAGTTTTCCTTCATGCCTGCTTCACACCTAGCCTTTTCTGTCTTCCCAGTCATGGACACACACAGCCTCTCCTCCTGACTACTCCGCTAGTAGGCCTCTCAGCCCTTGGCACCTGCCTCCCTCTGAGGGCTGGTCCATGGCTCTGGCCCACCTGCACCCAGGAGGGCAAGCCCCAGACCCAAGCATCACAGATTCTTGTTCTCACCCAAAGTTGAGAAGTTCAATTGTCAACACTTCTTCAATGTGTGTCTTTATTTCCAGAGTGCAGAAAAGTCTTCGTCGGGCTTTTCTAGCTGTACAGCTGCCCTGGAAGCTGCCTGGTAGGGCGGCATGGGGAGTCACCTTACCTGTCTTTTTACTCATTGAAACTCACTGCCTTGCCCAGATCTTGTTTTGACCTGGAACCCTTCAGGGGCAAACAGCTTGTGTCATGTGGGTCTGGCCCAGGGTCTGTCCATTCAACTGACCCTGCTTGGGGCCGGCCAGGACTCTGCAGTGCCACCTTTGTCATTCCATGCTTGGCTAGAAACTAGCACATGGGGTCCTCTGCTGTCCTTACACAGTGAGTCACTTGTGTGGTGAGAGCAGCCAGCAGCCTCAGCAGAGATGGCCAGAGGTACAGGCAGACACGCAGGCAGTCCCACTGATAAAGAACTGCTGCAGGAAGGGGCGCTGTAGCTCAAGTGGTAGAGCGCTCGCCTTGAGCTGAAGAGCTGAGGGACAGCGCCCAGGTCCAGAGTTCAAGCCCCACGACCGACAAAAAAAAAAAAAAAAAGGATTTCTTTTGGGCTGGGAAGGTGGCTCAGTGGTAGAGCACTTGCCTTGCATGCTCCAGGCCGTGGGTTTGATTCCTCAGCACCACATAAGCAAAAAGAAAAAAAAAAGCCAGAAGTGGCGCTGTGGCTCAAGTGGTAGAGCGCTAGCCTTGAGCTGAAGAGCTGAGGGACAGCACCCAGGCCCAGAGTTCAGGCCCCACAACCGGACCCAAAAAAAAAAAAAAAAAAAAGAACTGCTGCAGGAGAACCTTCTCCAGCCTCAGGTCCAGTGCAGCTCTTGAGTAGTTCTCCTTCCCTCCCTTCTCTGATCCCCACAGCTCTGTTCCTGCTCCTCATCTGGTTACACCTGATCAAGTGCTCTGTCACATAACTTTCAGGACGGCCCATGGCAATGGTGTGGTCAGATGTGGAGGCCCCGTTGGTCCTCACTGTCTGCTGTCACATTCGGATGCTCTGCCATTGCAGACTAGGGCAAGTGACTCTCTGGTGTGGTTTGCAGGTCAGCATTACTTATGAGAACCTCAGCCTCTGCCGGGGCTCAGGTGTGCAGCAAGGACATGCTCTCCTAGCAGGTTTATTCTTACCTCTTGTGCCCTTTATTCTCATCACTCAGACCCTTTCTCAGGCTATTAGGTGTAGACAGGGACATGCACGGGATATGAGAGGCTTTTTTTTTTTTTTTTTTTTTTTGATTGGTCATGGGGTTTGAACTCTGGGCCTGGGCACTGTCCCTCAGCTCTTCAGCTCAAGGCTAGCACTCTACCACTTGAGCTACAGTGCCACTTCTGGTTTTCTGAGTGATTTATTGGAGATAAGAGTCTCATGGACTTTGCTTGCCCAGGCTGGCTTTGAACTGTGATCCTCAGATCTTAGCCTCCTGAGTAGCTTGGATTACAGGCATGAGCCACCAGCACCCAGTTACACAAGAGGCTCTTAAATTGGAGTTGCTGGGTGACTGATGTGAGGTGTTCCTGACCAGATCCTTGCAGCTGGTGCCCTCACTCCCATACCTGGTTGTTGGGTATTTCCCTTGAGATCTCAGTCATGGGAGACGTTTTCACTTGTTTATGTCTATTCATATTTTGTGTGCATCTGCCAGGCTTGAACTCAAAGCCTGGGTGCTGTCCCCAAGCTTTTGTGCTCAAAGCTAGCATTCTCCCACTTGAGCCTCAACTACACACCTGACCTGCCCCCCCCCCCCCCCCCGCCTGCCCGCCTGCCTGCCTGCCTTCTTTCATGATTTGTTGGAAATAGTCTCATGGACTTTTCAGGCTGGCTTCAAACCATGATCCTCAAACCTCAGTCTCCTGAATAGCTTAAGTTGATCTTGAGTGTGTGTTTTTCTCAGCAGTTTCTCATCTTCTAAGATATATTCTCAATCTCAGGTTCTTGGTGTTGTGTTGGGGATATCATCTCAACTGTAACCTTTGTCATTTGTCAGAAAAATACTTTTTGATTTATGATGGGCTTATATCCCAATAAACCTATTGGATTTTTTTGAGTTTCTGTTTTGTTTTTTGGTACTAGCGATAGTACCCAAGATGTGCTAGGTGAGCTGTCTACCACTTGAGCCTTGAGCCATGCCCCCAGGGTTTTGTTTTGTTTTGTAAACACTACGGTGTAGCAACACAGTGCAATTGACGTTTGGTATCCACAGAGGACTGGCTTCAAAATTCACGGATATTAAAATCTGTAGATCTTCCTGATCCTTAAAATGGTATAATATTTGTACATAATCTCTGCACATCTTTCTCTATGCTTTAAATCTCCACGTTTCTTATATACTTAACATAATGCCAGTGCTGTGTAAATTGTTAATACATATTATTTAGGGAATCTTGACGATAATGTTTGAATGCTGTTCAAACACAGCCACTGTGGGCCTGGGTGCATCTTCACCCATGGCTAGTTCAGTCCGTGCATGTGGAGCCCACAGGCAGAGCAGACTGCCCACATGGCCACGGAGCTGCCGAGCTGCTGAGGCCAGCAGCCACTCCGTCGGGTAAGGGGTCTCATGTGTGTCTCATGTGTGTACAAGTCTTGTACTTGGTTGTGTTATTGCCTGAGAGATTGTCTAGATCCAAACTGCGTTATCCAACCAGACTGTTCACCTTCTTACCACAGCACTCCACGGCAGTTACTCAATTGGACATCATTTCAGGAACTGTTGTAAATCATTTCCTTTATGGCTGTGGTCTAGTTTGTTTTGTTTCGTGTTTGTTTTTTGTTTTCTGTTTAGTTTGTGGTGCTAGTTCTGGGGCTTGAAGTCAGGGCCTAGCCACTCTCCCTGAGGTTGTTTTGTTTTGTTTTGCTCAAAGATAGCACTCTACTACATGAACCATAACTCCACTTATGGCTTTTTGGGTGCTGAATTGTAGATAGGGGTCTTACAGACTTTTCTTCCTAGGCTGGCCTTCACACCGCGATCCTCAGATCTCAGCTCCTAAGTAGCTAAGATGACAGGTGTGAGCCACCTGTCTCAGTTTTTTCTGAACTTGAGATCACAAAGCACACATTGAAAATCTGTCTTTTTTCTTTTAAAAGGTTCTTATTATGCTGCCCAAGCTAGCCTGGAACTCTGGGGCTCAAGTGATGCCCTTGCCTCAGACTCTGAATGCTGGAACTACAGATATAAGCTACTATACCTTGTGGATCTTTGATCCATTGGCATTTATTTGTTAATATGGGATGAAATGAGGACTGATTTTATCTTTTTCCTGAGTACAATCAGTTGCCTGCCCCATCAGCATTTGGTGAGCGGCTCACCCTTTCTCCTGCTTGTCCACGGAGCCCTGGGACGTGCTCTCCTTCTGTGAAGTAGGCCTCGTGGCTCTTTTCTGTCAGGTCCACACAGGACTAGGCGCTGAGCTTTGTGACATATTAACATACGTGAAGAGGTTTTCAACCCTTGTCATGGTGATTCTTAGCTGTTGAGAACCTTCTTTTTTTGAAATTTTATTTTATTGTAAAGATGGGGTTACAGGTACATGAGTAAGGTACTGAGTACATTTCTTGTCAAGCTTGAGTTCCTTATTAGTTGAATTTTAGGAATTCCACCTTTTTTCTCAAAAATACATATTTTCTTCTTTGGTAACATTTTAAGAATTCAATCTTTTTTTCTAAAAAAATATGCAATACCCTCTGGCAATGTTTATTAGACTATCTTAACTGCATTTGATAGGGAAGTTGTTTTGTTTTCTATTTTTACTGACTTTTGCCTATGTGGGGGGGATTTAATTCTGAGATTTCATTTGTTAGTATTTATCTCGGCTATAATCTATGAGTGAGAGATTATCTTAGAACTTGAATAAAAATACTTTTATTCCGCTGCTTCACTCTTGAATTCCATTCAGGTGTTTTCCCAGTGCTTAGAATCGTTGCCTCTTACCCAGTGTGGTGGTGCATACCTGTAATCCTAGGATTTGGGAGGCTGAGGTTGAAGGATCATGAGTTCAAGGCCATCTCAGGCTACCTAGCATGACCCTGCCCCAGAAAGACAAGACAGAATGGCATGGTGGCACACACTGTAATCCTAGCTACTCAGGAGGTGGAGATGGAGAGGATAGTGGTTCAAAGCCAGCCTGGGCAAAAAGTCCGCAAAGACCCCCATCTCAGCCAAAATAGGGTATTGTCCCTTAGTCCTCTAGCTTGTGTTTGGTAAGAAACCCCCTCTGCCTAATTTTGTTTATGTTTAATAGCTTTTTATCGTTTTAATATTTTCCTTTGATTCTTGATGTATAGTTTCACTACAGAATGTTCACAGGTGAATCTCTTCCTCTCTTGTGTTCTCAACTGGGTCTGGATAGTGATCCAGTTCCCCCTGCTTGGCCCCTCTCTGGATACCCCTCCTGTCTGCTTTGGAGCTGCTGACAGGTGTGTGGGGCTTCTCTGCCTGCCCTGCAGCATTGCCCTGCCCCTGCCCCCACATCTGTCTCCTCCTTCTGGGTAACTTCCACCAGGGTTTTTGATCCACAGGTTGTGAGAGTTAAGTTTTACTGAAGAGTTACCTAATCTGCCCAGGGCTCCAAATTGGTCTGACTATACCAACATGACCTGTTCCTGCCTATGTGCTTAAGTCTGGAATCACAACTCGTTTGGTCTCCACAGACTTAAACACAGTTGGCCTGTATCCCTTTGTAGCAGCCCAGCTGTTTTGGATTCATGGTGTCAGCTGATGGCTTTTCACTGGGCTGAGTCCTGGTTGTACTCTGGCACTCAGTCCCCTAAGATGCCCAGCCCTGCCTCGGGAGCCAGGGTGTGTTGAAGCCCACAGCCCTGACCACAGCAGCCTGTTAGAGGCCCAGGACGCCACAGATTCAGGTGCCATCCCACAGAGATCCACATCCCGTGTGCAGCAGCAGGAGCACACCTCGGTGCCTGATTGCCTGCTTCATGTGCTTCTGATAAGTGCCCAGCCCTCTCCTCTCCTTTGCCTCAAATCGGAATTTGAGTTTTGTCTAGCTGTGAAAAATTACGCTGCAGAATTGAAAAATAATTGATTTAGTGTTTGGTTTATACCATGGTGGGTAAAAAAACATGATTCGTACAGTTTTATCTTAAACCTGTCTTTAAAGGTGGAGAAAATCAAAATTCTTCTGCGAAGTGTTGATTTGATGGACATAAAGGTTGGATCCGTTGAGGAGTTTCAAGGGCAAGAATACTTAGTCATCGTCATTTCCACTGTATGTACCCGTTTGTGTGGGGTGGGCACATTGACAAACAAAATCCACACACAAGATAGACACTTTTGTAGCCCAAGTGACTGTGGAAAGTTCTCAGTAGTCAGGAGACAAAGGGAAAAGGATCCAGGAAAAAAGGCAAATGTGTGTGTGGTGGGGGAGAGGAGACAGAATTAGCAGCTGAGGGGCAGAGACTGCAGCAGATGTCAGAAAGAAACCCAAGCCACAGTGGCCTCTACCTAACACCACCCAATGGGGCTTAACTCTCAAAAGTCCAGTTTTTATTATTTATTTATTTAGTCAGTCATGGGGCTTGAACTCTGGGCCTGGGTATTGTCCCTCAGCTCTTCAGCTCAAGGCTGGTGCTCTACCACTTGAGCCATAGTGCCATTTCCAGTTTTCTGGTGGTTTGTTGGAGATGAGTTTCACAGACTTTCCTGCCCGGGCTGGCTTTGAACCTTGGTCCTCAGATCTCAGCCTCCTGAGTAGCTAGTATTACAGGCATGAGCCACCTGCACCTGGATCTAGGGGGTTTTTGTTGTTTGTTTTTTGTTTTTTTGTTTTTTGTTTTTGTTTTCGCCTGATCATGGGGCCTGAACTCTGGTTCTGGTTCTGGGCGCTGTCCCTCAGCTCTTCACCTCAAGGCTAGCGCTCTACCACTTGAGCCACAGCGCCATTTCTGGCCTTTTCTGCTTATGTGGTGCATAAGGGCCTCATGCATGCAAGGCAAGCACTCTACCACTGAGCCACCTTCCCAGCCCCCAGTTTTTATTTTAAATTGACTTCATTGCCGGGCACCAGTGGTTCACGCCTGCAGTCCTAGCTACGGAAGAGGCTGAGATCTAAGGATCACGGCTTGCATTTGAGTGTCTCCTTGTCCCCAGACAGTGACTCTGCCTCTGCCTGCCTTTTTGGCCAAAAACAAGTCATGTGGCTACATAACCTTTTTAAATGTTAAATACTTGTTTCATACATCAAATTACTTTCATTTTTTTAAAAAGTCCTTAAAATACATACTTTTTAGGCTGAGCACTGGTGGCTCACACCTGTAATCCTAGTTGCCCAGGAGGCTGAGATCTAAGGATTGCCGTTTAAAGCCAGCCTGGGTAGGAAAGTCTGAGAATCTTATCTCTAGTAAACCACCAGAAGACAGCAGTGGCATTGTAGCTCAAAGTAGTAGAGCGCTAGCCTTGAGTGAAATTGCTCAGGGATAGCGCCCATGCCCTGAGTTCAAGCCCCACAACTGACAAAAATAAATAAATAAATAAATAACATGTATGTGTGTATAATTTTTTTTACTCATTTTTGTGTTTTAGGTACGATCAAATGAAGACAGATTTGAAGATGATCGATACTTTTTGGGTTTCTTATCTAACTCAAAAAGATTCAATGTTGCAATCACTAGACCCAAAGCCTTGCTGATTGTCTTGGGAAACCCTCACGTGCTTGTCAGGGTGAGTTTGCAGGATGCCAAGCTTTGTCTGCTTGAGGGAGGAAGGGAATGAGGGAAGGCCCAGGTCACCCAGAAATGACCCGAGCCAAGGTGCTCAGCGCACTGGTAGACAGAAGGCCTTCACTACTTCTGTTTTCCCCAGGACCCCTGTTTTGGTGCTTTGCTGGAGTATAGTGTTACAAACGGCGTTTACACAGGGTGTGATCTTCCTCCTGAACTACAGGCTCTGCATAAGTAAGCACTCCGCTCTCTGCTTTTAGGACTTGCCTCCCAAGCACATTCCCCTTCCCCTGCCCGACTCTCCTCAGGACTGCAGTCTCTGAGCCCAGACGTGCTTCTTCCTTGGTTGCCTGGACTCTGGGCTGCAGTGACACTCTTTGTGGGCATGGGGTTCACTTACAGAGGTGAGGTGCCTCTTGTAAAAAGCCCCATGGGAAGAGAGTGTAGTCTTCACATGCCACATGTTCACTTCTTCCCCTGCAGCTGTGGCTAGAGACCTCCTACCCAGCAGTGCCAGGACCTTCAGGACAGAGGAGAGCTGGGCCCACTTGACACACAGGGCCAGTGACAGGGAGAACCACACACCTCACCTGTGGACCCAGTTCCTGGCTCTTGAATTTCTGTGACTCCTGTGACCCGTACACTGAAGCCTTGGGCATGGTCGTGGGAAGGGCCACTGGGTGGCTGAGCCGACCCTACTGCCTTGGCTGGCCTTGGCTCAAGCTTGTGTTCCTGCTGCTAGGCAGTCATTGCCACTGCCATCCCCAATAAAAACCCAAGCGACCCCAGTCCCCTTTCCACTCTAAAACACGCCTGTTAGTGATGTAGGTCTCACGTGCCTCCCTCTCTGAGGGCTGCGGTCTTTGGAGTTGCCTCCACCACCTTCATCTGCTCCATCCTGAGCCAGATGTGAGCCGGGAAGCAGGACAGGCTGCTCCTTGCAGTCATCTGAGAACCATAGGCTCCGGCTGGCGGTGCACAGCCCATAGGGCCTGGGGCTCCGCCTCCAGCCCCAGCCACCCACCCCTAGGTGCTTGCTTATGCACGAGCACAGCTGAGCAGCGCCTGTCCTGAAGTGCCCTCCCACCCCTGTAGCCCCCAGGTAGCTCTCTCAGTGCCACAGATGGCGAGCTCTGAACCGCCACGCGTAGGTGATGTGGGCTTCTTAACAGCTAACATGGGCTTGCTGACCCGAACCCCAGAGGTGCATGGTAAGAAGTGAAATGTCATTGACTCCCAACACCCAGGTAGCGCGGGAGAGGGTAGCACAGAGCCTCTGGCCTTCTGTGGCCGCCTCCCTCTGGCAAGTTCAGAGCATGGGAAGCAGGATGGGGCCGGCCTCTTGTGAGCAGGCAGGGTATGTGTCACCCTGTCAGTCCTGCAGGGCTCCTCCCTACATGGGACAACACGGCCCCCCACAGCATTCCTCCCCCACACAGGACAGGATGGCCCACAGTCCTCCCCACCCCACCCCACAGTGCTCCTCCCTGCACAGAACAGGATTGCCCCGCAGTGCTCCCCCCACCCCACAGTGCTCCTCCCTGCACAGAACAGGATTGCCCCGCAGTGCTCCCCCCACCCCACAGTGCTCCTCCCTGCACAGAACAGGATTGCCCCGCAGTGCTCCCCCCACCCCACAGTGCTCCTCCCTGCACAGAACAGGATTGCCCCGCAGTGCTCCCCCCACCCCACAGTGCTCCTCCCTGCACAGAACAGGATTGCCCCACAGTGCTCCCCCCACCCCACAGTGCTCCTCCCTGCACGGAACAGGATGGCCCTGCAGTGCTCCCCCCACCCCACAGTGCTCCTCCCTGCACGGAACAGGATTGCCCCGCAGTGCTCCCCCCACCCCACAGTGCTCCTCCCTGCATGGAACAGGATGGCCCTGCAGTGCTCCCCCCACCCCACAGTGCTCCTCCCTGCACAGAACAGGATGGCCCTGCAGTGCTCCCCCCACTTCACAGTGCTCCCCCCACCCCACAGTGCTCCTCCCTGCATGGAACAGGATGGCCCTGGAGTGCTCCCCCACTCCACAATGCTCCTCTCTGCACAGAACAGGATGGCCCCGCAGTGCTCCTCCCACCCCACAGTGTTCCTCCCTGCACAGAACAGGATGGCCCTGCAGTGCTCCCCCACCCCACAGTGCTCCTGCACAGGACAGGATAGCCCTTTAGTGCTTCCCACTCTGTAGTGCTCCTCCCTGTACCCCACAGTGCTCCTCCCTGCACAGAACAGTACAGCCCCATAGTGCTGCTCCTTGCACAGGACAAAATGGTCCTGTAGTGCTCCCCACCCTGCAGTACTCCTGCACAGGACAGTACAGCCCCATAGTGCTCCTCTCACCCCGCAGTGCTCCTCCCTGCACAGGACAGCCCTATAGTGTTCCCCCAACCCCAAGTGTTCTTACCTGCACAGGACAGTACAGCCCCATAGTGCTCCCCCGAACCCCTCCCCAGGGCTAATAAAGCCCATGACTAGGCCCTGGATATCCTTTCGGGAACTGGCCCTGTCCAGGTAAGCAGCCCCACCTCCCCTGGGGATCAGAATGAGCAAAGCACTGTGTCCAGGTGGAAGATGAGCTGGGAGGTGGGGGCACTTCCTCCACACAGAACTAAGAAGAGCCGCAGATACCTTCAGTGCAGGAGCCCACTCAACTCGAGAAGCCCATCCTCCTCCCACTCTGGGCCTCCCAAACCCCAGCATGTGATGCACCAGTCTTGGGGGCTATGCACATGCTGCCTCTAAAGCCCAGCTTGCCTGCCCTTGTTGAGGATCTCGGCCTTATTGCGGTCTGGCCATCTGCCTCTGCCTCCTTCCGTGACACCCAGTGTCAGCACCAGCTTGCAGGGTGTGGCTGCCCAGGGAAGTCCCAGACCTTGGCTGGTGTGTAAGAGAATGAGACCAGGGGGATGCCAGGGCCCAGGAGAACCTGGGGTAGAACCTAGTGGGTAAGGTTGAGAGGCCGATCACCATGGTGACAGGACCAGACTCCTGTTGGCTCAGCCAAGGCCAGAGTGAAAACTTCAGCTCTTCCATACACAGCTCCCTCGCATAAGAGGGGCACCTCCTGCCATCTCCTACATGCTTGTTACCCCAGAAATGTCCACACACCGCCCAGGGTTCCCCTGGATATCCTAGCATCATAAACAAAGGAGGAAGATATGGAACCCATATCTCGGAGAACCCAGGGCAAGAGCAATGGGTCCTGCAACAGAGGCAGCACGGACTAGCATCCAGGGCGTGTAGACAGCCTAGCCACGAGGCTCCCAAGGGTGGAGGGGAGTCAGGTGGGGTCACTGCAGAGGACTTGGTGCATCGAGAGAAGGATGGAGAAGGCAGGAGCCTGGTGCCTTGGGTGAGAGATGGGAAGGCTCTGGAGGTGTGAAGAGCCATGCCGCGTGGCTCCCACAATCTCGTGAGCAGTTCCCTCCACACCAGCAGGCTGTAGACCCGTTCTTGGGGAAGCCTGAGAGGATGCCTGGGAACCAGTGTTTTTAAAGCTGCTCATGGCATGTTCTTCTTTACGTTCCTGCACCACTCCCCATAAACAACTCTAGTGCAAAACACAAAATGCAAGACAGGAAGAAAACAAAATCCAGGGCTGGGAAGGTGGCTCAGTGGTAGATTGCTTGGCTTGCATGCATGAGGCCCTGGGTTCGATTCCTCAGCACCACATAAGCAGAAAAAGCCGGAAGTGGTAGAGCACTAGCCTTGAGCACAGAGAGGCTCAGGGACAGTGCCCCGGCTCAGAGTTCAAGCCCCAGGAGCAGCAAAAAGAAAATACAGAGTCCTGGATATGTAACAGGTTTTAGTCCCACTGCCCCACGGTCACATGTGGGGACAGGTGAAAGCTCCCTCCAGGCAGTGAGGCACAGGAGGGCATGGAGGGAGGGATGCAGAAGAGCACCTCCATTCTCCATTCCTGCAGGAAAGCTGCCTTCGTGCTGGGACAACGGCCCTAGACACCCTGGATTGAAGGATATATGGGGAAGTGTGTGGCCTGGCCTGCCAGGATCTAACACGACTCAGAGATACGATGTGCACGCGCACACGTGCACACACACACAGCATTGTCTTACTTGCAAAATGTGATACCAAGCGTTTTGTTTGGATTCTCATAAATGGGGTGAAATTGAACTGTAAACAAGCATGCAGCGTGCAGTCTGTGTAGAGCTTCTGCATCACAGGAGGTTCGTGTAGGCATTGCTTAGGACCAAAGTGAGACAGGCTGCCATCACACTGGTTTTCCTTTTTATGTTGTTTTGTCAGTTGTGGGGCTTGAATTTTGGGCCTGGGCACTGTCCCTCAGCTCTTCAGCTCAAGGTCAGCACTCTACCACTTGAGCCACAGCACCACTTCCAGTTTTCTGGTGGTTTATCGGAGATGAGAGTCTCATGATCTTTCCTTGCCCAGGCTGGCTTTGAACCATGATCCTCAGATCTCAGCATCCTGAGTAGGTAGGATTACAAGTGTGAGCCACCAACCCCTAGCTCGTTTTTGTTTTTGTGCCAGTCCCAGAGATTGAACTCAGGGCCTAGACTCTGTTCCTTAACTTTTGTGCTTTAGACATGTACTCTACCACTGTGTGTGTGTGTGTGTGTGTGTGTGTGTGTGTGTGTGTGTGTGTGTGTGTGTGTGTGTGTGTGTGTGTGTGTGTGTGTGTGTAGATGACTTCTCTGCCTGGTCTGGCTTTGAGCCTTGATCTTTTATTCTCAGCTTCCTAAATAGCTAGGATTACAGGCGTTGGCCACTGCTTCATGGAAATAAGCTGAGACCACCCATGCACCTAAGAGGTGTACATGGAAGTTCTGCTCTATGCCTCTCCCTCAGCCAGCTGGGGTCTTGTTAGGTCAATGCTATATGTTAACGCATCCCCAAGAAACAAGAGCCGCTCCTTCCCAAGACAGGACTTGGGAAGGGCATCCTTCAGGTGAAAACGATCCACAGTCCCTTCTGCATTGCTCCCACGCTCCTGGGCTATCCTGCCATGGGCTTCTAGGGAAGACTCCTGTTCACCTCTGCCCACCTAGATTAGCTTCTCTTGAGTCCCTTGCTGCCACTCTGTAATAAGGCAAGATAACTACCTGCCCCGACTCTCAGAAGATGGAGGGTTCCATCAGCATTTACTCAGCGCAGCTATGCTACAGGTGTTGCTCCAGCACGGGCACCGTGGAGAACAAATGCGCTACCTTGCAACCTGGAGAGCGCTCAGTAATTCCTCCCATGCCAGGAGAGCCAATGACACACATAACAAAGATGCCATTGCCAAGAAAAAATGCAGTGTAATGCACAAGGCCTTTTCATCACTTTATTCCCTTCAAAATACACAGTGGGTGCAATAAATTGACAGATGCACTATGTTCGTGGACAGACAATTCAGTTTTCCTCATGTGTATACAACTAAGGCAATTTCAGTGTTTCAGCTGCACTTGTTTCCAGAATCTTGAGCAAGTCTTTCTGAAATACGTAGGAAAAGGGTCCTGAGTACTTAGGTCAATATTGAAAAAGCAGCCGGGGCCCTTGGGCGTCCTCGGGCTAAACTGCACTGTCAAGCTGTGTTTACACAAATGGCCCAAGGACCAGACCCTCGTGCATCTTCCGGCCATCTTCCTCTACAATCACCGAGACCTCCAGATTGCAAGCTGCTTGGTGGGCTGGCTTCACACCTGTGACCTGGCGTCCCGGCGGGGCACGGTGGTGGAGGCGCGGGCCAAGGGCGGGGCCCAGCCCTGGAGGTCAAGCCAGAAAAACAGCCCCGTACCAGGGACGCACGGAGTACTTCTAAGCCTTTCTGGAAAGTGGTGTTCCCTCCAAGGGTCTCCATCCGGGCTCCACGGATGAAAGGCCAGAGGACCGGCGGGCCTGGAGGGGCGCGCGCGGCCAGCGACCGGGACATCCCGAGAGTGGGCGCGCCCCCACCCGCGACCACCGTCCAGAACAGCTGAAGGGGGGCGCGGCCCTGGGGCGGCTGCCACGGCTTGGGGGGGGGGCGGCGGGCGGGTCCCGTGAGGCCTAAGCGGGGCGCGGGCCAGCCTGGAGCCGTGAGGGTGGACACGGGGACCGGGGCCGTGGGCGCGGGGGGTCAGGGGGACCGGGCCGTGGGTGCAGAGGGCGGGATTGGGGCCGGGAGCGTGGGCGCGGGGGGGGGGGACACGGGGGCCGTGGGCGCGGGGGGGGGGGGACACGGGGACCGGGGCCGTGGGTGAGGAGGACAGGGGGACCGGGGCCGTGGGCGCGGGGGGGGGGGGACACGGGGACCGGGGCCGTGGGTGAGGAGGACAGGGGGACCGGGGCCGTGGGCGCGGGGGGGGGACACGGGGGCCGTGGGCGCGGGGGGGGGGGCACCGGGGCCGTGGGCGCGGAGGGGCGCGGAAGGGGACCGGGGCCGTGGGCGCGGGGGGGGACACGGGGGCCGTGGGCGCGGGGGGGGGGGGCACCGGGGCCGTGGGCGCGGAGGGGCGCGGAAGGGGACCGGGGCCGTGGGCGTGCGGGACACGGGGACCAGGGCCGTGGGCGCGGGGGGGGCGCGGGGGGGGAACACGGGGACCGGGGCCGTGGGCGCGGGGGGGCGGGGCACAGGGCCGCGGGCGTGGCGGCCGCCGGGAGAAGGAGGGGAGGGTGGCGGGCCCGGGGCAGCCCACGAGCGCGGGCCGGAGGGCTGCGGGGCTGGGGAGCGAGCGGACCCGCGTGGGGTGACCGAGCCGGAGGCGATGGCTGCAGCGGAGGGGCGACCGGGAGCGCGGCAGTCGCCGGGGAGGGCGCCCCGCGTCCGCGTGCCGCCGGCGGCCCGGGGAGGGGGCGCCCGGCCTCGCCGTCCCTGGGCGCGACGCCCCGCAGCCACCGCCCGGCGCCCACCGCGGCGCGGAGGCCGGGCGCCGAGCCGGGGCCGGGGCGCTGAGGCCGGGCCGGGGCTCCGCGCGGGTCCCGGTCCGCGGGCTCGGACCGCCGGCCGTTTCTGCACAGTCATCGCCGCGCGCCGACGCGGCGGGCGGGGCGGAGCCACGGCGCGGAGCGGCCGCAGGTAAACAGCGCCCGCCCCGGCGGCAGCGGGCCGCGCGGCCCCGCAGCGAGCCGCCGCCGCCCCCGGGAGGCACGCGGGGCCGCGGGGCCCAGGGCGGCGCAGCGGCGGGGGGCGGCGGCGGCCCCGCGCCCCGGCGGCCCGGCCGCGTCCCCGCCGACCTCCCGGCCGGCCCGCGCGCCCCCCGCCCGCGCCCCCGCGGGCCGCGCCCCCCGCCCCATGCACCACCTCCTGGAGCAGTCGGCGGACATGGCGACCGCGCTGCTGGCGGGCGAGAAGCTGCGGGAGCTGATCCTGCCCGGCGCGCAGGACGACAAGGCGGGCGCGCTGGCCGCGCTGCTGCTGCAGCTCAAGCTGGAGCTGCCGTTCGACCGCGTGGTCACCATCGGCACCGTGCTCGTGCCCATCCTGCTGGTCACCCTGGTCTTCACCAAGAACTTCGCAGGTGAGGCGGGGCGGGCGGGGCGGGCGGCGCCGCGCGCGAGGCCCCGCACCCCGCACCCCGCGCGGTCCCCGCGGCCACCCGCACCCCGCGCGGCCTCCCGCACCCCTTACCCTGCACGGCCCCCGCGGCCTCCCGCACCCCGCACCCCGCGCGGCCTCCCGCACCCCGCACCCCGCGCGGCCCCCGCGGCCACCCGCACCCCGCACGGCCTCCCACACCCCGCACGGCCCCCGCGGCCTCCCGCACCCCGCCCGGCCTCCCGCACCCCGCGCGGCCCCCGCGGCCTCCCGCACCCCGCCCGGCCTCCCGCACCCCGCACGGCCCCCGCGGCCTCCCGCACCCTGCACGGTCCCCCGCGGCCCGGATTTTATTGTTTCGCCTTCTGGGCCCCGCAGCCTCATGGCAGGGCGGGGAGACCCCCTCCCGGGGTCCGGGCTGCCGAAGGTCACCGCAGGGTCCGAGCGGGGGAGGAGAGACCGCGGAGGCAGCAGCGAAGGACGACCCCGTGGGCCCGGGCGCGGGGGGCCCCGGCGGGGTGCGGGGCCCGGGTGCGGGAGCCCCGGCGGGGTGCGGGGCCCGGGTGCGGGAGCCCCGGCGCGGGAGCCCCGGCGGGGTGCGGGGCCCGGGCGCGGGGGCCCCGGCGGGGTGCAGGGCCCGGGTGCGGGGGGGGGGGCCCCCGCGGGGTGCGGGGCCCGGGCGCGGGGGCCCCGGTGGGGTGCGGGGCCCGGGTGCGGGGGTCCGGGTGCGGGGGTCCGGGCGCGGGGGGCATCGGCAGAGGATCCCGCCGCCGCTGGCCGACCCGGAGCCTCAGAGGGTCTGCGGTGAGGACACGGGGCAGGGCCGGCCCGCCGGGCAGCCTCGGGCTGCGGGGGTCCCGGGGTGGAGAAGGCAAGCGATGCCGGTGCGGAGGCCTCAGCCCACAGAACCGGGCCGGTGCAGACCCGGGGCCACGTGCCCTCTCAGGACAGGGGCAGGTGGGCAGATGGGGACAGGACATGGCGTCGCCCACCCGCCGCCGGGCATCCAGCATTCGCGCTTGGGGTCCGGAAGTGCCGGTCCGCAGCAGCTGGGAGGGGCCTCTTCCCGAAGGACTCGCACCCCTCTGTCCCCTGCGGCCACCCAGCAGTACGGGCAGCTGCGTTGGCTCCTGGTTCTTCCCAACCTGGGAGACGCCTTCTTACCTCTCAGGAAACCCCGTGGCCTGGAGACATGCCTCGGGCGTGGGCATCCCCTGCCTGCCTGACCCCAGGGTGGCATAAGTCTGACACTTAGAATTAGCCTCCTGCCCTGCAGACAACAGCAGAGGCCTGGTCCACTTTGACAGTGTGCGTGCGTGTGTAGCAGGACCCCAGGCTGGGAGACCTCATACCTTCTGGGGTACAGAATCCAGGAGCAGGCAGGGTGGCAGCACTTCCTGCGAAGGCTCTGGGGAGGACTCCCCCACTGCCGGCTTCCAGTCATCCCTGGTGTTCCTTGGTGTCCAGCTGGGCACCTGAGCGTGAGCTGTCCTGGTCACCAGGACAGTTACTGGCCTCTCCACCAAGGCCTCGTCTCAATGACATTTATGAAGGCAGTTTCCAGATAGTTCTCAGGTTTGGGGCTTGCATTTCAGCATCTTTTGGGGGATCACAGCCTCACCCACATCAGAAAGGCACAGTAGGGCAGGCTTGGTGTGCACACAAGGGTTCAGCCATTCCTCCAAGCCCATGTCAGTTCCCCATGCTGACACAGGGCTGATGGAGCAACTGGGGGGAGAGGGGGCTCTGACATCCCCCAATCTGGCTGGAGCCTTCCGGAAAACATCCCTGGGCTGGGCCCCTGAATTTCCACACAGACCCGCCTGTACTTACCTGGGGTCCCAGAGACAGGTGTGCCTGGCCAGCAGTGTTAGTTGTAAAACACTAGCCAGGAGGTGTTGCAGCTCCTCTGCCCAAGTAGTGGACAGGCTGAGAGCAGAGCTGTGCCAGGGCCACCTGGGTGCCCATTCCCAGTCTCCCCACCTGCATCTACCTGCGCAGGCCCCAGCCCAGGAGGCAAGCATTAGGGAGGCAAGCTGGGCAGGATGGCTGAGCCGCCTCAGCCCCCATCCTTGGCTTTGCAAAGCCCCGTCTCTCACCGGAGACGGCCCTTTCTGGCGAAGGGTAGATTGCCTGTGGACCCAGTGAGCAGACCCGCCCTGAGCACCTCTGTCCTGAGAGGAGAGGACTAGTCGGTGCTGGCCTGCTCCCAGCCCCCATCAGCCTCAGCCCTGGGGCCCCAGTACCAGGTGCTCTCAGGAGGGCCCCTTCCTGTGGTGCAGGAGATCTGCTGTCCTGGGGCATCACTGGTCCCTGCCTGGCAGAGCCCCATGTGGAAAGAGGTAGACTTGGAAAGCATCTCCCACCTCCTGCCTGGAGCCCAGCTGCAGGGGAGCTGCTCAGGCCCTGGCAGCCTTGGCTGGTCTGGAATGGCCAGAGGCAGGAAAAGACAAAGGCTGACCCAGGCCCTGATGGGAGGCCCACAACTCCATTTTCCTAAAATAGCCAAGAAGCTGGGTCCAAGTCAGGGGAGTTTCTAGGTGTCATCTGTGTGCGTGCACCCCTCCAGGTGTGAGGAATGAGTGTCTCCTGTGTGTGCCCCTCTGACTTTCCTCCTCAGAAAGAAAAAGTGATCGTGTGTTGTGCCACTGCATGTGGTGAGGCCTGCAGACCTCAGCCGCCCCCCTCCCTGGGGTATCTCAGCATCCCGAGAGTCAGGCCTGCCCTGTGAGCTGCTGAGAAGTAGACCTACCCGCCTGCCCTCTCCTCCCAGGTGGGCGCTCTGCTGTGCCCCCACCCCCGGACTCCGGGTGTGCCTTGATAGCACTGTGGGAAGTACTGGAATAGGACATGCCCCTCCTCCCCAGCAGAGCAACCTGAAGCCAGCACCCCTGCCATCTGCCCACCCTGCAGGAATAGATTAGCACAACTCGGTGTCTTAAATCAGCACAGGCGGCTGGTGTGCAGCTGAGGGGTAAGCGCTTCCTAGTGCGCCCTGGTTCTAAGACCCAAACCCTACCCCCAAAATGGTCTTAAAAGTCTGTGGGTCAGGAGTCAAAAATGAGCCAGGCCCCAGTGGCTCATGTCTGTAACCCTAGCTACTCAGAGATCTGAGTACTGCAGTTCAAAGCCAGCTCGGCTGAAAAGTCCCCTTGAGACTCTGCTCTCCAATTAGCCACTCAAAAACCAGAAGTAGAGCTGTGGCTCAAAGTGGTAGAACGCTAGCCTTGAGCAAAAAAAGCTCACAGACGATACCCAGGCCCTGAGTTCAAGCCCCACCACCACCAAAAAAAAAAAAAGCCAACATCTGAAGTGAGATAGATATGGTGGACGCAGAGCTACTCTCTCTGGAGCCCCAGGAAGTCTGGAGATACTCCATCTTTTGTCTCAGGCCTTTGCTGTCCTCCCTCCCTCTGGAGCCTGTGACCTAGTAGCCCTGCCCAGGTATCCTGGAATCTTCCCTCACTCAGCCTTCACTCTCATCCCAGGTACACAGTCCCTTATGCCACATGAGGCTGGTTCTGGGGGGCAGAATGTGGACATCTTTCGGGGCTGTCATTCCATTAACTGCTGCTGCCCCTTCAAGGAAGGGCCTGGACCTCCCTGGGGTGAGAGGACTGTGGCCAGAGGAACTGGAAACCCTTGAAAGGTGTTTCCTTTCCAAGCAGCAGGAGCAGAGGCGGGCTGGAAGATGCCAGCGTGGAGGCCCTGTGGGCTGCAGGCTGGACTCAGGGGTGAGGTGGTGGCCAATGGACACATGGTAGCAGGGTCATGCTCAGGGCTGATGCAGCCGGGAATGGGCTTCAGCCTGCCAGGGACAGCATTCCAGATAGTGGTCCTGTGGTGTGCGCGCGCACACACTGAGGCTGTGGTCTTCCTCTCCCCTGTGGCTGGTCTGCAGTACCCGGGAACTCCAGGCCTCTGAGGCCCCCGTGTGGACAGGCCGGGCAGGTGCTGGCCCAGAAGCCCCTCTGTGCCCTCTTGTGAGTGACAGGGCGCCCAGCCACTCGGCCCACAGTGCTGTCCTCTGTGGGAAGGCCTCCTAAGAGGAAGACCAGGCCTTCCTACCTCCCCTCTTGGGTGGCTGTGCTAGCCCAGACAACACGGCTGGAAGATCCCTCTGTCTGAGGCAGCTGCTATGCAGCCACTATGTGTGTGTTACGCATGTAGTGCCTAGGTCCTCGGGGTGCCATCCAACACCAGGATCAGCACCCAGACCCACAACAATATCCCCCCCAGCCTCTCACCCGCACCACACTGCCTCTCACCTGCCCGCACCTGCCTCTCACCTGCCCCCACCTGCCTCTCACCCGCACCACACTGCCTCTCACCTGCCCCCACCTGCCTCTCACCCGCACCACACTGCCTCTCACCCGCACCACACTGCCTCTCACCTGCCCGCACCACACTGCCTCTCACCCGCACCACACTGCCTCTCACCCGCACCACACTGCCTCTCACCTGCCCCCACCTGCCTCTCACCCGCACCACACTGCCTCTCACCCGCACCACACTGCCTCTC